>NC_091733.1:6227076-6593241 GCF_030179895.1 Drosophila kikkawai | reverse complement strand
CGTTCTCTTGCATTGACTTCAATGCTGCAATTTTCACACAAATTTCCAGCTTCCCAACGCACCGCAGCTGCGGACCAAGCGCCAAATATGTAACATTTATAATGCCCGAAAAGCCTTCCCTCGGCGTTGTGGCGTTGCAGCTGGTCAAATGAAATGCGCTTAAAATGCTTCAGCGCACACACGGCGTATGGGCAACATTTTTATAATTATGCGACGGCAGCTGCAAGTTAAACACACGGCAAATGCAATTAAGTGCTTCAAGCTGTGTTTTCTTTTGCCACGCTTTATGTGCGGATCCCAAAATTGTATATTTTTCTTAATTTTTTCAATTTTCTGTTCACAGTATTCTTTATTTAAGTTTGTCTTGGCCTTTCTGCTCATTTCCCTTGCAGGGAATTATAAACACAGTCCAAACTTTGCAACGCAGTTAAAAGTCGATTCTATCTAGCCATGTTTTTCTGTTCGCCCGTCTGTCTGACGGCTTCTACGCAAACTAGTTGATCCCTTTTAGAGCTATCTGAGTTTATAAAAGTAAAATTATATTTCTTGTTTCCTTCTGTCTTATGGTATATAAGTCGGAATGGGCCGGATCGGACGATTATATCACATAGCTGCCATCAAAATGATCGATACATTTTTATAACAAAAATTACAACTTCGCTGTTTTAAACATTTGTTGAATAGCCCCAATGTACACACAATTTAAAGCCAAAACCCCAATTTTTTATTTAAAAAAAGTAATTTGGAGTATAAAAAATATAATACAAGAAAGTTATCTATCGTGTTCACCTACTTTCGAAATAATTTTTTTAGAAAAGAACTTCAAACTTTTTGATTCACGTACATTGAACACCAAGCCCCTTAATAAAGATGCTTTTACAATGTTAGAACAACGTTTTAAATTTTTATACCCTTGCAGGGTATTATAATTTCAGTCAGAAGTTTGCAACGCAGTGAAGAAGACGTTTCCGACCCTATAAAGTATATATATTCGTGATCAGCATCAACAGCCGAGTCGATCTAGCCATGTCCGTCTGTCCGTCTGTCCGTCTGTCTGTTTCTACGCAAGCTAGTCCCTCAGTTTTAAAGCTATCTGAATGAAACTTTGCATATAGTCTTCTATATACTCTCACTGCTATATATGTCGGAACGGGCCGGATCGGACGACTATATCATATAGCTGCCATACAAATGTTCGTCCAATTTTTAGAAAAAAAATTATAACTTGGCTGTGTTTCAATATTTATTATTCCAGAATTTCCGTAAAAATTTTATGAAAATCGGACGACTATATCTTATAGCTGTCATAGGAACGATCGGAAAATGAATAGGAAAAAAATAATAACTTCGTTGTTTTTCAACATATTCTTATCTACTTTTAGATATGAGCTTCTTTTATTATTTTAGAATTTTGGTAAATATTTTATGAAAATCAGACAACTATATCATATAGCTGCCATAGAAGCGATCGGTAAATGTATACAATATGTAAAGCTGGAAATGTAAAACTGTAACTGTCAAACTGTAAACATAATAAGTATAGGTAAAATGGAATGAAACTCAGTTTTGTGAGTGTTTTCAGCATTTAAATCTATAATATAAACATCAAAACCAATCTGCAAGGGTATAAAAACTTCGGCGTGCCGAAGTTAGCTTCCTTTCTTGTTTTATAATAATCTAACAAATATATAATATAGCTGACATAGGAGGTGATTTGATCAATTTATACTCTAAACCAGGAAATGTTGTCTCTAATTGCAAATTGCAAGGGTACACAAAATTCGGATTTCCAAAGTTAGCTTCTTGCTTTATCAAAAATTTAACTAAAGCGCCTGAGCAGCTTTAATATTTAACAAGCGCACAGGAATGAATGGAATAGTGGGGTTAAGGATTTGAATGAGGGATCAGGGGGACCCGTGCAGCGACAATTATAAATACTTTTGAAGGCGGTGCAGGAGGAGGAGGCGGAGAGTTGACACATGTTTTATGTCCTGCAGTCTTTTCCTTGGAGAACATTCAAATTTTTGCTTTATGCCACAGCGGCAGGCGTGTGACAGTTTTACTATAAGTATTTCAAATTACCAATACCATTTAATTCCTCCATTTTCCCGCAACTTGTATCCTCAAAGTTCAACTGCTTTAAGTATTGTCAGTGAGAGGTTTTAAATGTTGCGACGTTTGAAAGTTAATACGACGCGATCGAGATCCGATCTAATTTTTAACGAAAACTCACGTTGTATTAGTTTAAACAACTTACTCTATACTATTTTATTTAGCATTAAAATACAGCTTGAGGGGAAAACCAATCCCACACTTATACTAAAACTAAAACCGCAATTCTAACATGTTAAAAAATATAATTTAAAGACAAATGAAAATATTCTAAAAACCCACAAATTGTTTAAAAATAATTTTCCGATCGTTTGAAATGGAAAGACTACGGGGACAGACTGATTTGGCTAGATTGAATCGGCTGTTTATGTTGCTTAAATAAATTCCGCAATGCAAACTTTCAAAAATTCATAAAATAATTATCTTCCTATAAATTAGATCCGTTACAGGGTACGTTTAGGGTCTAATCCCGTGACCAACCCTATCTCCTGATGACCAGCAAGCATTTGCACTTAATTTAGCAACAAAAACTGGCCCAGGTACAGGAACAGGTACCAATTTACTTTTTTATTTGTCGAACAAAGCAAATCTCCCGGGAGCACACATGCAGCAGCGACGGGAATTCAGGGTAAAATCATTGGCCAAAACGGGGGCGCCAGGTCGAGGTGCGACTCAAACATTTGGGGAATGAACACTTTAAGCCCGAATGGTTTCATTTTGGGGGCAAACAACGAGCGGATTGAGCCATGGCGCACTCCCAGAGCCGCAACTGAGGCCGTCTGATTGCGGAGAGGTGTTAAGCCGATTTGGCTGCTGAACGGGCTTACACTATTTAATTTGCCATCAAACTAATTCCCAAGCCAAGGGGCTTGGGCCTATTTTCCGGGCACTTTTGATTTGGAAACGAATAAGCGGGGCATTTACAAAGCAAATTGCTGCTACTTTAAGTCTGTTTTCAAAGAATGTAACATAGTCGAGCCGTTTGTCAAATATTAATCATTTCTGAATTCATCTCACTCATCGATTTTTGTTTGCAGCGCCAACTTGGTCCCGGTCATTCCTACAACTTTTGAGGAACTTGGAAAAGTGTATTAGGAGTGTCACAGCAATTCAAGGAATACATGAAATTAAGTTAGAAATTTTCAGTCACTTTAAAGAATACTCAAATGATTTCATAGATACTAGAATGTATTTATGTTGTCGGAAGAGACTCATAAACGTTCACAGAATAAACACAAACATGGTTGAAGAATTTGCACAGGTTTTGTATACAATTTTTAGAGCATTTTGAGTGTATCTCTTAAAACTTTTTAATGCGACTTCTCAATCAATTTGGCTTAGAGCTTTTGATTTATTTACGCTATTTCGATCATTGTTATGGCACACTTTCAGCTTTTGAAATACATGCGTCCTTCTGGCACTCAAAAAATAAAAACAATTAATCACCTTTGCAATTGCAAATTATTCTAATCACCAATAAAAAAACATAATCAAATTCCCAATTAAACTCACATCACTGATTTTTTTTTCAACTTTTTTGTTAATTGTAATAGCTGTTTAGACAGCAAGCTGTTGATAACGTGGTTTTAATCTTTTTTGGAACTTTTAAAGTGCTCTCTGTGTTTGCTGGCGGACCGAACCATATGACGAGAAATTTCCCCAGTCGGGTGTCCCTGTATTCCCAGGCTTTTCGCTGGTCAAGGAGCACGTCGTGCCGTCGGCAAAGCTGAACGAGAACTGAAATCAGAATCGGCGTGGAAGCAGCGAGTTGGCGATGAACCAGACCCGAAAGCGAAACGAAGTGGGACCCCAGGAGGGCGCTCGGGCGGCTGGGCGGACGCAAGTGTTTCGGTTTTTGGTTTCCCATCCGCTTGTGCACCGATTTATCGCATGCGAGATGTGCTGCGGCGTGCTGGGAAATTCTCATGGCGCACAGAATTTCCCTTGTGACGCAGCGAACGAAGGAAAGTGAGTCTAAAGGTTCGGCTGCTGGCTCTCCTTGGCCGCCTCCTCCTTCGTTTGTGCTTCCTCCACCAGCATCTGGGCCGATTTTCTATTTGGCCGCCAAAGTGAGCAGAGAGGTGATAGAGAGAGAATTTCTCGCTTTCCGTGGCCAAATTGTGGGCCTACCTGTTGCTTGGCAACTGAGGCGAACAGCAAGCTGGGAAATCACAACGGATTGGGCTTGCCGTTGGATTGCATGCCACGGGGTTGTGGTAGGCAAAGGAGCACTTAATATTCCATCGTCAGGGTGGCAAAAATAAATTATTTGACTGGCCGCTCTATAGGTTCTTCCCACAGAGCTTGCATCTGCATCCCCCCGCCATAAGGTTTTACCCATCCGAAATGTCTCATTTCGCACCGCATCCGTTGTGAGATAGAAACATCGTCTTCCCACAGAGCTTGCATCTGCATCCGCATCCGATTACAGCTGATCGATCAGCTGTGCTTAGTGAAATGAATAGTTTATCAACTCTTTAGGCTGTTTAACAAAAGCAAAACCACAGATTGCATCAGATCTTTTCCACACTAACTTGACATGAATAAGATGACGAGGAATTTGATTTTTTTTGTAAAGATTTTTCTCTAACCAAGAGCAAAAGCCCCGAAGACAGTGTGTATGGCGGTATAGGCTCCCAAAACAAGTATAATTAGGCGTTTTATATTAAAAAGTAGCGATTGGGGACATTTTGGGGCAAGAATATACATTCCTCGCTGTATTTGTTTACATTTTCGTAGTGAATGGTCAAATTTTCACTGTTCAGAAGAAGAAATCAGAGTTGCACCGAAAAACTATCGCCAAGAGAAGGGCGTCATATTTAGATGCGAAACGGATGCGGTGCAAAATGAGACATCTCGGAAGCATAATTGGTGATAATCAATTTTTCGGTGTTTGTTTTCCATAAATACAGTTTACAGAGTGTTTTTATCTTTTAAAGGATATCGGAATGCGGGGAATTCGGGCATTTCAGCATTGCCATGGCACTTGAAGAGGGTCCAAATGAGAGAATATGAAGGAACGGAAAACACCCAGTCCCAATCCCCATCCCTATACCAATCCGGCCAACATATGGCCCGGGCAAACATATGGCTCCTTGGCCAGGATTGTTTTCGCATGCTCACTTGAGCTGCCTTCGACTGTCAAAATATCCAAATGACATTTGGCAAACTCGCATGTAAATGAGCTCGACCGATGATAGCCGAATCAATTGCCGTCAGCCATTCGGAGACCAGCTGGGAATTATAAACCAATCATCCCCCCGCCTCTCACCTTTCGCACACGAATCAATTAGGTGCCTAGTCATTGGCCGGGGTGAGCCAGAGGGGGCAGGGAAAGAAGAGTGGCTTAGCCGACCAAGTGAGAGGCGGAGAGAAGGGCACGCGCGCTCTCTTTATATCATATAAAATGCAGTATTAAACGTCATTATTTGGGTAAAATATTGAATGCTTTGCTACCTCGAGTACTTTTAAACTCAACTTTAACATTTGTTCACACAAAGAGCTTTACATTCGCATTCAATTTACTTGAGAATTACATATGTATATAGTGAAAAGTGCTTTGCCCTCAAAGGTTGCCCAGCTAAAATATTATAATCTATTCACCGAAAAATACATCCACATAAGTGTAAAAGGCTCTTAGGTTGGATTGCCCAAACATATGTATTTGTTATAAAAAACAAAATAATAAAGCAGCTGTATGTACAATGATAAAAAAATCTTCTTTTATGATTTTGTGCATTAAAATAAAATCTTAATATAAGACCAAAAATTCTAGAAATATGTACATCGACGATGCACCTAAGTATCTCGCCAGCTAAGCTATATTTCTGTATTTATATTGAAAGATTAGGCTATTTAGTAAAAAAAAAAAATATGCTGTAAATAGAGCAAATAATATATGGGCATTCCTACAAAAGTCACATTAAAAAGTGTTCCAATCAGGGACCGTACAAAATTATTACTTTTATTATTTCTTCCAAAAACAAAGAAAGGAAGCTAACTTCAGCACGCCGAAGTTTGTATACCCTTGCAGATTGGTTTTGATATTTATATTATAAATTATAATGCTGAAAACACACAAAACAGAGTTTCATTACATTTTACCTATACTTACAGTTTTACAGTTACAGTTTTACATCCACAGCTTTTCATTTTCTCTACATCTACCGATCGCTCCTATGGCAGCTATATGATATAGTTGTCCGATTTTTATGAAATTTATACCAAAATTCTAAAATAATAAAAAAAAGCTCATATCTCAGAGTAGATGAAATCTAAATCTATCTAAGAAATGCGTCTCGGCACTAAATTTACCAAATTTTGAAGGATCTCTAAGGATATCTCTTATCTTTGTTTTTTTTAACGAAATTTTATTTTTTGTTTTAACCCACAGACCCCAAAAGTGACTTGAGGCACTTATTACATTATGGACAATTCCAACAAAAATAATTTAAAATTTTTTTTAGCAGTAAAGAATAGTTGCTAAATTATGTATAGAAGCGTTGAAAGCTCTCAGCAGCTTGAAACGGTAATTTTTATTTACTATACATATACTTGCACAGAATATGTGTATTTCTTTTGATTATAAATGTTAAAGTATAAAACTAAACCAAACCAAGTTAATGTGGCATTAAAATAAAATTACAGATATGCAAATATTTGGTCTTTTTTGCGGTGTAAAACAAACTACTTGACCAATCTAAAAGACCCTAGTCCACGACTGCATGTATGCTGAACATAATCTACAAATTTGAAGGAAATCTGCTAAGTCGTTTTTGAGAAATCGTGCTGACCAGTTGGAAAAACGTGGTTTTGAGAAAAACACAAACGAAATAATCATTGCAGGAGATATCTGCACTGAAGAGTATATATTTTCAATGATGTAACTTTGAAACGACATCGAATACCATTAAGATCCTTTTAAAAACTTATAGTACATAAGTTAGGGAAGCAATTTATTTAATCACATAGGTCATCCCCCTAATCAAAACGGTTATGGGAGTAAAAACCAAGTGGTCTAGGTGCCGCATATCCACAGCGTGACAAAGCTCCCTCCATTGCTCACTGTTTTAGGCCTTTTTGCTTTAAAAATATTACAAAGACTTTGTTTTTAGGATCATATGCGGAGTAATTGCACTGATTTGCAGCGGAATAAGGCTTCAGAGAAATATTTTTGCTTTAATTTCCCGGACCCCAACATTCGATGATTTCTGGTGCTGTCCAAAGGAGTCCGGCGCCTTTAGCTGTTGTTGTCCCTAAAAAGTTCGTCTTTGTTTCCCGCCTTAATCTTGACATTTCCGCAAACGTGGTTAAGACCGAAAATTCTTAATTTTCAAAATTAAGTTTTAAAATTGGCATTTCCTATGCACTTTATGCTAGGGTCCTTGAACAGGCCGTTGTTCACGAATCCGTAAACGATAATAATCCTCGGGCTCGCGGGCCTCAGTCTCTCCTAACTGGGCCGCTAAAAAACAAAGATATTCGTTTTTTTCTGCATCATCAGAATGACCCTAGCTCACTTGGCAAAATTAGCAAATTGTGCCTCTTTCGATGCCAATGTAACTTTTTACGGAAACATGGCTTAAATACTCGGTCTCTGACTGCGAAATACTGGCCGGAAATTATGTCGTCGAACTTGTTGAGGTTCGTATCCAAGTTCATGATTATTTTATTGATGCCTCATGCTTCATCTTCAGCATTTCATCATTCATATTCATCATTCATTCAACTCTTATCATTGGTGACTTCAATGTACGTTCCATTTCTTGGATACCATTGCATCCAATGATTTAATTCACGGTCTGTTTGACTTTTTTTTTATCAGGGCCATTGAATTATGTAATTTTAAAACCTATTTTTGATAGTGCTTATCACCACACACTGGAGGTAATTCTTAAAGCTTCGACTGATTCACAAATACGAACCTATTCTTATCTTATTCGATTTGACCTTTTTGGATTCTTCAGATGATTTCTTAAACATTATTGAGCCTTTCTACGATACATACTACTCAGTTTTTGACATGCGTGTCCCTTAATTCCCTTTTCATAAAGTGTTGGAGGGGGGCGGCTCTAACTCTTAAATGCACTCGATAAATAATAACATATAATAACAATAATTTCCTGGAGTCTCCCAGGGTTTCTAATCGACTTTCTTATCTAATAAACTTAAAGTCACGACTTTTTAAATAATATAGTAGGGCTGCAATAGACTATTCGAGATATTTAACTGCTCGTTCTAATTACTGAACTCAAAATTCGGAATGCTATAAAAACCAAAGCAATTTTTTTGCGTTTGTAAATTGAAAACGAAAATCTTAAAAATTGTATTTTTTTTTTCCTCTTAATACGCATCCTTCTAATGAGCTTCTAATGAGTCTGCTATCGCAAAATTCTTTCAATCAGTAAGTATAATACTGAAAACTACAGAGGGATAGCAAAACTTGGTGCGTTTCAGAAATTATTCAAATTTTTAATTACTAATCAGCTTCAGCACCAATTTAGTTCAATAATGTTCCCTTGAATGTCCTTTCTGAAACGCGAGTTTTGTGCAATCGTAAGAAATGCGTTCAAAAATAACAGCGAAATCGACGTTATCTTTACAGATTCGGTGAACCATCAGTTGCTGTTGAAAAAACGTATACTTTTCCCAGTCACGTTGACCAAGTGGAGCTCAGCTTATTTATCAAACCATACTCGAAGAGTTGCTTTCAAGGGTCCATTCTCAAACCTTGTTCAAATGACTCCCGGTGTTTCTCAAGGGAGCCACCTTGGACCACTTCTGTTTGGCATTTTCATAGACGACTTGCCCCCAGTAGCCCCCTATTCTCCTGTCATGATGTATACAGGTGATGTTAAGTTATACCTCTTTCGAATCCTGATTCTCATATGCTCTTGCAACCTGTCTTGAATAACATGCAGTCCTGGTGCATCCATAATTTGCTGTTTCTCAATAAGTCGAAATGAAACTTTATATCGTTCCCCCGGAATACTTGTTTCCATGCCAATTGAACGTATCTATTCAGTAAGTGATATTGGAGTTCCATTTAACCACAACTTGAGCTTCTCCTATCCTATCCTTTAAGTTAAATAAGTTTTGGTAGTATGATTCTTTCTACTTTTTATGTTCGCTTAATAATGACTGTTATCCCTTAAACTTTAATACTGATTAGATCCTAGGACAGCTATCCTTGCCTCTGCCCACCTGATGTGAGTCAGAGCATATCGTCAAAAAACAGTCCTTATTCGGTCAGAGGTAAGGGTATTATTTATTAATTATAATGGCAGATATATACATTTTGTTTGCATCATTTTGGGGCTTATTTACATTATATGGAATTAAAAGTGAGTATGGAAATAAAGTATGTACATCCATACAATTCTCAAACTTTTGCGTTTTGTTTGCGGCTTCGTCAACTTGTTTTTGTTATTGTTGCTGCTCAGCTGCTCAGCCGCTTTTTGGTCTTGGTAGCAAAAAAAGCAAGAAAAACACCGACAAGAAAAGTAAGAGTGAGATAGGAAAATGCCACTCAAACTCAACATGCCAAATACAAACACTGAACAGAAACAATAGCAAGAGCAAAAACAAAGGCTGTGCCACAAGGTGGGGCATGGCGGCATCCCTGGGCATATTGAAGGCAGCAGAAAGTGTAAACAGGAAACGTGATATTTGACAGATGAGTGTAGATATTTAGATACTACTTATGCCTTGGGAAGCCACCACCACTGAAACCAATCGTATTGGTCCACCCAGTAGCTCCGCTCCCTACACATGTTCCCGCTACTGGACTCCCCGGTCTTTCCTTCTAAGGAGTACACTGAAAAAAATAGAGAGACCAGCTGAAAAACCACATGTTATTTCATAATATGTAAGTTATACCAAAATTATATATTTTATCTATTTCAATTCCCTTTCCCTGAGGAGGACTTTTGGCTGTTGCGCCGTTTTGTTTCTTGCTATATTTTTTATTCCCAACATTTTCGTGTGCATTCCGACGGATTAGAAATAAGTTTTTGTTTGCCGTGCATTGAATTCCCCGGAGCGTGCCAACTCCCCGGCTCTCGGCAGCTCTGGTGTCTTATTGATTTTCTGCTACAGCTTTTACTTGCCGCAATTTTAAGTGACGCACACAGACACTTCACACTCACATAGAGAGCTGTGGAAGATGGAGACGGGGCAGAATCGCACAAAGAGAGAGCATGATGAAAATTGAGGCAGCAAGAAGGCAACGAAGCCAAGATAACTCACAGAGAGAGAGAGAGAGAGAGATGAAGCGAAAAGAATCAAAGAGAAGTAAATATTTTGATGGATTAATGCCTTTTCGCCATTCTCTTTCCCCCTCCATCTCCGTCTCTTGCTATCATTTTTTTTCGACAGATAAACTAACAGTATATTAACATAATATTACTTTTACAGTAAAACCGTGATAGTTGGCCGATATTTTCAACTGAAAACAGCTGTTCCCATGCAAACTGCTGAAAATATCTACCAACTATCGCGATACTTTGGCGATATTTTCGGTAATTCAGTCATTCAGTCGTCGGAGGAATACCCAGAGTAGTTCAGTCTATATATATATTTAAAATTCAAATATGTTTTAAATCGGAAATATAGTTTTCTCATACGATTTAATAAAAATATTGTTTTGAATTTGATCAAAAACAAATAATTAAATACCATGAAATAAGTAAATATATACTGTTACATATCTCCTAAAGGTTGTTCTATTCATCTGACCAAAATATTCGAATTTAAACGATCTAATTGCAAACTGGAAAGGTAAAGATACTTCGAAAATTGCATCCTTATTGATATACCCGGTGTTTATATAATTAAAGGTGTTGAAAACTAGTACAAGCAGAGAATGTGTATCTGTATTTAAAAGAAAGCCTAAATAATCTTATATATATATCATAGAACATATTTCATCATTAACGGATTTAGACCAATTTGAGTATAATCAATAAATCAAACATATTATTTAAAACTCGCGCAATGAGTCGACCTAGAACTGTTAAAGTGTTCGATTAGCAAATAGGCGATAGTTACGGTAATAATATTTTCGATTAAATAAAATCTCCCAGATATATTTGGACCAATCGGCTAACTTACACAATAAGTGCTTATAAGTATCCATATATCTTCAGTCAAATGTGCACTTGGCACCTAATGTCTGCCAGATTGATAAACCCTATCGATTAAAAATCGAAACAAAAAATTGTACACTTAATACTCGGGTCGAGTGCAATAAATCAAGGAAATAAAGTATGGTATGGAAATGAGTTTGCATTTTACTCACAATCATAATAGTCGTATCGATCCGCTTCGCTGGGATTATTGCTACCCATGATTTTGGCAAAAACTGTGAAAGAGAAAAACATATAAACAATGGGGTAAGAAAGAAAACAATTTAAGAGACACAGCCAAAATGTTTAAAACAGCGCCGGCGAAACGAGGGAAATCGCAGCAATTCAATTAAAATCGCTGTCACAGGCTCAATTTGAAAGCCAAGGAGATGGAAAAGGGGGAAAAAGGACTGAGTGAAACGGGGCGGAGGTTGAGGCAAATGAAAATAGACTCTAAAATGTTTAAATGGAAATGCAGTTATTGGGCAACATAAATACATTTTTTAAGTGGCACGTTCTGACCGTTAACGCGACAGTGAACAGTCCGACGGAAACTTAAAATTAAAAAAAAAACTACCCTTTAAATCAGAGGTACCATTGCTCTTACAGCTCACCTTGTATTGAGGACTAACGACCTAAAGTAGGAATAATAAGTTTTTAGGTATTGGGTTGGTTTTAATGAATATATGCACTGGTTTTTAGGTAATTTTTACCTTAAAATACTTATGTATATATATATTTTTAATTTTTTTTTATTTTTTACTTTAAGTTCTTAATATCTTGAGCATATTGTGTACAAGTTTAACATCGATCATAGCTAAATTGACGAAGTTAAGCAGAGTTGAACGAAGGTCGTTTGATGTTCAATGTAGTATGAGTAATGTAAAGCGCTCTCCTGAAAAGTGTCATTTTCAAAACGATAACTCAAAATATACAAAGCCAATCGATTTTAAATTTGGAACATATCTTTTTAAACTCATTTTACAGGTCGGGTTTTTTTACTTTTATGTTTTATTATTTTTTATTTAACAAATCATTTTATTTTTTAGTCAAAAGTCGGGGTTTTGACTTCTAATTTTGATATAAAAAATATTTAAAAATAAAAATGCCAAAGCCAAGTTTAAATTTGCAATTAATGAACATTTTGAAGCATGTTTAGATATTTAAGTGACTCACGTTTGGCGATGGTCCTGCGGACTCGTAGGAAGCAGGACTTGGAGCGGGAGAGGTGTGCAAGATCCTCCGGATAAGATCCGTTCTGCAAGCAAATGATCGGCGCCGACTGGACTACGCGGCAGTGGCTGCGGCTGTGACTGCGACGGCGACGTTCCAGCAGGGGAATGGTCACAAAGTTCGGCACTGGCTGCAGTTGTTGCAGTTGCTGCACCTGCAATTGTTGTGGGTCACCTGATGCCTCAACTTCCGTTTCCGGTTCTGTGTTGCCGTTATGGTGATTGTTGTTGGAGATGCTATTACTATTGTTGTTGTTATTATTATTGCTACTACTATTATTGTTATTATAGCTGGCGTTGGTATTGATGATTGTAATGACGTTGACACTTAGCTCCCCAGAAGCTGAAAATTTAAAAATGTAATTAATTAATTCATTTATTATTATACTGAGGCGGTCAATTTATTCGTAGACAGTCAAGCGGCGATAAGATCCGCGCAAACATCAGTGGTCAGTTCCAAAAATGTACTGGCAAGCAGGGAGATATCTACTGGGTTTCCAGCCACCAGGGCATAGGTAACGAGACCGAGGACGAACTTGCAAAGAAGGGAAGGCAAAGGACTGGCGAGTGAAAGAGCAGAAACGTCCCTGTCTCCCTAAGAACGCTCCAAAGTGAGCTAGAGGCGCGGGCTGACGCAAGCGCAAAAAGCAGGTGGAGGAGTAATTCCACAACCTTCAGAATATCAAAAGAAAGAGTGGATTATTATATAGTTTTTTTAAGAGAGTTTTCCCTAAAAAGTTTAATTATTGTTGTCAATTATTATATAATTTATGTTACAGTTACTTTGTTTAATGTATATTATTTGAAATCCATAGAAAATATTTCATTCTGTCTTTTGATTTTTAATATTTTAAAAAAGATTACAGTGGTTCGACATTCGTTTGCCAAATTGGAAGGAGTACGTTTGTTAAGGAAGATCATATACGAACTAGATGGGTATCTAGATGTCCAACTAGATACCCATCTAGTTCAGGCATGCCCAATCGACACCTTTAGTACTTTAGGGCATTAATTACATATTAGCTTAAAGGGAAACCATTATGATGTGAAAGCTTGTTTTGAATATTTTTCGCTTTACACTGCCATTGCATCTTTTTCAATCATCTTTTTGTAAATAATTTTATTGTAAACGAAAATGCAATGAGGAAAATTTACGGCAATGTGCCAAGGCGCATTGGTGTTTTCTAACCTCCAGGCTGTCATGTAAGTGTCAATGGAATTAAATTTTGTTGTTTTTGATTACAGGGATGGCAATATGAGTACAGAACAAGAAAGGAAGCTAACTTCGGCACGCCGAAGTTTGTATACCCTAGCAGATATTATTTCATTACATTTTACCTATACTTATTATGTTGAGAGTTTGACAGTTACAGTTTTACATTCCCAGTTTTACATTTTCCCTACATCTACCGATCGATTTATATGGCAGCTATATGATATATTTGTCCGATTTTCATAAAATTTTTAACAAAATTCTTAACTAATAAAATAAGCTTATATCTTAGAGTATATAAAAATAGGTTGAAAAACAGTCAAGGTATAATTTTTTTTACTACAAATTTATCGAAAATTTTGTATGGCAGCTATATGATATAGTCGTCCGATCCGGCCCGTTCCGACACATATAGCAGTGAGAGTATATAGAAGACTATATGCAAAGTTTCATTCAGATAGCTTTAAAACTGAGGACCAGTTTGCGTAGATACGTACAGACGGACAGACAAACGGACAGACGGACATGGCTAGATCGACTCGGCTGTTGATGCTGATCAAGAATATATATACTTTATAGGGTCGGAAAGGTCTCCTTCACTGCGTTGCAAACTTCTGACTGAAACTATAATACCCTGCAAAAAAAAAACGTATATTGGTACCCAAAAGAAGCGCACATCTTCTCGAAAAGATTGTTTCCATAGACCTAAAATAATGTTCTAAAACAACGAGCTGGTGATGCTGATCAATTAGTAGTCATAAGTAACGACCAGATTTCGGCATTATTTGATTTTGACATGCATGTGTATCTATCGGGATATTTTAAACTTTAAGGTTGGTTATAATAGCTACAAAGTTGGTTGGCGTTGCCAAAGATACCCCTTATTCAAGCTATTTATTTTCTGTATATATCTATGCTTGCGCCACTAATATTATTTACAGGGTAAGAAATACACTAACTTTACTACGGTTAAGACTCTTAACTCTTAACTTAAGAGTCTAGGGATTTAGGGCATCACGCCGAGCGGTACCTAGCATTACTTCACCGGCGCGGAGACCCTAACTTCGTCATCTCCTTCCGCCTCTAAGCCAAGGCCCTGAGTGCTCGCTGCAAATGTAGCTGCCGCTCACCAACGGCACCAGGACTTCGACGCTGATCGCGGACCCTGCTACTGCCTCCAGTTTCTGCCTCTCACAGCCGAACCTGTGGTACTCAAATAGGACGTGCTGCGCGTCCTCTATGAAGGCAGTCGTGACCGCTTAGTGCCTGGGTGAGTAGAAATCCACCTGTTCATGCGACCTCTCTATCCATTGCGCCAAGTCTGGTATGAGGGTGTGCGTCCATCGGCCCTTTGATGAGGAGTCCCAACCATTCTGCCAGCTCTCCATGCTTCTCCTCCTGGCGGCAGCCTTGACCTCGGGTCTGGTCAGCTGCGATGTCTCCCTGGCATGCGAGGCTGCGTATATCTCCTTCCTTTCCCTTACCAACTCAGTGAGTGGAACTTGCCCGGCTTGACCAGCGCCGCGTCTTCCAATACGGTCCGGAACGCATACGCCATACCGTCGTTACCTGTCTTGGCCCTCTTGCGTTCAGCAGCATCTTGGATAACGCACCTACGTGTTACTGATGTCCAGGATAACTACCGGACTTTGTTCCTTTTTTCCACCTGGAATCTGGTAGCCTCGTTTGCCATTTCGATAACCGTTATGATGGCGTCCTGGGCTGACCGCCCCTTTCTGAAGCCATGCTGCTCCGGGGAGAGACCACTATCTGCTTCGATAGCTTCGCTCAGCCCGGTTGACATCACTCTCTCAAAAACCTTCCCTATCGCATCCAGCAGGCCATGTGGCCTTTAGTAAGGCGCTCTCCTGGTGGCTTGCCAGGCTTGGCAGTCATTGCCTGTCGGGGAACGTACCCTCCTGGAGGCACTTATTGTTCAAGCCGGCCACATTCGTCGCTCTGTTCGGGATCGCCCGAGAAAGGCTCGCGACCTGCTGTCCACTCGGGAACAGGGCGCTGACTATGCCCTCCAGCGCTTCCGGATCAGTTGGGGCTTTGTCCCCCGCGTTGAGCCGCTTAACCGCCAGTTCCGACTGCATCATCTAGCGAGAAGCCCACAAGGACATTTGCAACGGTCTGAGGCCTAAAGGTGTCTTGTCGGAACGCCCTTCCTGGCGGGGTGGATGTGGAGAGCCTCTCGAACCTCATTCCGTGCCTCAGCGTAGATCCTGATCCGAGCTCTGTCCAGCTTCTAAGGCTTTCGGAGGGGCAGGCGATCGGCTTAGCTTTCCGCTCCTCCTGAACGCTGCTGCCTCCTCGTCGACCGGCGCTTCACTGGGTTGGCAAGGCGACCTTCTTAAGCCCGAACCCAAAACCCGAACATGACCACGGGATTTCCCCCTAACTCTGCGCAAGGGTCGGTCGCCGACGCACTGTAGCCCCTCTAGAAAAAACACCGTTTCAAAAATAAAAGAAGTCGGTGCTGCAAAAACGAGCATATGAGCATTCAATGTTGAACTTTGTTTCTATTTTTGTATCATAAAAAGGCGGAAATTGGTTGACTTTCAGGTAATATTACACAAAAAGTAGATTACCTATCGTGCTACAGGTAAAACTGTTGATCGAATAATTGATAACTAAACTAAAAAACACTCGTCAAACTGTTTCTGAAGAACCGTTATCATGTATTTCGGATTTGACGGAGAACTTCCATCAGTTAATGACAGAAAATTTGATAAAAGATGTTGTCCCAGACTTTCTTTAAAGTCGGCAGTAGTCGGGTTAAGTAAAACATATAAACCACTGAGCCACAATCCAGTCCATGGGAAATAAAGTTTCTTCTAACACATGAAATTCTAGTATATACTTATACTGTTTTCCCACACTGTGTGAAACAGTTAGAATTTTTGGCGGATGTGGAACTCCGCTTGCCACAGAGTCCAATCCATCTTTCAGGATCTGATAATTTCTTATCGATCGCCTCATCCAAAACCTAAACAAAGATGTCTGCAACGGCTGCTGACTTATTTTTTTTTAAGATATTTCCAGGTACTTTGAATTATGGAAAAGTAAAATATTTTGTAATTAGAAAAATAATTATTGTTCGAACTTACAGTTGCAGAGTGTAGTTTTTTATAAATAACCGATTTAAGCTTCCCTTCTTAATCAAAAAATATATGCAAAAAAAAATTACGATAAATTCGTAAAATTAACAAACTCTTCTCACTCCGCCCTTGCCTCAGGGATGCTCCCCCATGTGGCTGGCTTATTTCTGGCTCCTGGCCAACTGGCTTGTGGTTTTGTTTCCCCCAAAGATCTTGTTGTTGTCGACTGGTGGTGTTTATTTGTTGCACATTTCGAGCCAACAAATGCCACACATGACACAATGAACATTCAACAGGTCAGATAGTCAGGAACAGATTCGAGCGGATTTTCTTTGACGTCAGCTTTGGAACGACCCCATATACCCAATGCAAACTTTTCTCGATACTACACAGGAATCACAAATAAAATAGGTTTATTTGGCACGCAGCCCACATCATTGTAATTTCCCATTCAACTCTCAATTAATTGCATTTGTGTGGCATTTTTAATGCACTATTGCAAGAGTCGTTAATTCTACTTCCCAAAAGTCTAGTGCTTGTGCATTGCGAGTAATTATTATGGGATCGTTTCGCTGGCCTGCTCTATAAAATGCTGTAAATTTGCGCCCCATAAAAAATGTGACAGAAAACCATAAACACGCAAGCAACTGTTTGAATTTTGTCAATATCATTAAAATGTGACAAGATATACGCTTAATGCAACTATATATATGAATGTGCATATCACTGTCGACGGTCGTCCCAGTAGTGACGATGAGCACCGAGAGTGTGCTCCAGGCACCTACTAAATATACACGCAAAATTTAAAATCTGACTTTCTGCCTACTAGGAGTTGGCCGGCCACTAACACTACTTGCCAGGCATGTCAGAACCATTTAAGAAAATCGTCCTAAACCTGGAAAAAATAGATAAAGTAACCCTTCAAAGTTGTATTTATGGCGACTTGCCTTGATTTATGGTGTACCCTTACAGGATCCGTCCATACGTCTGTCCGTCCGTTCATGAACGAATAAAAGCTGGAAGAGGTCACAAAGTTCAGTTTTTGGGACACACCTCTCTCCGCTCTACAGTAAATCCAACCAATTTTGCAGTCAAAGTACCCCGACCCAAAATCACGGGTTGATTTTACTCAAGACTACAGTATAACGACGTAACGCGTTACGTCATATAACTGTGGAGTAAATCCAAACACGATTCTGCAGTAAAAAGACCAACCAACCAATACGAAAATGGTAAAATACAGTATTTTACAGGTTTACTGTAAAAAACTGCAGGTTGACCTACTATTACAGTTACCGTACTGTGACCTTAGTTAATACTAAACATTCTTAATACCAAACACTATTAGTAAAATGAAGTTTTGGTTTTTCTTAAACTTTGTAGTGCAATAATATATAATTTAAGTCTTAAATTAAAGAGCTACAAATGTTAATTAAAACCTATAAATACAGATACATTTTCTTAAAAATGACTTAATGTAATTCAACCTACAAAAATAGTATATTCAACCTAGGAAAATTTATTCTGTGTACTAGTAGCACGTCGTCGGCATATGCTACTGCTTTTACTCCCCGACAGTTGAGTTCCTTCAATATGTGGCACATGTTTATTGGCCAGAGTATGGGCTATAAATCTCCGCCCTGGAGTGTGTCTTCCTCGCGTGAGGGGAGTGCCACCTAGTTCGGCTAAGATCGTCCGACTCTCCCATGCCTCCCAATACCTATCGAGTTCAGGGCTCCCAGATACGGATTCTACGTTCATTGTCTTAGACCTTCTTACCTACTTACAGCTACTGTGCGTCGTTGGTCTCATCCACCAGAGCCTTAGACACTGAAGTTATTCGCCTGCTTGACAAAGAATGTCGCTCTGGCCTTCCCTTGAGCGTATTTGGCCCTAATAGGTGCGCTATCGCTGAGATGCTGTGACAGACCAAGCTTCGCCTTCGAGGGCAGGAACGCACCTGGGTTGGTCTTCTGAGACTCTTCGAATTCCGCAGTCCCTGCGTACCCTAGCACGCCACTTTTGCCGCTCTTGGTATTAACTTAACTACGGTGGTGCCCAACTGAGCTCCCTGGAAAGGCTGAATTTACCCCTGCGAACCAGGAAGTCTGCGGCCACGGGTCGCGTAACACTCCTGACTTGAGGGAGGCCTATTATGATCAGTTTTTAATTTTTATACCCTTGCAGGGTATTATAATTTCAGTCAGAAGTTTGCAACGTAGTGAAGGAGGAGACCTTTCCGACCCTATAAAGTATATATATTCTTGATCAGCATCAACAGCCGAGTCGATCTAGCCATGTCCGTCTGTCCGTCTGTCTGTTTCTACGCAAGCTAGTCCCTCAGTTTTAAAGCTACCTGAATGAAACTTTGCATATAGTCTTCTATACACTCTCACTGCTATATATGTCGGAACGGGCCGGATCGGACGACTATATCATATAGCTGCCATACAAATGTTCGATCAATTTTTAGAAAAAAAATTATAACTTGGCTGTGTTTCAATATTTATTATTCCAGAATTTCCGTAAAAATTTTATGATAATCGGACGACTATATCTTATAGCTGTCATAGGAACGATCGGAAAATGAATAGGAAAAAAATAACAACTTCGTTGTTTTTCAACATATTCTTATCTACTTTTAGATATGAGCTTCTTTTATTATTTTAGAATTTTGGTAAATATTTTATGAAAATCAGACAACTATATCATATAGCTGCCATAGAAGCGATCGGTAAATGTATACAATATGTAAAACTGGGAATGTAAAACTGTAACTGTCAAACTGTAAACATAATAAGTATAGGTAAAATGAAATGAAACTCTGTTTTGTGTGTGTTTTCAGCATTATAATTTATAATATATATATCAAAACCAATCTGCAAGGGTATACAAACTTCGGTGTGCCGAAGTTAGCTTCCTTTCTCGTTTTTTATAATAATTATTATAAATATTTCACTTAACAAAGTATAAGTTCCATTAAATTAATAATTGAACAAATTTGATTTACATCGTTGTGAAAAACGCGATTATATATTTTTCAAACCTATCTACAAACATTCCAGTTACTTACATACATATGTTGTTTACAGTGATTACTATAGGCCTGAGAAAATTTCTTTAAGATTTTTTTTATAAGAATCCAAAAGCAAAAATAATGTACCTTTATATCGTGGCATTTTCCAGATACATTTTCCAAAAGCTCTCGAAAAATCTGGCCTTAACCTGTAATACTATATGTCTGTCTGTGTACATAAATATATACCTACGTACGAGCAAAAAAATAATGCCCACCACAAGGCGCGAATATGCAAACAATTATTATTGTTCCCATTTAGCTCGAAAAGCAACTAATTTTATACCCAAACATAAGCAAACAAGAACATTTAAAAACAATCTTTACAGAAACTCATAAAATCGCATACAAGAAGCCAGAGCCAAAAAATATTTATATTAATGACATGCATAAATACGGGCATGTAATCGGTGTCTGTTCTCGGATCGCCGCCGGCCCGGAATATGTTTATGACGAGAAACGGGACGCAATCTAAACAAAATCGTAGTTCGAATAGAAATCGGCGTATGCAACAGAAACATGTTCCAGACATTGTTTAGATCTCTGTCTTCGGTGTTCAGCATTTCAAGCTTTCAGCAATTCAAGTTTTCTGGCAATTGCAATTTGAGGGATAAACCACACCGATCAGCCGTAAATTGTCCGCCCGAAGGTCGCCGATTCTCTTCACTTGAATTCGCGGATACAATTCCGGCCGGGGATTTATGCACCTGCGACCTATCAATCCGAGTGTATTTACACTGAGGCAATAACCTTAAATTTCAGTCAAAGCAAAAGGTAGCAGTGGGGGCTATAAATTGGAAAGTGAAAAATATTGTGTTCACTTCGTTTTAATATTAGGAAAACCTAATGTTCCACAATATGTACATATTATACATCGAATTTCTTCAAATTCAAATTCGACGCTCGATGATCAAACAGCAGTGAATTCTTCGTAATTATCTTAGGATTTGATTCTTAAACTATGAAGAATTCCTGAATGATCACAATATGTAAAACAATTAAAACTATTACTTAACAAGATAAAAATATTAATAAGTAAGTAAATGACGTATAAAATGGTGTTTGCGGTGCATATCGATTGGAAAAATGATATTGCTGTGTTCCAAACAGTCACCTGTGTTATTATACCCTTGCAGGGTATTATAATTTCAGTCAGAAGTTTGCAACGCACTGAAGGCGACCTTTTTGACCCTATAAAGTATAAATATTCTTGATCAGCATCAACAGCCGAGTCGATCTAGCCATGTCCGTCTGTCCGTCCGTCTGTCCGTTTCTACACAAACTAGTCCCTCAGTTTTAAAGCTATCTGAATGAAACTTTGCATATAGTCTTTTATATACTCTCACTGCTATATATGTCGGAACGGGCCGGATCGGACGACTATATCATATAGCTGCCATACAAATGTTCGATAAATTTTAAGAAAAAACTTTATAAGTTGGCTGTTTTTCAACATTTTTGCACCATTATTTATATTTATATTATTTCAGAATTTCGATAAAAATTTCATGAAAATCGGACGACTATATCTTATAGCTGCCATAGGAACGATCGGGAAATTAATAGGAAAAAAAGTATAACTATATATATAACTATAACTATAACTATTTTATTATTTCAGAATTTTGGTATACATTTTATGAAAATCGGACAACTATATCATATAGCTGCCATAGAAACGATCGGTGGATGTATACAAAATGTAAAGCTGGGAATGTAAAACTGTAACTGTCAAACTGTAAACAAAATAAGTATAGGTAAAGTGTTCTGAAACTCTGTTTTGTGTGTGTTTTCAGCATTTAAGTCTATAATATAAACACCAAAACCAATCTGCAAGGGTATATAAACTTCAGCGTGCCGAAGTTAGCTTCCTTTTTTGTTTCTATTAATTTGACCTGAATGGATTAATTCTTAATGAACCAAGTTAGCTTCCGTTCTTGCTTTTCTTAAAACCTTACTTTCTGCAAGCAAAGTATTATGTTATTTAACTGCAGTTAAATGTCCGTACTTTAGCAGAATTACGTCGTTTTTATACCCTTACAGGGTATTATAATTCCAGTCAGAAGTTTGCAACGCAGTGAAGGAGTATAAAAGTATACATATATATTCTTGATCAACGGCCGTAGAAATCGAGAAATTTTGTAGAAGTTAAAACTATAACTTGGCTGGTTTCAACATATTTTGATCATTTTTGAGATATGACCATCTTTTATTATTTCAGAATTTCGGTTAAGCTGTGAGTGTAAAACTGTAACTGTCAAACTGTAAATATAAAAAGTATAGGTAATTTGTAATGAAACCTTGTTTTGTGTGTTTTTCAGCATTTAAATTTACAATGTTTATTTTATTAGATATTTTAAATCTAAAATATAGTTTTTCTATACGATTAAACTTTTCTTTTTTTTTCTAATTTTATGAAAACCCAATTATTTTATTATTTATGTACGAATTTTTTCTTGTTATTCATACATTTTATTTTTGTTTTTTTCTATCTAATGCTCCTGTTTTCGCCCAGTGTTTGCATCTATCATTGGCCCCGTTTCAAAGTTTGCAGCATAGCAAAACTGATCAAACGACAGTCTGAATTTGGCCAGAACGGTCTGACAGTTGAGCACATTCCAAGTTTCGCATTTTACCGCACACTTTCCCTCCATAAGAGAGGCACAATATTGTAAACAATAATAAACACTCGCACACCCCAACAACTGCAAATTGTTTTCATGTCAAAGAACCGCATTCGATACTTTGTTTCTGTTGCTCTTGCCGATTTTCGTTTTTGATCAGGCAAATGTGGTTCCGTTCAATGAAACAATGAAGAAAGTACCCTAATGGGAAAACAAAATCAAGATCAAAGATTTTTTGGGGGTCTTGATAATTTCGGACTGATCTTCTGGCAAACTGTTGGTCGTTGTGCGGAAGCCAGACACTATTACTCACAAATATGAACAACCTTCTGCCAACTTTACACAATTTCCGAATCATAGTTTTACAAGTTGTTTTGATTTAATTTAAATGATAGAAGATATTTATAAAATGAAGTTGTGTTCTATGCACATTACTGTGCATATTATTGTTACTATAAATATTACTTAAATAAAATTTCGGTGCTTTTTGGGGACTGAAGTCCAAATGCGAATCCCAGGCCATTTGGGGCGCCATGGGTGGGCGACCGCCTTAGGCCTTTGGATCTTGGTTCTTGGTGGTCTTCCAGGGAAAACTCTTTTTCCTCCGCTGGCAGTTTGTGTTTGGAAATCGCTTTGATGTCGGCAGGTGGCAAAGCTGCTGTAGAGAATAAATGTTGGTTCTATGGTCTTTTCGAAAGTACCGGAATGGAAATGCTGTGGAAATAAAAATCAAATAAATTGTTCATCCCAATTCCGTTTGGTCTAAACACCTAGACAAATAAACAGGGAAATTTCTCCTCGCTCGATTTTTTGTTAAGTGTAATCAAATTTAAAAAAAAAAAGCAAAATCCAATTAAACCTGCCATCTACGAATGTTTCCATCCAAATTGTTGTTTATCTGGAGGCTCTCTTTGTTTTCCATTTGACTCACTCGAATAAGTAAATATAGACCATAAAGATAATACCACGTGCAAATGTTTGAAGGGTGAACGTGAACCCCATCAATCGAAACAATTGCGCAAGGCTGCTCTGGACTTTGTTTAATTAAAGTTTCTGAGCCTTTTTTTAAATGAACATTTTACAGGAAAACTATTAGACATTTTATAAGAGAAAAGGCTTGGTGTAAAAAAAAGGTAAGTGTCTTTTTAACAAAACGATGACCCCTACAAAAACATAATACGCTTCTTACTTTTCGCTCTACGCGGCTTATTGATGTATTACTATCTTATTCTAGTACCGACATGGAATGTAAGGCAACGTAATTGAAAGTAATGGCTTATTATTGCGCCACTTTAGACCCTTTGGTCTAATGTGCAAGTTATAACGATTTGTACGCAATAAGCTGAAACGTAAATAGCCATCCTGCTCTGAAAACTTTAATCCTAATCATCACTTCACTGCGTTGCAAACTTCTGACTGAAAGCATTATGCTTGTTGCAAGGGTATAAAAAAAACTACATAAAGGACAAGTATTCTGAGGTACTCACGCGACGTTTTCATTCAAAGTGTTTTGTTGCTTATGTGCATTGATTACAATTATTCATTTAGTTAAGAAACTTATTGGTTAAATAAAGTTATTAACAGCAGAAAATGAAAACATACAAGTAAAAGCAACATGCTCCTGTATCTTTAAACAACAACATTTGTTGTAACCTTTGTATTTCGCACCATAGCAACTTTTCCCTTCATACGTCAACATTTTCTTCTGCCTTCCGTCATATTTAGCTTTTTCATAAATTCGAGTTTAATTAGACCAAGTGAACCAGCCGTGTCCATGTTCCTTTCAATTTCCCCCATAATGCTTTGGATTCGTACCGGCTATCGTAGCACTAGACACTACTAGATAGACATTCAATGGTCCAATTGAGAGTTCTAGGTATATAGCTTCCTTTCTCGTTTTATATTAATACAACAACATAAATTTACGTTTAATTTTAGTCAGAAGTTTGCAACGCAGTGGAGTCATTTCCGACCCTATAAAGTATTTATATTTTTGATCATTTTGTCTGTCCGTTCTATAGTTAGTTTTCTGACTTCTCTCAATAGTATACGAGTCGGATCGGACGCCTGAATTAAATAGGTGCCATAGAAATGATTGAACATTTTTAAGGAAAATAATATAATCTACTTTAAGGTATAGCCATTGTGTATTATTTCAGAGTTTCGATGTAAATCGTATGAAAATCGGACGACTGTATCATATATGTAGATTCCATAGAAACGATCGGCAGAGAAAAGTTCAAAGCGGTGAATGTAAAACTGTGACCGTAAAACTGTAAATCCAATATGTAATAGGTTAGTTAATGAAGTTTAGTTATTATTATTATTAGTTAGTTTTTATTTAGTTTCTTATTATTGTTTATAATTGCAAACTGCAATACAAACTTCTTGTTTTCTGTTTACTTTAAATTAACTGACATCTTGCGAAACCATAAAAAAACACACGTAAACTGATAAAGAAGTATAACTGTATAACTGTCATTAAATCCAACAACAAAATACAAAATTCTTTAGCTTTACTGTGATTCATCCCACAGATATGGTTGAATTTCCTCCGTGAATCACACTAGTGCCTCCAAAGGGAAAGCCCATAAGAGACCATTTCTATAGCTTTCAGCAAAAAATACAATCCCGAATAATGATTTTTTAAAGGCCTTAATCCAGAATTATAGTCTAGAATTATGTCTGGAAGTCGCATGCTTGAGTAAAGAAAAATATTCGTGATTATTCAGACAATCTACATATTTTACTTGTAGGATCGAAAAGAACTCTATCCCTGCTTTGCAAACCTTGAACTAAAACTGTAATACCTTGCAGGGATATGAAAATGAGTATTTATTTTAGTGAACTCAAGAAATTTCGCAAAGAACATAAAAAACACTTACAGATTTCCTCAATTTGCGAGGGCGCCTCCATTTCTATGGCATTCAGGATCTCGGGCATGTTTACTACGCTTCGCGAATAATCGATTGTTTTAAAAAAAGTATTCGCTGTGTTTATAAAATTTCACAGCGCGAGCGTTGCAAGTATTCGCTCGTTTTTCCCTTTTTCCGACTGCAATTGACTGCATTTACAAAGGCTAAAATTAGTTTAGCCCAACACCACAGCGGATCCAAAATAGGAACAGAAAATAAATAGAAAAAATAACGGCACGAGTAATATCACACACCGCAAACCGAAAAAAGTAATTATCAACTATGACTCAAGGTGGGGAGACACAACAAATGCGCAAACTGAATAATAGAATCAGAGTTCACTTGCTCTCGGCCGGACTATACGTTATGGGTTGCTTTTGAATTCATTTCGGGATCGTTTTAGGTTTCAACTATTACTGTGTTACGCAATTTCGTTTCGGAAAATTCCCATTCGAGTGCAGCGGAAAGGTGCATGGATGTGGCGAACTTTCCGGCTGCTTTAATTTCCCGCTATCCGATCGCGTCTATTTGCGTTGACGGCTGTCCAGTTAATGTTTTCTTTTACTTTCCATTTCGATCCACATGCCAACAGCTCAGTCGCTTTCAAACTCATGGAATTTTCACGTGTGTGGGAGAAAAACGAGGGAAGAGCGCGAGAGAATCGTCCAAAAACACTCTGCCAATCGATCGTTTTTCCTCGGTTCTGCTCGGCTGCTGGCTCACTGAACGGAAAATCAGAGTGAATATTGCGAGCGAGGCCAAAAAGAAAACCTCACGAAAACTCATACAGGCCTGTTCTAGTTTCCACTTCCGCAAAATTTATTCGGATTCGGATTTCCCTGACCTGTTTTAGTATTCACTTCCGAAAAATTCTTACGGATTCGTAGTTCCCTCTGTTAAGTCTCTGTTAATTTGCAGGAGAAACGCACGGAAACTTTCCGTGTGCCATTGGGCCGGCGGATTCAATTCCGCAAAATCAGAAATTAATTATTTTAAAATACAATGCGATTATGAAAATTACAAATTTTAATTGTATTTTATTCCTTGAAGTTTTGGGAACATTATTGCATAATTGAATTAATTAATACTAACATACTTGATTTAAAAATAATTATTTTGTGGGTGCACCTTAAAATCGGTTCGATTCTAACCTTCAACATAATTGCAAATCCGCCGCCGCTGTGTCGTATTTAAGAGGGACCATTTAAGGGTTGTCAGCGTTTAAAAAAAGGCATATATTTAAGATAAATTTTGAACAATTACTTTTTATGTTGTTTTACAATTAAAAGATCTGCTTTTAGGGTAAAGTATATGAAAAAGTGTTTTTGTTTAAAATACCAGCCAGTTTAATCTACAAACTGAACTAAGTGTTATGCGAAGGGAATTTTTTCTAAACCCTGGGCAACTCTACTCTCGAGCATTTGCGACCAGAACAGCTGATTGCAATTATAAATATTTCAAAATGTTTATTTCCAGCCGTAAATGCTTATTCCTTCGATTTTATTAATTAAATTAGTGCTTCATTACTATCTATGAGTTGGAGACTACAGCGGACCAAAATTGGATCAGCTCCTTTTAGCAAGCCTTAGACAAGGCAAACTCTTTTGTTGAAAGCGACCAGCTGATTTTGTTTGGGAATATAAGGGAAATTAATAAAAATTTCCTTAAATCACCAAGGGAAATTCGCTTATGTTAAAGGGAAATCCGCAAATGTTATCAAATTCACTTCCGAGTGGAAACTAGAACAGGCCTGATAAACTCCAAATAAACTGACAAATTTGTAGAGCAAAATTACTACTTTGCTGTTTTTCAATGTATTTTCATCTACTCTGAGATATGAGCCTTTATTATTCCAGCATATCGGCCAAATCTTATGAAAATCAGACTACTATATCTTATAGCTGACATGGAAATGATTAAGCTGCGAATTTACAACTGTAAATGTCAAACTGTAAGTATAATAGGTATTCATAGGTAAATGTAATAAAATTGATATAGCTTAATTATATTTTTTATATTAAATCCAAAATATAGTTACTTTTAACAATTACACATTATATTTTTTTAAATTTAAAACTGTTATACATTTCCAGTTATTCATCTATTATTTTAACCAGAATGGATCGGTTCTTAGTGCCGAAATAAGCTTCCTTTCTTGTTAAACTATTCATACTCTGTCATTAATTCAATATTCTCCCTCCGTATTTTTACCGTAACTTTATAAAAATAAGTAAATGCAATCAACCTATGTATGTATGTATGTATGTACATACGTGTGCACCTGACAACAAAATGTCAAATATGTGAGATGCAAAAATGCTAAAATGCAGATACATGCAGATACAGATAAAGATACAGAGAAGGTGTATTTGAAAGAGACAGAGAGAGAGAACTTTTCCACAACTCTCCATTCGCAGGTACACCAGCCGATGGCTACCGCTCGGGAATTTCAATTAGGAGCTAATGCTCGAAACTTGTCTTCCGGTTCTGGTTTCCACTCGAAAGTTAATTTTATAACATTTCGGATTTCCGCTTAACATAGGCGGATTTCCTCTGTTGATTGAAGGATTTTTTATTAAATTTCCCTTTGGTCCCTTTTCTTCCCAAACCTCAAACTAAAAATCAGCTGGCCGCTACGTTTGTTTGATCAAATTTTGGCCCGCTGTAGTTTTCAACCTAAGGACGGCAATAGAGTACTAATTCATTGCATAACATCAAAGGTTCAAAGATAGCAATCATACAGTGAGTCACAAAAGTATTCGTTGCAAAGGAGGTCTTGAGGAAAATGTCAATTTTCACTAGCTAAAAGCTTCAAAATGTGAAAAAATGGATTACTATCCCAAAGATGTATATTTTGTTTAGCATATGACAAAAAAAAACTTAGAGAAAACCTTTTCAATAACAAGCTACAGACAAATATATAAAACTAAATCGATTTT
Source organism: Drosophila kikkawai (assembly GCF_030179895.1). Classification (NCBI taxonomy): domain Eukaryota; kingdom Metazoa; phylum Arthropoda; class Insecta; order Diptera; family Drosophilidae; genus Drosophila; species Drosophila kikkawai. The sequence goes on along the minus strand of NC_091733.1, from coordinate 6,564,901 downwards.
TATGCTCACAAAAGTATTCGTTTCTGAGATTTTTTTTTTATTATTTTTTCTTTTTTTCGTGGGTTAGTGAAATTTTTTTCAGTATTCTGGTTGGGAATACATTTTAAAATTTAATTCATGGAAAAACACAACATTTAAGCGTCATTGTGGGTCTTAATCAATTACAAAATGCCGAAAAGTACGGAGTTAAAACATTTTTCAGAAGAAAATTATTTTACACCCACACAATGAGGGTTGATCCTTTAAATATACATATTTCTGGTATGTTTGATAATAGTCCGCTTACCATAATAAGCGTGGTTTTTCTACTGAAATCAAGAAATTTCCTGGAAAATAAGCCGCGTTTTGGCCGAACATAGTAATTGAAAATCAGAGAAGATCGGACAATTCTTAAAAATAAAACAGGAAAGGCATTCATTTATAGGCTGCAAAAATTAACACCGCCATGACCACATCCTAAGGAACAAATGTAACCACTTAAACTATCGGAACAGTTCCTAGAAGCCATGATGTGCATGGTAGAAGCTCTAAAATAAAATCCATGTTTTCACCTATCAATATGCCGAAGCTATTTTTTTGATATAACGTATTTGAACCAAACTTTAGAGTATTCAGGGCAAGTAATATTAAGTAAAAAAGGTTTTCAATGTTTAGGGATCGGATTGAGAAGGGATAGTTTGCCGCAAGCTCGGAAAAGCCCTTAAGTTAAAAAATTATACAGCAACAGTAAAGCACGTCAGAGTTTCTGTTCCAGTTTAGGGTCTCTGTCTGCCCCAGGAGTTGGAAATATGTTTTTTTTTAGACAGGATAATAATTGCTGATATATATTTAAATATATTAAGGTGTATTTTACTCTCTAGTGGCACCCTAATGTGTCCAGAACCCGACAAGTTCAATTTCCACCAGTACAATAGCGCCGAACAAACGACTTTTAAAGTCAAGATGTGGGTGTTGTACTATTGAAACCAGAGTAAAACTCCTTCACAGAGCCCAGACGTTAGCCCTACTGAAAATCTATGATACCATCTTAAGCTAAAATTCCAGGAACAGCGGATTTCTGCCGAAAAAGCAACTTAATGATATAATGCGGAAGAAATGGTCGAATATATCCTGAAAGAGGTGCCCAAAATGGGTAGAGCCAATGCAAGGACGATTATAAGCTATTAAATAAAACAAAGGATTGCACATAATATATAACACAATAAAAAAATAATAAATATTTAATGCCGAAACAAAAAAACGAATACTTTTGTGACATGAAATTTCGTAGTTCAAATGAATTTCTTAGAAAAAAAAAGCTAGTTTTTTAACAACTTTTTGTTGTTTTCCTAATGTTTAATATCTGAGTAACATAAAATAAAAACTAAAGTGATCAATTTGATACTTAATCATTAAAAAAATAACATAATTATTCGTCGGGAACCTTGCAACGAATACTTTTGTGACTCACTGTATGTTTTCGGAGGCTGGAGTGCTGGAAATGGTCGACAAGAAGTATGGGCCCGTTTGCAACAGTTAGCACTAAATGAATTGGAGAGACGAATGTTAATAAGCATTCAACGTACCAACCAAAATTTGAGAAAATGCGAGAATTTTGGATGCTGTAACTTCAAGTGATAATATTCAAAAGACTATCTGCTCCAAAACTGAGGTCCTCGTTTTCGTAGAAACGGACAGACGGATGGGCGAAAAGGACAGACGGACATGGCTAGATCGACCCGGGTCGATATATCATTTAGCTGCCATGGGAACGATCAGTAGATGTAGAGAAAAATGTAAAGCTGGGAACGTAAAAGTGTATATACATACATACATACATATATGTATGTTATAAGGAAATGTAATGAAACTTTATATAAATAACTTTTATTATATTAGATATTTTAAATCTAAAATATAGATATTTTATACGATTTAAAAATGTTTTTTTTTTTTAATTTATAATTTATGTCGTTTTTAAGCGACGCACAGTATCACCTCTCGAATAAAAGTCGCTGCAAAAATAGGAAAATTCATAATCGCAAAAAAACTTTCAGTTTTTTTTTGTGGAAGATATAAGCACTCAAAGTTGAAGTTGTTTTAGGTGTATGCGTCATACAACAAAAAATAGGTAAATTAGTCGGCTTTCAAGTCACACAAAAAACTACATAACCAATGGTTATGATTTTTTTCAAATGACAGATACATTCATTAACATTTATTCAAATTAAAAAAGGGTAGTTTTGTTTATGTTTGTACAGGAAAATCGCTACCTGCCAATATTTTCATCTTTTTCTGTCTAAAGTAGTCTATAACTTCTGAAGCTGTCCAGAGCCGGCAATTACACTATGACTACGCACTGCGTGTATTTTTCCTGAATCATATTCAGTTTTCATCGGCTGCGTCCAGCTTAGACTTTGGCAATGCGAAGCAAAAAACCGAAAAGCAACTGCATTTGCAAATGAGTACCTACTTAACATGTTGGCTGCATCATCTGACCCGATTATTGCATCTAAAGCAAAAAAATTAATAAACTTTTGTTTTTAAAAACTCGTGTTTAGAGGAAGAAATTGATTTTTTCACTTTGATACCCTATAAAAAGGCGAATTTGTAGGCGTGGCACATTATGCACTAGATTTATACATTTTTCAACCATTACCTGTCAAATGGCGTTAAAATTTTTTGATTATTTTATTTGGTTCAAAAGTTATGATTTTAGCAACGCAAAATGAGAAAAGGAGCTTCTGTGCGACTTATTTATGGTACGTCCCTTTTAAACTCTTTAAACTAAACATATTTAAATTATGATTCTGAGGACAAAAGCTTATTTGCCACATCAACAAATTACAAAAAGTTACCATTCAACAATGTGGAATATATTTTTGGAATATATCAATACGTTACTGCGCTTAAAAAAGTTTAAAAAAGAGAATTCTCAGTCGAAGAGAAAAAAAAATCTAGTGAATGAATACATCTACTGAAGCTGACGGAAACATTGATGTATAATAAATAGAAAACCGTTGAGCATAATTTACAACTGACTATGGTGGATGGTAAAGTATGGTACGTCATCCTTTTCAAAATGTTTGCAAAGAAAGAATATTTATACTCTTGCAGGGTATTATAATTTCAGTCAGAAGTTTGCAACGCAGTGAAGGAGGCCTTTCCGACCCTATAAAGTATATATATTCTTGATCAGCATCAACAGCCGAGTCGATCTAGCCATGTCCGTCTGTCCGTCCGTCCGTCTGTCCGTTTCTACGCAAACTAGTCCCTCAGTTTTAAAGCTATCTAAATGAAACTTTGCATGTAGTATTCTATATACTCTCACTGTTATATATGCCGGAACGGGCCGGATCGGACGACTATATCATATAGCTGTTATTCCATCATTTTTGAGAAATAGCCATTTAATATCATTCCAGAATTTTGATTAAAATTTTATAGTCCACCGAACTATATCTTATAGCTGCCATAGGAACGATCGGGAAGATAATCGAAAAAAAAATTATTACTTCGTTGTTTTTCAACGTATTTTAATCTACTTTGGTACATGAGCTTCTGGTATTATTTCAGAATTTTGGTATAAATTTTATGAAAATCGGACGACTATATCTTGTAGCTATAGGAACGATAGGGAAAGTAATAGAAAAAATTATAACTTCTTTGTTTTTCAACGCATTTTCATCTACTTTGAGGTATAAGCTTTTAGTATTATTTCAGAATTTTGGTAACAATATTATGAAAATCGGACAACTACATATATCATATAGCTGCCATAGAAGCGATCCATAGATGTAGAGAAAATGTAAAGCTGGGAATGTATAACTGTAACTGTCAAACTGTAAACATATTAAGTATAGGTAAAATGTTATGAAACTCTGTTTAGTGTCTGTTTTCGGCATTATAATTTATAATATAAATATTAAAACCAATCTGCAATGGTATACAAAATTCGGCGTGCTGAAGTTAGCTTCCTTTCTTGTTAATTTTTAATTTTTATCCCACTTCTGTAGGGGCGCCAGCTATCAGCCATTGTGGAAACCGCGAGTGGGAGCTTTGCAACGGTATAGTGCCACCTGGCGGCAGGTCCTAGAAGGTCTTAAAGCGTGGCGTGAGATTCTCCTACCTGAATCGAACGCCACGGCGTTCAAGGTAGAATTCTATGCTCTTCCGCCAGGGGTATATCCCTATCGGAATTTTTTTTTTTTTAATTTGCTGTTTGCTGATTAAAAAACAATTAATTATCCTCAATCGCGTTATGATTTGCTTTTAGAGCTATCTAGATTTCCTCAATACGGAGTTTGAAAAAGATCTAGGAGTTATTTTCCTTTTAGTGGGATAGATGTACACCCTTGCAGTTCTCTGTTGCCGATCTCCTTATACTACATTAAAGGTGCGTTCCCCCAACTCGTCAAGCATAGAGGCTTTAGAGAGGGGATAGATGCTGTGCTCACGAGCAGAAGATCAAGCCAAACTGGGAACTCGCCGCGAGTAGGAAATGGAGGGACACCTCAGGGCGCAGATTTACCCTCCATGCACTGGCTAATAAACAGGAACCACATATTAAAGAAAGGAAATTGCGTGAGAGTACTAGTAAAACCAGTGGCGACGTCGTGATACTAGTTTCAGGACCTTTCCCCGAAGTTATAAGTAATACAATGTAGGGAGTGCACGTGTCAGTCAACTATCTATGACCCCTTTTAAGTTAAGTTGACCCGTTCCGACTTATATATTATTGAGGAAAGGAGACTCTCGGTGCCTAGAATCGCAGTGAGAAGTGGGTAAGCTTAAGATTGCAGCTATTTTTAGTTTTCTCAACGACCGGAATACAGAGGGCGTGGGCCAAATCGGAGCCCGGCTCTAACTGAAGGTTCTAGCAACAGCCTCACCACTCATGTGAATCTATAACCTATATTTTTATTAATTTCGAACTTTGCATTTAATGAAATACAAATTGGACCAGTGTATACATAATAGAAACAAACTTTTACAAACAATCAATATTGCTGTCATATTGAGGTTACTGGCAGCTGTCCAGATATTACAATTAGTCGGTTGTCCATCAATTACGACCACATTAGTTCCCTCCCAACCAGTGTTGCCAGTTGAAAATTGGTCTCTTCCCCTAAAAAAACTCAAAAAGTTGAAATTTCCCCAACAAAATCGAGTAAATTGAGTAAATGTTACTTTATCATAATGTTTATACACATGTATGCATCGAGAACATCTCCTGAAAACTCGGTTTTAAAACCTCTTCGTTCACAAGAAGGTTCTACATTTGTTCAGTTGGTTCAAAAATTTTTGCAATTGTTAGGTAAACCATGAATTGTACAATGCTTTTTTAAAACATAGTATTAAGACAGTTATTAAAAAATCCCCAAATCTAGGGAGAAACCCCCTAACCTGGGAACACTGCTCCCAAATCTGGCAATGAATTCGGTGTAAAAGTAGCCACACTTTATACACATGACAGTAAATATAATTTTATAAAAAGAGAAATGTTTCTCCCACCATTGGCTATATAAGATTTTTACGTAGCTGACGGGGCTTGAAATATTTATGGAATGGATCGCACCTCCACACTTCAATCCGTAAATATCGTTGTACCGGACAGATCCCCTTTCCGATTACCACTCCATGATTGGCAATTAAGCTTGACGCCGGTGGTCGTGACTGCAACACCACAGTCACACAATGTGTTAAAATGGCATCGCAGACCAGGCACTCTTTCAACGATTTCCTTAAATACATTAGTGTCTTTTGCAATCTCAAAATGGCAACGCAAGGCCATTCAAAAAATAAATGGATTTATATTAAATTAAACAGCGCAATTTTCAGATCGAAAACTTGTGTAGCTTGTCTCTGACGCCAAAAACACAAAAAAAAAACCAATTAAAACAATAAAACAAAGCATGATGGCCTAAATATAGACTAATTGATGAATTTGATTCTAGTGGCGTCACTGTTAATGCAATACCGTGTAAATTAATGGTAGTTTTGACTTTATTCAACACTTACAAAGTCCAAATCAAAAAGGTAAATATAAACTAAATTTTGAAATAATAATAATAATAAAGTGATATTAAGATACAGTCTTATTTTAATGTTTTCTGGGATATAAAATGACCTTAACCATAATAGCCGGCAAAATCAATTCTTCACTATCAGGCGGAAAAAAAGCGTTCGTATTGTATAAGAGAATAAAAACAAATGAAACAAAATTGGAAGATTAATAAACCTCAGGAACTTTGTGTACCCTTGCAGTTCGGATCACTATTGGAGCCCTATTAGATCATTTAAAATTCATCAAATCCATTTTAAAAAATCCTAAATGGAGTAGTAATTCTACATTTTTTAAAAATTATATTTTCAATTTTATTTAAATCGAATTATTATATGATATAGGAGGATGTCAATCACTTTATATACAAATTAAGGAGAATCGGAAAGAATGCTGTGTATAGAAATGCTTTATATCTGCCTGTACGGTTTTTTATCTGAACGAAATGAATTCATTCTCAATAGACAAAATTCCAATTGCAAGAGTCTTTGAATATCGCTTGGTAAATGTTAATATTAATCGCTTTAGGTAGTCACTTTTAACTCACCTTGTTAAGGGGTGTTTTGTTTGATACCTCATAAGGTCCGAAATGATTATAAATTGGTTGGAGTTTGGGGCTTTTTCGGCATGCACAAACGAACTTATGGAATTTTTCTCAAGTACTTTTCTTTTTAGTACACAAAAGAGCGGCAGGGAAACACAAACAATGTAAATATAAGGCTTTGTTCAGGCGATGCACTTATTATGTTTTCTGAATTATGTTATTTGGGATGATTTATTTGGTATGTAAACTAAGCAGCTTGCCCAACTGCGAGCTATTCGCTTTAACATTTAATTGTTGAATCAAGCCACAAAAAACTGAAGATTTATTTCGCGAAATTGTATGATGTTTCTGGACTTTTTTGAACCGAACGCGGCAGCGGACATAAACAAAATGCAGGGCAGGCGAGAGAGAAAGCAAGAAGAAGCAGCAGACCCAAAAAAGCAGCAAAAGATAAACAAAAGTTATGAGCTGGAAATAAACCAAAAATTTTGATGCTTCTCAATGAGCGCGCGTGCCTGATTCCGTTCGGTATTTTACATATGTATCTTTCAATACGTTCTCCTATGGTGCCCCTTTTTCAGACAAATTTGTTCGTTTATTTTTAGCTGAATTCAAAATGCCTTTTCATTAAAAAATGACCAATGACCCCACTTTCCATGGGTGGTCGCTCCACCCAATATGTTATTTTGTGATCGAAGCATTTTCTAAATGACTCCTTAATGTCTCCGTCACTGCGTTGCACACTTCTGACTAAAATTATAATACCATGCAAGCGTATCAAAATAAATACATTCGATATATAAGGTAACAAAAATATGACGATACATATATTTATTTTTATTACAAAAATATCGATATATTTTAAATTTTGATATATTTTTTACATCCCTTCTATTTTATTTAAACAAATGATGATACCTATATCCTATATCATCATTTGTTTAAATAAAATATAAATAGGATATTTAATATGTTTTTAAGGAAAGAAAAATATTCAACGTACACTGATAAAAAAAATAAAATCTTCTTTTGAGATTTTGCGCATTCTTCATTTAAAATCTTACTATAAGACCAAAAATACTACAAAGAAGATTTTTCAAAGTATATTTACGAACAAAATAATCTACATTTAAGATTTGCACATTTTTTGGCATTCTTAAAAAAAAAATCTTAAAAAAAGACCAAATATTCTAATAAGAAGAAGAAAAAATCATAAAGTAATACCGAAAATGATTCATTTTAAGAAATAAAAATCGTAAATTAAGATTTTTGTTAATCTTAAAAATTCAGAAGAGACGGCTTCTAGTGTTGTCTCTTTTTTTCTCACATAAAAATGGAAGTCATAGTGCCGTCTCGCTCTTACGACCATTCTTAAAAAAACTATTTTTAGCTCAGAGAGGGAGATACATTTTTTTTTTGTCTTCTCTGTCCTTGGAACTGTATGTATTCACGTTCAGTGGCCCAGTTGGTAAGCGGTCGGTCTGTAAATTTTGAGACATGGGTTCGGATCCCAGCCGGGAAAAAAAATGTAAGTAGCTTTTAATAAAATTTCTAATACTAATTTAATTAATAATAATCATTTCTAGCTCTATAATTACAGTTTATAAAAATTCCTTCACAATAATGTTTAATTTAAAATGTTTGGTATTACGAATGTTTAGTAGTATTAACTAAGGCCGGTCTCGTTAGGATTCAAACAAATTTTTTTTTTTTAATTTAAGCCTTGTTATGGTCATTTTTTAAGATTTTCGGTCGTTTATCGTTCTTTTTTTAAACTTTTTTAAGGGGGTCTTCTCATTGGGCAACTTTTTTTTTCGATTTTTTTTTTTTGCATTTGTTTATAGCTTGGGATGGTGTGTATATGTCCCCAAAAGGATTTTTAGAAATTCGAAATACTTTAGAAGATACTGCCTTTTTTGTGAAGCAAGATCTATGCAAAATGAGCTTTTTTCAAACTTCAAACGAGTTTATCTCGAAACCACGTTTTTCGAACTGGCGGCCATGATATCTCCAGTTCAACTGAACCGATTTTCATGAAACAAAGTGGAATCGACGCAGAATTGTCACCATTTTCGGCTGACGGAACAGATTTTTTTTTAATTTTTTTTTATATTTTTTTTTTACACTAAACTACAAAAAAAAAGCCCGAAAAAGAAATTTTTTTTTTGAATGGCCGCCATTTTGTTTTTAAAATGTTTAAAAAAAATCTGTTCCGTCAGCCGAAAATGACATCTATTCTGATTATAACCCCGTTTTTATTTTTCATTTCGGACGCTCTGGAGACCCTGAATCATGGCCGCCAGGACGACACCTTTTTTTTCGACCACCAAGTTTGAAGTCTCATTACTCTTTGAACAACCCTCGTATCGAGGCAAGAACAACTTTTTTAGTTACTTTGAACATTTTTGAATACAATAAATAAAAAAAGTTTTCAATTATTCTTTGTGCGCATCAATGCGGACAAATGTGCGAATGTGACTTTCACCAACCGTGCAGCTAGCTGTCCTGGGGTCAGTCTTAATGGTAGAGTCATTGACCACCATAGAGCCTATAAATACCTTGGCGTTACCTTGGACCGTAAACTTACGTTCGGCAGGCATGTTGCGAACATTCAGCATGCTTTTAAGGCTAAAGTTTCCCGGATGGCATGGCTCCTGGCACCCCGCAACAAACTATCGCTTTACTCCAAGGTCATGATATATAAGTCAATACTAGCCCCCTCCCTGTTTTATGGCCTTCAAGTTTATGGAATTGCTGCAAGATGTCATTTGAACAAGATACGGATTCTTCAAGCAAAAACATTAAGGAGGATCTCTGGGGCTCCATGGTATATGAGGACTAGAGACATTGAACGAGACCTAAAGGTGCCCAAGCTTGGAGACAAACTTCACACTATTTCAACTAAGTACATGGAAAAACTTAACAATCACCCTAATAGTCTGGCTAGAAGATTAGCCACCGCTGAACACAGAACACGAGTCAGGAGAAGACTTAAACGTCACCACCCTCAAGACCTCCCCGACAGGATCTTGACATAAAATATCAGACAAAACATGAAAATCATTTCAAATTATGTAAACATAACTTAACTTAATACTCCTCCATAACAAAGCATTGTAAACATAGAATTAACTTCCAATTAGGTTTAGTTGCCAAATATCTAGGTAACAGTGCACTAGTCAAATAAAATTTCATTATTTTTAAAAAAAAAAAAAAAAAAAAAAAAAATTATTCTTTGCGTTTTCAAATAAGAATTTTTTTAAAAAGGGTCCAAAAAACGGCTTTTGAATGAGAAGACCCCCTTAAGGATTGAAATAATATTTGAAAAATCTCAAATGTAGAATGAAAAAGTACTTAAAAGATGACCGAAAATATCCAAATAAGACCAAAATATGCTTAAGCCATTTTCGTGACCGAAAAATCACGTTTTTATGACCAAAATTCTTGTTTTTTTTTATCAGTGTATACATTTAAACAAACGTATGTATAAAAACAAAACATGTAAGTGTAGTGTTTGCTTATAACTTTTATCGAAATCCAGGCACCACAGGCACTTTTTTTGCCGTATTAACAAAACTAGTGCAACTTAAATATACTGGTTATATATGTAGGGTTATAGCTTTATTGAGTTCCCACAAATGTTTATTTATTATTATTAACTGAATTTCTTAACGATTAAACAATTTACATATATGTCGCGCTTTTTACTTCCAACTTGTTAACTTCACAACCGCTCAGCTCTTATTCTATCTAAAGTGTGCCCGCATCTCATAAAGCATGCCATCCCGAACCTTAATACTAATCTTACATTAATGGATTACTTAAATACTAAAAAACTTTAAGGATATACTTAAATACACTAGGGATACTCTTCAACAAATATACCAATCCTACATATATCTTGCAGCGTATTATAATTTAAGTCAGAAGTGAACAAGGCATTTCCGACCCTATAAAGTATATATATGTTTGATCAACAGCCAAGTCGATTTAGCCATGTCCGTCTGTACGTTTCTACGCAAGTCTTGAAGCTATCTAAATGAAACTTTGTAGACAGTCTTCTGATTTCACTATTTTCACTACTATATACATATGTCGGAACGGGCTACATGATATAGCCGGCCGATCCGGTCCGTTCCGACATATGTATATAGTAGTGAGAATGGCCAGAAGACCATCTGCAAAGTTTCATTCAGGGGCAAGTTTACGCAGAAACGGGGGGAACAGACGGACAGACGGGCATGGCTAGATCGACTCGGCGGTTTATGCTGATCAAGGATATTTGTAGAAATTTTCGTTTGTTTAAAAAATAGTTTATTACTTTGAGAATATACTATTATTATTAAATTCCAACTCTAAGTGCCTCAAATCAAGTACGAACGCAAGGTATACAAGTGTTAACGTGAGCGCATCCTTTGCTCCTTTTTCTCAGCTTTTAATTTTTGCATTTTTACCTGTGCTATGGACACGATTCACAAAAAACAATGTAACATATCGGAGCGAATAAAAAAATGATTATGATCAGCATGAAATTATCTTCTATTTGAACCAAAAGGGGGTAATAAAACTGAGTATTGTTTTTTTAAGAGGGTGGGAAGTTAAATCTAATTTCCTGAAAATGTAATTTTTCCTTCGAAACTGAATTAAATTTTGTCATAATTTTTGTTTATTGTTTTTTTAGGTTCAAATAGAAGATAACGTATAATAAACACATATTTCGATTGCGAATTTCCGACAGAAATTACGAGATGATCGTGTACATAGCCGGGGAACTCATTTTGTAAAATATTGTTTATAAGTAACACTTTTTTTTTATTATCTCCGATTCAATTTGTAACTATCTTCAAAGTTTCATGATGATTGCTTGACTATTTCCTACAAAAAAATTCACGGTAAAAAGTTTTGACCGTTCACATATTTATATATCCCCTTGAAATTATGATAAGCAGCAGTTAAAGTTAAAGTTAAAGTTAACCTTACTTTCTAAATAGTTTTCGCTCTGCAATGAAGCCAAAAAAGGCGAGCAGATTTCCCCCAAGAACCACATAGAACGCCAGCTGAAGATCTCGAATAGTTAAGACCCGAAGGAGATCCGACTCAGACTCAGCCTCTAGGATACTGAGTCGCATCTTAATGTCGACCCTTGATTTCTCATCTTGTATCCATTTAACAATAAAGCCCGTGCTCAAAAGCCTCAGGAGCAGGGCATTCACAGCATTCTCCCATGGAGAGTCCCTGGGCATCACATACGAAATCGTATAATATTTGGGACACTCTGGAACCACCCAAATCTGGCGGAGCAATATGAAGCGAGAGGACTCGAGCACCAGAGACGTATATCTGGAGACCCCGGCCTGGACGCGATAGTTTGCTACCTCTTCGATTACATCGGCGTGGAGGTTGCGGTTCCAGGTTAACTTACTATTAAGACTGGCAAACAGCGGGGAGGTCTCGCTGAAAAATAAATCATCCGCCATGGATGTGTATTTGTAGACCACCTTCAGGCCACTGTCGTCCAGCTCCTGCATGGTATTTATATCCTTGTAGTACAATGGATGTATGTAGACTGTGGCCAGACTGGACTCGAAAATGGCACCGAAAATCACACTGACCAGGCACAGGGAACCGATAAACATCCTTTCTGCGTAGCTCGCCGGCAAATGAGATAGATTAACCCGGACCCAAACTACCCAGGTGTCAACCACTATGTCCAGGGCCTGTTTCAGCAAGCGCCGATTCCGAAGATGCACAATCCTAAGCTTCAGATTGATAGCCCTCAGAGTTAGCCAAATCAAGGCGCAGCCGAATGCGGTCAAAACGAATCCCAGCCAAATGTCATAGCCCACAGCAAAGATCGGGAGAATCGATTGTGGAATTCTGCTCGCTTTTGGAACATATATGCATAACTCGTCGTCGTAGACGGCCACGGTAAAGTCCATGTACTGCTGCACAAGGTAATCCTTGACGAAGAATCCCGTAAGACAGATATCCAGGCCATCGTTGATGATCGATCCTATGGCGCCATTGTATGTTCCATTGGAATTGCGCTCTCTGAAAATATGAAACAGTGCAATTCAAATAAGAGTAAGGTATATATGATTCGATATCGAAAATTTTAATACTTATACTACGGTAGCCTTTTACGTGCATATAAGGTGTGGTATTTCGGTATCAACTAAATATTTAGTTTAACAAGAAAGCTAACTTTTGCACGCCGATGCTTATATAGCCTTGCAAATTATAATGGCGTCATGGAGAATCGATTCATTTCTGACAAATAAAAAAGAAAATATCCTTATTTTCCTAAGCTCTTAAATAAAATGATCTACCTTTCTTATAACACCGTCATTCCATAATCATTAAAAAGGGCATTTTATTATAGTGTTGTATTCTATTCGTTTTATTTATTCTCTATATGATAAAGTCGTCTAGTCTGGCCCTTTCTGCAAAGTTTTATTCAGATAACTTAAAAATTGAAACATGGTAACCCTGCAGTACCACATGCCATCAACAACGCTTCATCAACGTGTCGATTCCGATTTTTAGAACGCACACCGCTAGAAAATAACAAATTCAACGTTTAACTTTTTTCATCATACAACTCGACTTTCAGGTAATATTACACAAAGCAAGAAAGGAAGCTAACTTCGGCATACCGAAGTTTGTATACCCTTGCAGATTGGTTTCGATGTTTATATTATACATTTAAATGCTGAAAACACTCACAAAACAGAGTTTCATTACATTTTACCTATACTTATTATGTTTACAGTTTGACAGTTACAGTTTTACATTCCCAGTTTTACATTTTCTCTACATCTACCGATCGATTTATATGGCAGCTATATGATATAGTTGTCCGATTTTTATTAAATTTATACCAAAATTCTAAAATAATAAAATAAGCTCATATCTCAGAGTAGATGAAAATACGTTGAATAACAACGAAGTTAAAATTTTTTCCTATTAATTTCCTGATCGTTCTTATGGCTGCTATAAGATATCGTTGTCCGATTTTCATAAAATTTTTACCAAAATTCTGGAATAATATAAAATGGCTATATCTACAAATGATGCAGAAATATTGAAGTTATAATTTTTTTTTCTAAAAATTTATCGAACACTTGTATGGCAGCTATATGATATAGTCGGCCGATCCGGCCCGTTCCGGCATATATAACAGTGAGAGTATATAGAAGAATATATGCAAAGTTTCATTCAGATAGCTTCAAAACTGAGGGCCTAGTTTGCGTAGAAACGGACAGACGGACGGATGGACGGACGGACGGACGGACAGACGGACGGACAGACGGACATGGCTAGATCGACTCGAAAATTAGTCGATCTTTCATTAGTAACAAGAAAGGAAGCTAACTTCGGCACGTCGCTGTTTGTATACCTTGCAATTTGCAATATCTTATATAATAGAAAATAGTAGGTATAAATATATATGCTAAACAAAAACAAAGCATTGAAGACTGAATGAATTATCAATTAATTGTTGATCAATTTATCACTGATGACAATGTCAATTTCATCATTCATTTTGTATGGAACTTCATTGATGAATTATCAGCAACATCATCATTACTGATAAATGGAACGGACAGAACGACGGACAGAAGAATTGACTGAATTCTATATGTGTTTTATAGAGTCTGAGACTTCGCCTTCTTTTTGGTACATGCATTCTCGATTGGCACTTTCTTTTCTGTATGTATTATGTACTCACCCAAAGTAATTTTTATCGGGCTGCTGTAATAACATGGTAAAATTCAGTCGCTCTCTGAGCATTTGGGCCACAAGGAAGTCCGCTCCTGTAATACCCACCAGCAAGCCAGTCTCCTTGTCCACTTCCGGTCGCGTATACACTGATTTAAACATCTGAATCCGCATTGGATAGCCACCCATGTCGTGAAAAAGCAGTTTATTCAAGGGTTCCGTTCCAAAATATCGAACTAATCGTCCAAAGGCCAAGCCACGACGCTGGAAGGGATTATAGATCCAAACACTCTGTCCGGTTAAAAAGAAGCGATTATATATTTTGTGCATCATCCACAAAGTACGGCAGCAATTCTCCAAGAGAAGTTGTTCCTCGAGGGACAAGTCCCGCGTCTGGTCTTCTAGTATATAAAAGAATACACCCGCTCTCTGATTAGGCGCAGCTGGTCCGCGATTGGAAGTCAGATGGCTTAAACTCATCACCATCGCCAGGTTATCCCTCCCGAATGGGTCCCCAATCCAATCCTGATTCTCCTCGTACGCCACGACACACAAGGGCTTTTGCGATCGACGTAGGAACCACTGGACATACGGATTATCCGCATCTTGTTGCTGTTTGCCCTCGCGGATCCAAAGTTCCAGTTGAGGCAAGTCCCTGATGGGTTCCGTCAGCAATCCATCCGGAATGGGTTGACCCACCGAACTTTGCAGAAGGAATTTCAGGAAAAGCGAAGCAAGCGCCGCCATTCGCCACCGTTTTGTTAGCTCAAATGACTCGTGAAGTATTCGAGCAGTATCCTTTATAAATCTCCCCCGATTCAATTTCCATTCGAATCTGAAACTGCCCCTCCCCCACTCGATTATATTTTGACACCTGCAATTTTGTTTGTTTGCTTACGCGCAATTAGACCCTCGTTGTGTCAGCTCATTGACTCGTACACCTCCTAAGCAAACACAATTATTATACCCCGTAATTTGGGGTGTCTTGTCTGGATTAAAGGCCCCCCAACGAAAATACCCCAAGACCTCTTTAAAGAAATATTGAGGAAATATCTAGATTGTCTTTCAAATGCTTCGGAATATTCAGTTGCCTAGAGAATATAGGTAAAAAAAATTGCAAAATTCTTCAACCATTGGAATAAATGCGCATATTCCTGCATCAATTCTGATCCCATTGCTTTTGGTCAGCCATTTGTGCATTGCAATTAAGTTGACCTCAATGTCGTAGAAGTACTAGAAATGGCCAAGGGAAATGCATTGATGATTTTCCGCTAGCGCGAGTTTCTGCGGGTCAAACTGACGCACACAAGTAATGTCTTTGGCAACAATTGTTTGGTTGTTAATCAATAATGAAATGACTAATTTCTTAATGAACAAGGAAGGAAGCTAACTTCGGCACGCCGAAGTTTGTATACCCTTGCAGATTGGTTTTGATGTTTATATTATAGATTTAAATGCTGAAAACAAACACAAAACAGAGTTTCATTACATTTTACCTATACTTATTATGTTTACAGTTTGATAGTTACAGTTTTACATTCCCAGCTTTACATTTTCTCTACATTTACCGATCGTTTATATGGCAGCTATATGATATAGTTGTCCGATATTCATAAAATTTTTACCAAAATTCTTAAATAATAAAAAAAAAAGCTTATATCTAAAAGTAGATAAGAATATGTTGAAAAACAACGAAGTTATAATTTTTTTCCTATTCATTTGCCGATCGTTCCTATGGCAGCTATAAGATATAGTCGTTCGATTTTTATAAAATTTTTACCAAAATTCTGAAATAATATAAAATGGCTATGTCTCAAAAATGATGCAAAAATATTGAAAAACAGCCAAGTTATAATTTTTTTTCTAAAAATTTATCGAACATTTGTATGGGAGCTATATGATATAGTCGTCCGATCCGGCCCGTTCCGACATATATAGCAGTGAGAGTATATAGAAGACTATAGCAAAGTATCATTCAGATAGCTTTAAAACTGAGGGACTAGTTTGCGTAGAAACAGACAGACGGACAGACAGACAGACGGACAGACGGACATGGCTAGATCGACTCGGCTGTTGATGCTGATCAAGAATATATATACTTTATAGGGTCGGAAACGTCTCCTTCACTGCGTTGCAAACTTCTGACTGAAATTATAATACCCTGCAAGGGTATAAAAATAAATTGCAAAATTGAACAGAAATATATCGCACTAGGAATGCGCATTGAATGGCAGGATTCCCCAATCCCACAATCCTTTAATATCATCCTCCTTCTTTCACATACTAACGTCGCAAAAGTGTCCATTAATTCACAACATTTATTGTATGTTCATTAGTTATATTTTGGAAATAACGGTGCTATGGTCGTGCTGGGTTGAAGCGCGGGTCGGCGATATAACAATGAGTGGATCGATCCCTGACAATGGCAGTGTTTTTAGTATCGTGTTTTTTTTTTTATTTATTAATAATAATTAAAATTCTTTGTAATATTTTTTTGATTATTTAAAAAAGTATTTAAAAAACAAGACAAAAATTTAAAAACATTAAAATAGAAAAAATATATGTATGATATATGATTTATTTGTACAAACATTATATATTAAAAGGAAAAATAAAATATATAAACAATAAATATTTTTTTTTTTTTTTTTAATGCAAGACGTTGATGCACTATGTACAGTACATATCAAGTGGAACTTGCGACACCAAGCACGTGCTTGTTCTTGTTAGCAATTAGTAAACGTGAAGGACTTAAAAAAAAAAGGATGCGGGGAGACTACTACTGGCGTACTGCCGGATTGGTTGCTTGCATGCGTAAGTGGGTTAAGATTGAAGTTTTTAGTTTTGGGAGGCTATCAACGTTAGATATTATTGTGTACAAATCGTTATAATTTGCACAGAGGACTCTAAAGGGTTCATGCAGTTCAAAGGATGTTCTACAGTGGGGCAAAACTAATAGTAAAAAGGATCTGGTGTTTCTTATTGGTACGTGAAAATTTAGCTGACCGAGCAAGTCAGTACTTTCCACGTCACCACGGATTAAGTTGTGTAAAAATGTAATACCTAGCATGGTTCTACGATCAGATAAGGAGGGTAAGTTGATTAGTAAGAGTCTACTAGAATAAGACGGTAACCTCTGGTTTGCATCCCAGTTTAAACCGCGTAAAGCGAAAAGTAACAAGTTCTTTTGAACCGATTCTA
This sequence comes from Drosophila kikkawai, assembly GCF_030179895.1. Classification (NCBI taxonomy): domain Eukaryota; kingdom Metazoa; phylum Arthropoda; class Insecta; order Diptera; family Drosophilidae; genus Drosophila; species Drosophila kikkawai. Next base: position 6,547,391 of record NC_091733.1, on the reverse strand, counting down.
TGCGTTTACTATGGACGCTATACTGAGGGCTCCAAACGCAGGATCCATATTCTAAGATAGGACGAACAAGTGAAGTATATAACGTTTTTGTAACATAGGGGTCATTGAATTCCTTCGACCACCGTTTAATGAAACCAAGCACACCCCTGGCTTTATTCACCATGCACGAAATATGATCGATAATGTCAAGTTTAGGATCCAGACGGACACCTAAATCATCAACTATATTAATTTTTTCCAAAGAGCAGCCGTTTAGCGTATAGTTGCAGGCTTAGGAGTGACACGGGAGAATGTCATTAGCTTGCACTTAGAGCCGTTTAAGTTTAATAAGTTCATGCAGCACCATGTTTGAAAATTGTTAAGATCTGTCTGTAAGTCTGATTGGCAAGTAGCATCGTTATATTGCACACAAAGCTTGACGTCATCAGCATACATAAGTACTCTGGAGTTGGTCAAAACTTCGGGCAGATCATTGATAAATAACGTAAACAGTAGGGGACCCAAATGACTCCCTTGCGGGACGCCAGATGTAACCCTAAAACATTAGATAGTTTATTTTCGAAAAGGACCTTCTGCGTCCTGCCATTTAGATAACCTGAGATCCAATTAAGAAGATCAGTCGGAAATCCCATTAAATCGAGTTTCCGAACAAGAAGAGAATGGTTAACAGAGTCAAATGCTTTACTGAAATCAGTATAGATTACATCTGTCTGAAAGTTATTTCGGTATCCCTTTATAATAAAGGAAGTAAGCTCCAACAGATTCGTTGTAATTGATCTTCGCCTAATAAAACCATGTTGACATGGAGAAATAATTGACCTACACAGGTGCTGCAAATGAGGAGTAATAACATTTTCGAACAGTTTAGGGATGGCCGACAACTTAGAGATACCTCTGTAATTGTTGGCATCCAATTTGCTACCTTTTTTGTGGAGAGGAATAACGAATGATTCCTTCCAAATAAGGGGTAAGTGGGAGGTTTCTAAGGATAAGGTAAACAATTTGAGAAGTGGATTGCACAGGGCTTTGGCACAATTCCTAAGCACACAGCCTGGTATTCCGTCGGGACCTGGTAGAAAAACTGGCTTAACACATAATTATTGTAGCACTGTGCGTTATTCACAGTAAAAGTGGATCGAGCTGATAAATAACTAGATAGGACAATCGGAGAACCGGTACCTTGATATTTAGCATATAGATTTGATTTTCTATTTTTGAGGCGGGTCAACTCTTTGGTAAACCAAGGAGGCTTGTTTGATGTAGACGGACAGTATAACTGAACACAGTCAATAAAAAATGAATTCATAACACGATAAAAAATACCCACGGCTACCGCCATGTCAGTGCATGTGTAAAGATCGGACCAGTTGTAATTAATTATGAAATTATTCAGCCGTACGAAATCCGTCTTGCTAAAGCAGAAGACTTCTTGGGCTGGACTGTCAGATTTATTCCGTGAAACAGTCCCCAAGTCGATAGTCACATCGAAAGTAGGATGATAGGGATCTTCGGGTTGCGTCAGGGGCGCCACCCTAGCTAAACTAACTCTTTCCGGATCTGAGACAAATTTATATAAAAACATAAAAAATATATATATAAAAGGATTTATAATAAAAAAAACTTATCCCTCGACTAAAATCTTGATTTTCGTTAATTTTCGTAAATTTAGTTATAGTAAACCACATGAAAAAACTTTAAGGGGGGGGGGTAAGGTTAATTCGGTGCAAAAAAGGCCACTTTTCAAAAAATTATTGTGGCGGAACGGCTAAAGTTAGCTTTATGAATTAAATACCATATAATAACACAACATTTGAATAATTTTTGATAAAATTTGTATTGAAAAATATTTAGAGGTAGAGAAGTTATAGGGAATCTCCAGAGTCGCCTCCAAAAAAAGTTGTTTTGCGGTGCACATCCTAACAGTCCACAGGATCATCCGATCTAAAAAAATTATACCTCATTCGTTAAAGGATAAGTGTCCCGAGGTATTCACGAAGCGTTTTTTTTTTTTTAGTTTTTTGTGATTTTTTAGGAAATTTGAAAGTCAAAAACCCGATTTTTTACTAAAAAAAAAACGTTATTTCTTAATTTAAAAATATATAAAAATTAAAAATTAAAAAAAGGCCGACGTGAATACCTGGGGAATTAGTTAAAGAATGTGTGTGCCAAATTTCAAATCGATCGGTCCAGTAGTTTTTCTGTAATCGTGTACACCGATTTGAAAAATTGAATTTTTCAGGAGAGCGCTTTAAACTTTGTGATTCTCATGCATTGAACACCAACCGACCTTCGTTCAACTCCGCATAACTTCGTCAATTTCACTCTGATCGATGTAAAACTTGGACACAATATTCTTAAGATGTTAAACTTTAAAAATAAAAAATAAAAAAAAATTTACGAAAAAAAAAATTAAATACCTTACCCCCCCTTAAACAAAAACAAAAAACAAAACACAAAAAAAAAAACAAAGAATAAAGAAAAAAGAAAAAAAAAAAAAGAGGAAAATCTAAAGTCTAACCAGTATTTAAACACATGAAGCTCAGTTTGGCCAACCGGAAAGCAGGCCTCGGGTGCTCAGATTCGAACTAGAATCGAGCATTGCGGATTCCACGGTGAAAATGCTGGTCCTACCGCTGGAGACATGTTTATACTAGTGCTGGAACAAACATCGATGTTTATTCGATACAATCGATGTTTCTAAAAAATCGTCCAACATCGATGTTTACTTGTTAAACATCGATTAGTTTTAACTGTCACTTGAAAACCGAGCAAGAAGGCAAAATTGGCATACTAGATCAAAAAACTGGGTATTTTTTTCAAGCCAGAATGCCGAGCAGGCAGAAATTGCTTTGGAGTTCAAGCTTTATTAGTATTTATTTATCCAAACACTCCAGCGATGAGCAGCCAACACCATTTCCTAAAGAATATCAAATAAAATTAGGCAGAACAAAATAGATTTCCTTTTTTTATAAACATCGATTATTAATCGATGTTTTTTATGAAAGTACTCACAAACATCGATGTAAGCAAACATCGATGTTTTTCCAGCACTAGTTTATACCCTTGCAGGGTATTATAATTTCAGTCAGAAGTTTGCAACGAAGTAAAGCAGACATTTTCGACCTTATAAAGTACATATATTCTTGATCAGCATCAACAGCCGAGTCGATCTAGCTATGTATGTCCATCGGTCCATTTCTACGCAAACTAATCACTCAGTTTTATAGCTATTTGAATAAAACTTTGCATATTCTTCTGACTACTCTCACTGCTATATATGTCGGAACGGGCCGGATCAGTCGTCTACATATATCATATTATATAGCTGCCATACAAATGATCAACGAATTTGTAGAAAAAACAATTATAACTGGGCTGTTTTTCAACATATTTTCATCATTTTTAAAATATAGCCTTAAATTATTTTTTTCAGAATTTCGGTTTTAATCCTATATATCCTATATCCTATATAGGAACGATCGGGTAATTAATAGAAACAAATTATAACTTTGCTGTTTTTCAATGTATTTTCATCTGCTCTGAGTTATGACCTTTTTTATTTCGATTTTAATTTAAATTTACTTTTATTTTGTCTATTAAATTTAAAAGAATGGATCGATTTTTAATGATTCAATTGCAAACTGCAAGGGTATACAAACTTCGGCGTGTCGAAGTTAGCTACCCTTCTTGTTTGTATTTATTTCGTGTCTTTATTTTCTTCACATTATTTTCCGTATGCATCCCAAGCTTGGAACAGCCATAAGCCAGTTGGTGGAGCGGACAACAGGTAAAGCCACGTTCAGGGTAAGCCCCATGGAGAGTGACAGCAGTGCATCCGAAAAGTCAGCGAGAGCCAGCCACAGTGGCACCTTTCCTTGGAGTGGAGCTCCGCATTTCTGTTGCAGAGCTGCTCCAGGAAATTAGACCCGCTGAGAATGCGTTCATAATGGAATGCGACTGTAGAGGAAGCTGGGACACATATGTAATAAGTATTTTAAGGCGCATTCCTTCAAATACTCAATTTCAGATGCGTGAGCCTGAGGGAAAAAAAACGTAATTAATATCGGATCAATAAATTAATTTGCATATGAAAGGCCCCTTGACATCACGTGTTTAACATTAATTTAAAAATAATTACCTTTTCCCCCCAATAATTGATCCATATCGATCCTCCAACACGATAAAACGATATAAAAATAAAAACCTATTATTTAGAATTATAAAACACAACAATTTTTGAGTTAGCTTACCTTTTCCTTCGTTGCTCTTTTCTTCGTATGATGGGTTTCTTTAGACGTCTGCATGAAACCACTCACAACATACGCTTCATTGAATACATTCGAATGAAATAGAATGGAATGAGTGGAATGCATGAAATGAAACGACATTGTATCAGGTATGCGTTCTCCCTTTGCTTCATAGCTTGGGACGTTGAACGAAATGAAAGAGAACGAATGACGCGAAACAAGAAACAACCAATTTGGCAATGCGTGTTACATTCGAATGATTCGAGTTGTTGTGCACGGATTCGAGTTTTCAGAGATCGCGGGTGAAAGACAGAGAAGCAGCATGGAAGAACCCAAGACGGGAAAAGAAGCCGACGAATCTGTATGTATTTGTATTTTGTTTTTAGTTTAATGTTGTTGTTTTAAATTAAACTTTTAATATTAATATAATTATAACAATTTGTTTGTTTTTCATGCGTTTAGTATTAACCAACGTGACCTGTCCATAAGTGTTTTTTGTGTTATATTTTTCAGAGTTAATTTAATTTGTTTGAAAAATATAGGTTGTGCAAAGCGCGGTGGATGTTAAAGAGGAGATTAAAAGTGGCATGTACACCTTGGTAGAAAAGAGAGGCAGAAGCGAAGTTTGGCTATTTTCTCCAAAATTAAAAACCAAAATGGAGAAGAATTGGTCGATCTTGTAGCTTGTAAGATGCTACACTGTTTTGAAGTTTGCAGGAAGCACGTCTAACCTGGTCAAACACAAATGTTACGTCGTTAATGCCAGTAAATTCCGCAACGGTGCTCTATTAGATGTAAACAAAGCAACGAAAGTCGAGGGTATAACTGTTGTAACAGAATGGGTACTTAAGAATTGCCGCCCACTTAAAATTATTGACGACTCTGGCATTAAGAAGTTTGCATCGTTTTTAATTAATGTTGGAGCAACATATGGTGCAAATGTTGACGTTAATAAGCTGTTACCACATCCAACAACCGTTTCCCGAAACATATCAACAATATATTCGTCCCACTTTGGCCCAATAAAATCGGAAATTGAAAAATATGAAGCCTTTGGGTACGCTATAACGAGTGACATATGGACGGACAACTATTTAAAAACTTCATATTTGTCGTGCACTATACATTATATAGGAGAGGGAGTTTTGGTTGATCGCCTTATGACCATGAAGTCAATGAAGGGCTCACCTAGCACAGGTTTGTTAACCCCAACTTTATGTGTACAAGTATAATTCCAATTTATTCTTTATCAAAGTGTCAATATACGGACAAAAATAGAGGAAATATTGAAGGATTTTGGATGTGACCTCGTTCTTGACAAACCCGTAGTCGTAACTGATCGTGGGTCGAACATGATTAAAGCTTTTTCGGACTCGGAGAAAATTCATTGCGTCAACCACTTGCTCAACAACGCTGTTGAAAAAGCTATTAATGCCATTCCTGAGATGGAAAATATTGTCTCAAGTTGCAGCAAGTTGGTAAAATATTTTAAAAAATCAGGAAATAATTCATCGTAGGAGTGTCTTTAAAGAGCTTTTGTCCAACTCGGTGAAATACCGTCTACTACTTGCTAAAGTCAATTGAAGTCAATTGGGTAGAGATAACAGATATTTTAAAAGAAAAAAATAAGGACTGCAGAGTTGAGGGCATTAAGGGGGTTTCCTGAATTAGGAGGAAAAAAAAATCGATTTTTTTTTTATTGCTTAAAACGATAGATAAACTATCTAAGAACATACCACAAAAATTTCAGAAGCCAATTCGAAGTATTTTCGAAGATACAGAGATGAAAGCAAAGGAGCGCCGAGCAGGTTTGCAGGCGCTTGGTGAACTTTGAAGCGCGTTTTCTCCACTTCTCATTTTTCGAATTGTCGGGAAAGATAACTAAAAAACTTATTGACCGATTGAAACGAATAAAGGCTTATTCTCTTTAGAATTAAATTCTCTTCTAAATAGACTAAAACGGTTGTTGAAAACCGCTTTTTATATTTTTTACAGCATGTTAAAGTCAATATTTTATCCCGAAAAATGCAATATTGACTTTAACATGCTGTAAAAAATATAAAAAGCGGTTTTCAACAACCGTTTTAGTCTATTTAGAAGAGAATTTAATTCTAAAGAGAATAAGCCTTTATTCGTTTCAATCGGTCAATAAGTTTTTTAGTTATCTTTCCCGCCAATTAGGAACTGCTGTGACGAGGCGCTTCAGTGAACTACTTATAAGTCCGCCATTTTGAAATTTTTTTTTTTTTTTTTTTAATTTATTTAAGCGCTTTAAATATGTATAAAAATATACCAAAAATTGCAAGAAGCTTGGTCGTTTCTTTACCTTCCAAAAAAAAATGCGAAAAACAACTAATTTTTGGCCTCCTAATTCAGGAAACCCCCTTAACATTAATTGTTTAGGTCCAATTGTACGATTGCTGGAAGTTTTTGAAAATGTGTCGAAAAAACTTGAAGCTTCTAAACGCCCAACTATTCATCTCATTTTGCCAAATTGAAATAAGCTAAAGAAAGCCTGCCAGATTGAATACTCTGACTATGATATAGACATAATTAAAAGCATAGTAGAATTATACAAGGTAGTCTAGTCTGGTCCCAAATGTTCGAGTTTTAGGGCTTATTTTGACAGCTCGTGTTTATTCATTGAGATAAACTCAATGGGTTGAGTAGATTGTGTGTACAAATTTTATTCCTGTCAATCTGAGTTAATAAGAAAATAAAATAAAATGTCTTACTGCAATTTTTGTGGCACAAACGTTAAAGCAAAATTCATAAGAACACCTAAATGTGAATTTCGGCGAAAAACGTGGGAGCAAATTCTTAAATGCAGGCTTGATGGAAATACTAGAAAAACCAAAATAAAATTGACGAGCTGCCTCAACAACAACTTTAAAGAGATTGAACAATTTAAGACCCAATGTACAATCTTATAAACATAGTGTGTTTAACACACATACTATTGACATTTCACTCAAACTTTGAGACTATACCCGTCTCACGCACACTTTGATGAGTCGAACTAGGGCTTATTTTTTCCGAGTGGACTACCTTGTATAATTCTACTATGATTAAAAGCCTAAAGTTTGAACTCAATAACCAAATTTTAACAACTCTAACTCCAAATTTGTCAAAATATCACAACATAGCCTTGTTCCTTTTTCCTCCAACAAACAAACTTATTCAATTTACACCGACTGAGAGAGAGAGCATAATTAACGATTGCAAAGTTATTATGAATCACTTTCTCCAAAACAATTGCGAGATAACCAATAACGAATCCCAGTTGGTAGACGATGAATTTGCTGATTACTTAGAGGTCCCCAAATGCGAGACAACACAAGACAAGGTGGAACAAGAGATTGCTGGATATATGAATATCAATGTTTCATACACGATGGACTTTTGTGCTTTAGCTTGGTGGCATATGAATAAGCAATTTTTTTTTTTGCTGTTGCACAAGACAAGCTGCAAAATAATTTGCATTCCAGCGAGCAGCGCACAGTGGTTGCGCCCATAGGCCAAAAATAAAAAAATTTATTACAACAAAAATGTACGAAAAGTAAACAGATCGTCTCTTAAATATCCAAACTTCTTTGTGGCATACCAGATTTTTTTTTTAAATCTAACAGGACTTTCTAAAAATTAAATTAAAGATGTGAAGATGTGTTCATTTGCAAAGCGTAGCTACGCGCATCGCGAGTGTTTCACAACCAAACCGAACTTTGAAGTGGTCCGATTATTAATTACGTGTCCAAATTAATATTTTTTGTAATGGATTTTGAAGTTCAAGGTATTTTCTATAAAATGAGATATAATTTAATATATTAAAAATAATTATTGTTTTCATTATATTCATATGAAATAATCATGTTTCTGGTCTATATTTTAAACGTATTTTTTATGTTTAGCTAAAGTTATAGTTGTGACCCCACAATAATCTACAGTTCATATGTATGCCAATGTGTTTGTCGCGCATTTAAGGTGACAAATAGTAAAAAAAATTTTGCCGAAATTTGCCTATGTGCCCATAATCTTAAAAATACTAACACAGGTTAGGGTAAGGTTTTTAAAATTTTTTTTGGTATATATTTTTTTTTTTTGTTAAATAAAGGTTTAATATCCTTAAAATATTGTGTAAAAGTTTTACATCGATTATTACAACATTGACAAAGTTATGGGTAGTTGAACGGAGGTCGTTTGGTGTTCGATGTATGAAAATCACAAAGTTTAAAGCGTTCTCCTGAAAAATGCCATTTTGAAAATCGGTGTACTCTATAACTCAAAAACTACTTAACCAATCGGTTTAAAATTTCGAACATAACTTTGAAATTTAATTGTACAGGTACTCACGTAAAGCTTTTAAAAATTTTTAATGTTAATATATATAGTTTTTTAAATTAACTTAATTTTTTAGTCGAAAATCGGGGTTTTGACTTCCAATTTTGATAAAAAATCGGGAAAAAATTTTAAAAATAAAAACGTCTTTTAAGTACCTTGGGGCACTAATTCTTTAAGGAATGCAATACATTTTTTTAAAATCGGACGTTTTTGTGGACAGTTAGGATGTACACCGAAAACCAACTTTTATTGGTGGGGACTCAGGAGATTAGCAATATAGCGTAGGCCTGTAAATATTTTTTAATACAAAAATTAAAAAAAAAAGGCTCAAATGTTTTGTTAATTTATGGTATTAAATTCATTAAGCTAACTTTAGCCGTTTCGTCAAAGCATTTTTTTGAACAGTGGGCAGTTTTGCACCGAATTAGCCTTACCACCCTTAAGCTGTGTGCATTTGTTGCTAAACAAATAAAATACACAATATATAAGTTAATAGTTTTTTTTTACTTTTGGACACTTATATTTCACCAAAATTCTCATTAAGAGATAAAAAATTAATTTTAGCTCTTAGAAAAAAATAATTTTATAAAAATTATGTTTGGGAGCTAGAAGATATAGACATCCGATTTTAACCAAATTTGGTAAGAATGCATAAACATGTTCCAAACATATTATCTGTGAAATTGGTTAAGATATTTTGAAAAACAAAAAAGTTTTTCATATTAAATGTTGATTTTTAACAGATTGTTCCTATGGCAGCTATTAGATATATACGTGCTACATGGCCAATTTTTTGGACATATACTTAAAACATTTTTCTTGATTTTTGGTATTAATTTCATAACGATACATCAACTAGAACTATTTTTGGCCGCGTCTCCATACAAGCCCAACCACTGTGCAGCGCGGCTTCGGAACGCACATTCTCAAACGCGAGAAATTTAATTACCGAAAAGCGTTCCCAAATAGCTATCAACTCTGATAGTATTAACAAAATAATGATTTTGCATTCAAATTTAAGTTAGCTAAATCGTTAATTTGAAAAAAAGTTTAAGAAAAAAATATGAATTTTTTTTATTTATTTTTGTTATTGTTAATTTAGAAATTACTTTAAGAGAAAACCATGAAATTATGAATTTAATAGCCTTGTTTTTTAAAAATAAGTTAAATAAAAAAGCCATGAATGTAGAAACTCATCAATTGCTTATGTTTCAATTTAGACTAGGCAACAGCCAAACGTGGCGGTCGATCAAACCTTTTTTTTCTAAAACATTTGGTACTGTAGTGTTCTTTACAGTTGCAACTCGAATCATTCGAATACAGCGTCTCAGTTTTCTGAGTTCTCATTTCATTCCATTCGTTTCTCCTTCTCTATTCTTTGTGCGGCCAAGACGTACAGCTGTGTTCACTGAAATAGCAGTGCGACAGAGGAACAACTTCAAAACGTTTTTTTGTACATATTCCTTTTTGCAAGCTGATCTATTGCACATTGTTTTTGTAAAATGGAACATAAAGATAAGAATCGAGAAAAAATTCCGTTAGATTTGCTCTATTTTTATGTTTTATTGATATTTTTTCACATATGCAGCTCGTTTTGGCCGATCACTGAAATAGCAGTATTTAATTTTCTTTCGCAAAAAGTGCCGAAATTTCTTTTAATTTTGTAAAAAATGAGTTTAATTACGGTCGTTATTATAGTTTATACTATAATACACCTTTACAACGCAAAAAAAAATATTTTCGTGGGCGCAGGACCTTACTGCTCCATGAGAGAAAGGTATTAGATTACTTAGCCTAGAAAGAAGGGCAAAACATGTAAAGAGACTCCAAATCTTTCAGATTGTTATTTTAGAATAGTTTATAAATCATAAAATATGAACCGAACCCAAAAAAACCGAGGTACGATTCGCAAAACCACAGTTGTACAGGCTCGACGCGTACTTCGCTTCAGCAAAGCTCGTCCTTTTGCATCCTCTAGGGATATATGAGCGGGAATTGGCATGGGAATCAGTCATGGGACCATTCGCCGGGGACTTATTGAATAAATTTTAGATTCGCGAAGTCCATTGAAAATGTCACTGCTTGGTTACAGGCATATCAAGGCCAGATCCGAGTTCGCCAATAGCCACTTGAACTGCCACTATTCAAATGGCGTAATATCCTTTGGACAAATGACTCCAAACTGGTTTTATTTGGTGGAATAGGACAAGACAATATGTCCGTCGACCTCCAAATACAAAGTACCACCCAAACCATACGCTGAAGACAGTAAAACATGGTGGCCTAAAAATCATGGTTTGGGTATACTTTTCATACAACGTTGTAGGTCCCGTATATATGATCGGTGGGATCAAAAACCATTATGTTTATGTCTAAATATTAAAAACTGTCTTGCAGCCGTATACTGAGGAAAATATGCCATTAATTTGGACGTTTTAGCAGTACAGTGACCCTAATCATACCATCAAGGTGGCCAAGGAGTGGGTTCTTAATGAAAAAGTGGATGCAATGCCATTGCCTGCACAGTCCCCGGATATAAATCCGATCGAAAACTTATGGGGGACATCAAGGGCTACGTATTAAAGAAGTTTCCGACTTCTAGGCCACAGCTTTGGCAATTTGTGCAGGAGGAATGAGGCCATATTCCCCTCAAGCGTTGCTAAGACTTGGTGGACTCCTTGCCACCCAGGTATGAGGCTATGATAGCTTCTAAAGGCTATTTAACAAAATATTAGATCATAGTCAATTAGAATTTAAGAAGAAATAGGTTTCTTATACGATATTTTTAAATTTATGAAGAATTTTAGTTTTTCACTGCTATTTCAATGATCGGCATAATATAGTCCTTTTTTGTTGTTATTAGCTATATCTTCTATAAGGTTTATGTTACCTAAATTAAATGATTGTGGTATTGTTAATAATTAAATACACTAAGCCTTTATGAAAAAAAATTTTATGAAAATAGTGTTTGTAATAGTATTTTCCAATCTTAAACGTGCAGGTCGTGGGGCACTGCTATTTCCGTGAACACAGCTGTACGTAAGCGAGTCAACTCATTCAATTCAGTTTGCCATTTGCTTCAAATTCACTCAACTCATTTTGAGCTTTGTGCATTTGAATGCGATTTTTTTGCCACTCATGCAGATGTTTAGTATCAACCTAAAGATCCCTAGTGTGGTGGCCAGCACGTACCGAGGAGAACATCATACAATTAACAAGATTACTCTGAGCAGCGTGCACAGGAGGTGCTCTAAACGATATCCTAGGCACAATGCCAATCGAGCAGTCTCAAAGGACATTGGCGCGCAGAGTGTAAAAAGAGTGTGTAAAAGTCCGAACAGACTCGGCAAGAAGAAACACCTACAGAGCGATACTCATCTACTTAAACTCGGCGCAGACAAAGATCCACGGCCATTTCAAACTGACAGCCAACAAGGAATGAAAAATTTTTAAAGATTGCAATTGGTACCCCTAATTTTTTGACAACCTGACTTTGCTTATTTGTTTTACTTTTTATAGATAGGAAAAAAAAAAAAAAAAAGTATTTACACAACGAGCTATTTGCACCTACCAATTTCTTCTAGTTAATATTTTGATTGTTTACCAATTTTCCTGAATTTTTTTAAAGAAAAGAGAAATACGGAAGATAACGGTTCATAGGGAATTGCTAAAGGCAAACTAATAAGCGCTTATAAAGTGTGGTATTTAAAAATAAATAGTTTTCATCCTAAATCGAATTCTATTCAACTTTAATGTTTTGAGCAAAAATCTCGTAAATTACTTTATAAATAATGTTCAGGCAATTCAGTGGCAGCTTATCTTTGAAACCCAATGTTTACATTTAGTACCTAAGATCATAGAGCTGAGCTTGCATGCTCATATAGCGAAAAAGCTCTCTCCCTCTCTCTTACTCACTCACTCAAGAACCCATTATTTTGTAAATCATACAGCCCAAGAAGGAGCTTGAATAAAATGTGAAATCACTCGCAATCTGGAATCGAAAGCGTTGAGAAGCCCATCTTTGTGTCCGCACTTTAATTTTTATTTGAAACATAATTTGCCGTACCGGCCAGTTCGCAATTGGGCGAACATTTTTGGCGCCCCCCGAGTGGACATTTGGATCCCCATCGCTGGACATTTGGAGCCATATCGTTGGAGCCATTGGAAGCAGAACGTTGGATACTTTAGTTGGAGTCGATTTCTGGACGCCGCACAGTAGCGCCTTTTCTCATTTAGCGTTGCAAAAATCATATCTTTTGAACCAAATAAGGTAATCGAATAATTTAAACGGCATTGGACAGGTAATTGTTGTAATATATATATATGTACTGCATAAAGTACCACGCCCACTAATACGCATTTTTAAAGGGTATCAAAGTGAAAAAATAATTTGTTTTCTATGAAAACAATTTTTAAACAAAAATTTTTATTTAATTTTTTATGTTTATTTTTATGTATTTGCTCAAATAAAAATAATTTGAAAACTGAAAAAAAAATTTTTTTTTAATTCGAAGTGTAACCGCCACGCGCTACAGTTAGTATATTTCTTGAAATGTATGAAATTGTGTCGGTATTTTGGTATATTTTACCCTGAGTTGTTTTGGTTTTTTGCGTTGCATTTCCGCAGACGCAGCTCGACGCAGCCGATGAAAGTTAATTCTGGTCCAGGAAAGATCCACGTAACCAATGAAATGCTCATAACTTCTAAAAAAAAAAATCTTAAAATTGATTTTATTGCAGATTCTGAATCCTTGTTAAATTTCCTGTCGAATAAGTATGGTTAAAATCGTTTTTGCGAACATGACTTTTTTGATTTTTGCAACGCTAATTGTTCGAGAGGCGCTACTGTGAGCCGGGCAATAAAATCTGGATTTAAAGCCCGCATCGCTGGATTGTTTGGAGTCAACGCTGAAGTGGTTTGAATTGTAATATGCGCCCTTATTATAATAAGTCGCATCAAACAAATAAGGTAATAATTCTGAAAAAAATAACTTGCGCATGATTTTCGTATCACGCACACATACACATACATAGTACCGCTAATTTGGAAGCAGCGGCAGGCAGAAGAATACAGTGCATAAAGTACAAGAATTTACCGTACGTTTTCTCGACTTTTCGTTGTGCCCAACTTCATTTTGTGCGGCTGCATTTGTCGGTACAGTCGTGTACAGCGCTCATACAGTTGTTTCGCTCATTGCGCTCAATTAATTGGAAGTCACTCAAAAGGTCGAACCGTTTGAGTTGGTTTGAGTAATATAATTCGGAGTGGACTGAGTCTGAGTGAAGCGGGACTCTTTGGTTTAAGTTAGAGTGGAACATTTCGGGAATTACAACATCGTTAAAACTCAATAAATTAATTATCGGAAAATGACTCGAAGACGTGGAGGTTCTGACAGCAATACTTCTGTTGTTGAAGAAGTCGATGCGGAAGGTATTATGAGAAAATTAAAGTCAGTTAAGGCAGATATCAATCGTCTAGCGCAAGCTATTAAAACTAAAAAGATTTCTTCAAACCCTACGCAATTGGATTGTCGGTTGAGTATTTTTGACACGTATATACAAGTTATCCAACCCGATATCCCGGCCGCCTTACCCATTTGATAAACAATTTTGTTTATAAACAATTCTTAGCTGGGAACCTTTCAACCAGCCTTCCTACGAGAACTCATTATCTTCCACACTTCAGTGGACAATTGCACCGCAGTCCTTCTTACATAAACAGAAGCTCACAGAAGCTCTTTTTATTAACAGGCCGCCTTACCCATTTCATATACAATTTTGTTTACAAACAATTCTTAGCTGGGAACCGTTTAACCAGCCTTCCTTCTTGTATAAACAGAAGCTCACAGAAGCTCTTTTTAATTAAAGCCGCGCGGTCCTTCCACCATAAACAAAGCTGAGTCCAGCTTATGATAATACAAATATCCGCCGAGCTAAGGCATTGAAGATTAATCAGTTTGATTAAATTTCGTAAATCAAGATGACAAATTGCATCACCCAATTGTCCGATTCTCTTGAATCGAACTCTTTAAACAGATCCCTAATTCTCTTAAGCAGAGGTTAGCTCACAGGCAAATTACACTAGATCAGCCAGTCAGTTTCGAGTCGGTTCTTGGCACAGTATTCGGTCCGTTCAAAAATAAGTTAATCAGTAAAATAAAAATAAATGTTAAGGATAAGTGTAACAAAGTGAAGTTAAAATAAAAAATAAAAATTATTTTTTTTAAATATTTCACAACGAGCATATTTAATTGGCGCCCAACGTGGGGCCGCACTAAAGCAGTTCAAATAAAAAGCTTTAAAATAAATAACAAACAGTTTTAAAGTGAAAAAGAACAAGTGCGGTCTAGTAAAAATCCAAAGGAGGAAATTAATAAATGAAATAATCCCCCTATAAGTTACAAAAATCCGCTAATTAATTATTTATATAATAAACCTGCTGTTTAACAAAAAAATTTAAACGGAATACCGAATACTATTTGTGCAACTAAAATTAAAACGGAAGTGCCAATTACAATTTTTTAAGCAACAATTAAAACTGACGTGCTGAATAAAAATGGTTTAACAAAAGTTAAAGCTAAAGTTTCAAAAATATCCTGTTTGATAAAACTTTAACGGGAGTGCCAAATACAACAACAACTATACTACGACAAACATTAATAATAAATGAACTGAGTACAACCCAGTACATTCACAACCATCATAAAATCTGAAGGAAGAGCTGAGGGCATTCCCTCGCTAAATACATAAAGAAGGACGACAACAAGAAGAACTACATCAAGAAGGACGACAACAATAAGAACTACATCAAGAAGGACGACAACAAGAAGGAAGAGTTCAATAAGGCAATCAGTGAGCTGTTTCTAATATATTTAATAATTATTTTAAACATAAATAGTTACACATAATAAAAACAAGGTGGAAGTAGAAGATTTAATAAACGAATTTAATAGAGTTCTCACAATGTCACAACCACCTCCCACAACGGCTTCTAGCAGCCAAGGTAACATCAATGTTAGTGATTTAATTACAAAAATTGTAAACAATGAATTAAATCCACTGAAGGATGAAATCGTTAGATTGAAATCCCAATTGAATCATAATGTTAAAAAGGTTGAAGATTATCAGATAGAACAACATGAACCAAGTATTAAATGTGAAACGTCCTTTGAAATTATAAAATCAGTGAGAGAATTCAAGGGTGAAGAAGATAAGTATGTAAGTTGGAGGGAGTCAGCAGAAATTGCCATGGGGCAATATGTTAGGGGAAACGAACGATATTTTTCAGCATTATCTATTCTAAGGAATAAAATAACCGGAACAGCAAACGATGCCCTAACTCATAATGGAACAGTTCTAAATTTCGATGCCATAATGGCAAGACTAGACTTTGTCTTTAGTGACAAACGTCCAATTCATATTATTGAACAAGACTTAGGAGTACTAAGTCAAGGCAATCTTTCCATAATGGAATATTATGGATTAATAAATAGAAAGTTAACTCTTCTAATCAATAAAACCATTATGACTTATGGCAGGAATAAACCTATAACTGCTGAAATGAACGAAAAACATAGAAAGACGGCATTAAGGGTGTTTATAACTGGCCTCAACGGTCACATTTCAGATGTAATATTCTCAATGAATCCACCCGATTTACCCAATGCCATGGTGATAGTTCAAGAATTAGAGAGCAATAATTTGAGAGCACAATTCGCAAATAATTACTCAACTTCACAGCGAAAGACTAGTGAGACAAATCTGTTTGGTCATCAAAATCCTAATTATAAACCCAAGCAAAACTATAATAACAATCATAATACAAATTTAAGGAATAATAACAACTTCCGATTTTACCAGCAAGATAACCCAAATAAAAATAACTATAATCAAAATAAAAATCACAATTGGAATCAGGGTAGACAGAATCATTTCCATAATAATAATCAATATCAATGGAACTCGTATAAACCTCAACAACCTAAACCGGAACCAATGGAGGTTGACGAATCTCTACAGGTCCAAAACAAACCAAGATACCAGGGTTATAATAATTACAACAATAATAATTATAACCATAACAAAAAGGCTGATGCTCACGTTACTCAGTCAAATCAACCACAAAATAAAAGGGAACCTACAGGTACGATTAACCAACCGGCTAATAAAATCATGCGACTAAATAACATTGAAGAGGACCATTTTTTAGGCCAGAAACCGGAGTAGGACTACCCTACTTAATACGGTATGATGCTAAATTAAATAAAAACTCAAAATATTAATTGACACAGGTGCAACCTCGTGCTATATCAGAACGGGGATTTATAATAACAAAAACGAACTTCCAATCTATAAAAGAGTATCTACGGTTAATGGATATTCAATAATTAAATTTTACCACATGGTAACTATATTTAATACGCGTTACACATTTTATGAAATTGATGGGTTAAATTCTGACTTATTGATAGGCTACAATTTATTGAAAAAAATTGAAGCCGTAATTGACACAGAAGAAGGGGTAATTAAATATGGGGATAAAGAAGAGAAACTGATTTATGACAAGGACAGTTCAGTTAACCAACTTTCCTTAACTGAGGAAAACCACATTCTTCCACTGAATGAATTTAATATATACAAAAATACTTTGATGAAAAAGCCCAAATCAGAACTGAGTCTGTGGAGGCAAATCAAAGCATAAAAAGTTTGGGATCCAAAAATCCTGAACACGCCGTCGTAGAATTATCCGACAATCAAGAATTAAACAATTTGAGTGAACCAATTTCAAATCAAAGAAATGATTTGGAAAACGAGATAATAAATATTATCAATAAAGAGCACTCTAAAATAAACATGCAAATTCTTTTCAATTTTTCTTTTCTTTATAGCAAGCAGTATCCCTATGCCTTATCGGCTTCAGACTTTGTAAACTCTGAAGTTAATCGCATGTTAAAAGAAGAAATTATAAGGCCAAGTAAAAGTCCTTATAATTCACCAGTTTTAGTGGTACCAAAAAAGGGTTTAAATGAAGATGGTACTCCAAAACTCAGATTAGTCATAGACTATAAAAAACTTAATGAAAACACTATTCCGGATAGATACCCAATGCAAGATCCTTCGGTGATCTTGTCAAACCTTGGAAAAGCTAAATACTTCTCCACAATCGACTTGGAATCTGGATTTCACCAGATTCTCATGAAAGAAACTGACATTGAGAAAACTTCATTTTCTATAAATAATGGAAAATATGAATTCCTCAGAATGCCATTTGGGTTAACTAACGCCCCAAGAATATTCCAACGTGCAATGGACGATATTTTGAGAGAACAAGTAGGTAAAACTTGTCACGTTTATATGGATGACATTATTGTATTTTCAAAATCAATTGAACAACATTAAAGAGACATAATCGTCATAATTAAAATATTGCTGAACGCAAACATGAAAATTTCAATTGAAAAATCAAAGTTCTTCAAACTAGAAACCACATTTCTAGGATACGTTGTATCACATAATGTAATAAAAACTGATCCCGAAAAAATATCTACAATTGTAAAATATCCAATCCCTAAAAACATTCGTGAACTTAGGAGCTTCTTAGGCCTTACTGGCTATTACAGAAAGTTTGTACAAAACTACGCAAAAATAGCCAAACCCTTAACAAAGTATTTGGAAGGTCAAAATGGAAAAGTATCCAAGAACATGTCTCGTAAAACTTTAATACAGTTGGACGATTCAGCTGTAAGAGCTTTTAACGAGCTCAAAGATAATTTAATTGCGCAAATTGAATTGATTCAACCAGATTACAATAAAAAATTTACTTTAACCACCGATGCGTCAGATTTAGCTATTGGTGCGGTTCTTTCACAGGAAGGGAAACCTATTACCTTCATTTCCAAAACTCTTACAAAAGCCGAGCAAATATATGCTACTAATAAAAAAGAACTCTTAGCAATAGTTTGGGCTTTTAAAAATTTGCGAAATTACTTATACGGTGTTAACAACATCGAAATTTATACGGATCACCAACCACTTTCTTTTTCCATCTCTCAAAAAAATCCAAATATTGAAATGAAAAGATGGTATTCATTTATCGAAAGTTATTCACCAAAAATAATTTACAAACCAGGTTCTACAAATGTAGTCGCAGACGCGTTATCGAGGATTCAAATTAATAACTTAACAGATAGCAATGATTCGGTCTCAGATCAAAACACTCAGCATTCAGCAGAGAGTAGTTTTGAGAATGCTATAAAAGAAACCCGAAAACCCTTAAACCAGTTTAAGCAACAATTGTTATTAACAACGGAGAGGTATACAATACATGAGTCGGTCAAAATATTCGAAAACACCAGGCATATTATTGAATTCGATACCACGGAAAATTTGGTATCACTCTTACAAGAATACATTCCTCCAAATGTAACAGTTGGTGTCCACTGTACTTTAGAGGACTTCTATAAAATTCAAAATCCTCTTAAGGAAAAATTCACTAATAAATTCTTGTACACTAAAGTATTCGTCCAAGATGTCGAAAACCCTGAAGACAGAGCCATTATAATTGAGGAAACTCATTGTAGAGCACACAGGGGATTAGACGAAAATTACAAGCAAATCAGCAGATTATACTATTGGCCAAATTTAAATAAAAAACTCCAAGAATATATAAAGAACTGTTCTATTTGCAATAGTAACAAATATAATAGACACCCTGTTTTAGTTCCTATTGGTCAGGCACCTATCCCAACCAAAGAAGGAGAAAATCTGCATATTGACATTTATTACGCTCAAGGTTTAATATTCATAACTTGTATTGATTCATATTCTAAATACCTAGTTGTAAAAGAAATTCAAAACAAACTCAACATAGAAACCAAGATTTCGGAAATTCTGCAACAATTTCCTCTTGCAAAAACTTTGATGATAGATAATGAACCTAGTTTCACATCATCACAATTTAAATCTTTCGCACAAAGATGCGGTATTAATTTACATTTCGCGGATCCCCGCCATAGTACGTCCAATGGTCAGATCGAAAGAGCTCATTCAACTCTTACAGAGATTGCTCGTTGCATTAAGGATGAACTCAATTTGCTTGATTATTCTGAAATCATAATCAGAGCGGCTCAGAAATACAACTTGACTATACATTCAGTCACTAACCAACGTCCGTTTGATATTTTATATAATAAAATCGAACATGATAAAATTCCGCAGATATTAAAACAGACACAAGAGAAAATGCTAGATTCTCACAATAAAGGCAGAAAGGAGAAAGACTATCTCGTAGGAGAAGTCATTTATGAGAAAAAACACGGGGAAAGGAACAAACTTAAAGCAAGATATAAAAAACAGGTCGTTAAAGAGAATTTACACAATAAAGTTATCATAAATAATAGAAATCGTACGATTCACAAAGATAACATCAAATTTTAATTACAGAAAATGCATTCAATAATATACGTATTGTTGATGATATCCACCACCAATTCCGAAATAACGGACTATACTGACCATGATTTTTTTCTCTACAAGGATACTAAGGATATTCTTATTTATGAATCTTACGCCGATCTTTTTCATATAACTAATTTAAGTTTATATAAGAACATAATTAATCTTGAATCAAAACACTTAAACATAAACAATCGGATTTCACAATGGGAAATTTCCTATGATTTAGATATGATAAAAATTTTGCTTTCACAAATTTCACCCAGTAGAGCAAAAAGAGGAATCAATGAATTAGGAACAATTTGGAAATGGAGAGCAGGGACACCCGATCACGATGATTTTATAACAGTCCAAAATAAAATTAATGATTTAATTCAAAATAATAACAATCAATTTGTTATTAATTCAAAATTATTTAAAGAAATAAAAACTCTATCTGAAAATCTTCAAACAGTATTTTCAAACCAAGAATTTCCACTTAGAAGGCATCGACTTCGTTTGCTTACCTACGATCTAACGAATTTAGTGGATACAATTACATTGGCAAAAATAGACGTTTTCAACACTAAAATTTTAAATGCTGAAGATATACAAGAAATTTTCAAACACGAACATAAACCTGTTGTAATCACTGATATATTGGATATATCCGAATTTAAAATTGCACTACACTTAGATTTAATTATTATATATATTAAATACCCTGTTATAATTAACCGTTGCCAAGTATACAACGCCAGATCCATCACACACGATGACGGAAAACTATTAATTGATAATCAGGTCGCTAAGTGTAACAATAAGTATTATGTAATCTCCAATTTTAAATCAGAACTATTTAATAATTATGGCACTTTAAATCCACAGAGTACTTGTTTTACAAAACTACTAAATGGAGAAAAATCTCTATGTAATAAAATCAGAGAACATAATAAAAAATTTGAGATCATCCAAGAAGGAGCCATTTTTATAAATGGTCATAATATTGTAAATGATACTCATTTGTATGGATCATTTTTAATAACGTTTAACAGTACTACTGTAATTTATAATATATCCTACACTAATCTGGACCGAAAGATACTGGAATATGTAACTGCCAAACAATACAATGATTTTTTAGTATCCGAATATCTTATGTCAAATGATTCAGAACTTAAATTTGATAACATCAATATGATAAACCCTTTGATTCAAATTAAACAAACTCAGATTCCAGTAACTTTAATACTGATCATATTAACTTTGTTATATTTAATTATCTCGCTATTAATTAAATTCAGAAAATATCTAAAATGCAAACCACGAAAGGGTCATTTTGAAGTAAACCAAGAAAACAATTTGTCCGACAATACAAATACCATGGAAGATGAAATTATAGTCGAATTGACCAATCATCTTCATTCAACTTATCCATCAGTTCCAACGAATCGGGACGATCCAATTTAGGATGGGGGGAGTTATCCAACCCGATATCCCGGCCGCCTTACCCATTTGATAAACAATTTTGTTTATAAACAATTCTTAGCTGGGAACCTTTCAACCAGCCTTCCTACGAGAACTCATTATCTTCCACACTTCAGTGGACAATTGCACCGCAGTCCTTCTTACATAAACAGAAGCTCACAGAAGCTCTTTTTATTAACAGGCCGCCTTACCCATTTCATATACAATTTTGTTTACAAACAATTCTTAGCTGGGAACCGTTTAACCAGCCTTCCTTCTTGTATAAACAGAAGCTCACAGAAGCTCTTTTTAATTAAAGCCGCGCGGTCCTTCCACCATAAACAAAGCTGAGTCCAGCTTATGATAATACAAATATCCGCCGAGCTAAGGCATTGAAGATTAATCAGTTTGATTAAATTTCGTAAATCAAGATGACAAATTGCATCACCCAATTGTCCGATTCTCTTGAATCGAACTCTTTAAACAGATCCCTAATTCTCTTAAGCAGAGGTTAGCTCACAGGCAAATTACACTAGATCAGCCAGTCAGTTTCGAGTCGGTTCTTGGCACAGTATTCGGTCCGTTCAAAAATAAGTTAATCAGTAAAATAAAAATAAATGTTAAGGATAAGTGTAACAAAGTGAAGTTAAAATAAAACATAAAAATTATTTTTTTTAAATATTTCACAACGAGCATATTTAATTTACACTCAACCGCATATCTCTGCGTACACCCCATAAAAATTTCAAATTCAAACTTCAAACACACACCGTTCGGCCATTTTTCAACATTTTAACCAACTTTTTTTTCGTAACATAACTTTATTTAATTGCCTTCAATTATGTATTTTTTTTAGAATTTTTTAACCATGTCTTATGATTTATTTTTAATTTTAAACTTAACGCTATGAAAAAGTGTACACGCAAAAGTCTGCGTACAGCTAACTATAAACTACTTAAATTGGGTTGAGGTCAGGACTCCTGTGGAGGTGTTCGCACCTAATTTTTAGCATTATATAGAAGCCAAAGCTTCATATTATGCGCCGTGTGCTTGGGATCGTTGTCTTGATGGAACCAATATTCATGTTTTAGCCCCAAATTTTCTGAACTTTTTTGAAAATTTTTTCTTTAAAATGTTGTTTTCTTGGTCCATAATTGACTCGATAAAAGTCAAATTTTCCACGCCGCTCGCTGCCATACACCCCTACACCATAATGCCGCTCACTCCATGCTTTACCGGGCCCACTACATTTTTCTTTTTAAAGGCTTCTCCGGTTTTTCGCCACACTAAAACATTCCGACTTTTGGTCATATTTTCCGATGAAAGCAATTTTTGCATTTTCGAAATAAAGGGAAAAGTTTTAAAATCGGCGAAAAACCTGAGAAGCCTTTAAAAAGAAAAATGTAGTGGGCCCGGTAAAGCATGGAGTGAGCGGCATTATGGTGTAGGGGTGTATGACAGCGAGCGGCGAGGGAAATTTGACTTTTATCGAGACAATTATGGATCAAGGAGCCTATATCAACATTTTAAGCCTAGTACTCTGACGAGAAAAACCCGCTGTCTAAATTAGACAGCGGAATCGCTGTTTATTTCGCTACCGAGGTAGTGTGACCAAAAAAATTAAGGAAAATCCTGAAATGCCATGAAAATGTACTGTTTATGGTCACACTGGACAGCTGTTTGTAAACAAATATTCAAAAAAAATATTAATAAATATGGCATTAAAATGTCCTTTGTGGGTTAAATTCCATATTATGGGCTTCCCCTTGACAGCCCCTATCAATGCCACCTTTTTCCTTCAACTTTTCCCTCCATTAGGGGTGTTAAAATAAATCAAATGAATTATTTAGACAGCGCGATA
Source organism: Drosophila kikkawai (assembly GCF_030179895.1). NCBI lineage: Eukaryota > Metazoa > Arthropoda > Insecta > Diptera > Drosophilidae > Drosophila > Drosophila kikkawai. The sequence goes on along the minus strand of NC_091733.1, from coordinate 6,524,045 downwards.
TCAGCTGTTTACTATCTTGATCTGGCAACGCCATTCAATTTTCGCAGGCTTCATTTTCGTCGTCAGAGTACCGAAAAAAACGACGTGGCTAAAAGTTCTTCTTCTTCTTTTTTAGACACCGTTTTTTTTATATGGAGTTTGGCCGCTGTCTAAATTTATACAGCGGATTTTTCTCGTCAGAGTACTAGGCTTTAATGAAAAAATTTTCAAAAAAATGCTGAAAATTTGGGGCTAAAACATGAATATTGGTTCCAGCAAGACAACGATCCCAAGCACACGGCGCATAATATGAAGCTTTGGCTTCTATATAATGCTAAAAATTAGGTGCGAACACCTCCACAGGAGTTCTGACCTCAAACCAATTGAACATTTACGGGATCTAATATAGAAAAGGATCCGGAAACACACCATAACATCTAAAAAATAATCAAGGATGTCATCGTGGAGGAATGGGGCAAAATTACAGCCGAAGAGTCAAAAAAACTGATGGATTCCATGCCGAGGCGCCTTACGGAGGTGCTAAAGGCAAATGGATACCTTACTAAATATAAAAAGTTATAAATAATAGGCTTTAAGTAGTTTATAGTTAGCTGAACGCAGACTTTTGCGTGTACACTTTTTCATAGCGTTAAGTTTAAAATTAAAAATAAATCATAAGACATGGTTAAAAAATTCTAAAAAAATACGTAATTGAAGGCAATTAAATAAAGTTATGTTACGAAAAAAAAGTTGGTTAAAATGTTGAAAAATGGCCGAACGGTGTGTGTTTGAAGTTTGAATTTGAAATTTTTATGGGGTGTACGCAGAGATATGCGGTTGAGTGTAGATCGAGCTTTTTCTTTACAATTGCAAGTGGAGGATATCGATTCGGAATTATCATCGCGAGCCGAACTCGAAGATTTGTGCGTGGTAACCAAAGCATTGTTGTTGTCTTTAAAAGGCCCAACCCCGCCTAATAATTTAAACGAGTCAGTTTTGAATACAACTACATCGCATACACGTCACTTGCCGCGAATGCAGTTGCCCAAATTTAGTGGGAAGTATTCTGAATTCAAAAACTTTATTGGATTGTTTTCAAGCATAATTGATTGTGACCCATCGCTAAGCAACGTTGAAAAATTTAATCATCTATTATGTTGTTTAGAAGGCGAAGCTCTCGGTACTGTTAAGGCCTTTCAGGTGACGGATCAGAATTATGCGAAAGCGCTTGATGCACTGAAACAAGTTTATGATAATGAGTGCCTTATTTTCTTCGACGGAATATCTCAACTTTTCGAAGCCCTTCAGCTAGTGCATTGAGGTCACTAATTGATACCGTATCTGCAATTTATGAGTCCCTATTGTCTGTTGGTGATGAAAAGGTTATTGCAAACGCACTTTTGATTCATATAGTTATGTCGAAGGTTGACGGAAAGACTCGCTCTAGGTGGGAAGAGAATTTAGATTATCAAAAAATTCCGTTGTGGTCGGATTGCGTTAGTGCCCTCAATTAGCGTTTTCAGCATCTATCGGCTGAAGAACCCACTACCGGACGGTCAAATGGTCGCAAGGGACAGCAAGAACACAAAGGTAGGCAGTTCGGAAAAACGGCATTGACAGCAGTACAAACAAGCAAAATGCAGGAAGTAAAATGTGTGTTCTGCAAATCTAATGATCACTTTATCACTACATGTCCGTCATTCGCAGCTGCGGCTGTCATTACCCGGTTTAAATTTGCCAAGGGATTCCCACTTTGCATAAATTGTTTGAGAAAAGGACATAATGTATCGGCATGCAAACTATCTCACTGCGGGGTATGCTCGAAACCCCACCATACATTGTTACATCGATACACTGCTGATGTATCCATACCACAAAACGTAGATTCTGCGGCAAGCCATCTTGGAGTGCTTGCTGCAGAACATCAAAGCCCTGTGTTATCAAATCACGCCAGCGTCATTGATGCACAGCAAGTTGTTTTGGCAACTGCAGTTGTACACATAAAAGGTAGCTCTTGTCAGATTCAGCCAGCCAGGGTACTTCTAGATTCAGGTTCCCAGGTTAATTTTATTACGGAGGAAATGGCAAGAGGCTTGCAGTTAAAGCGAATTCGGAAAGAAGTCAATTTGTTGGGAATTGGAAAATCGAGTTTATCTGCGTATCAAGTGGTGCAGACCACAATTAGTTCTCGCGTTCATGGCTTAAAAATGGTGTTTGATTTCGTCGTTCTTAAGTCTATTTCCTCCCACCATCCAGAGAAAGGCGGAGATGTTGAATCGCTTAACATTCCTAAAAATCTCCCGCTAGCTGATCCAGCCTTTCATAAGCCTCAAAAAATAGATTTGCTGGTAGGAGCAGACGCATTCTTTGATTTGCTAAAAGATGGCCAAATTAAACAGAAAAACACACTCACTTTGCAAAACACTGTTTTTGGTTGGGTGGTGACAGGGCGTTATAGATCAAAAGATCACCAAAGGACGGAAGTGTGCTCTATGGTAAGCACCGTGAATGAGTCTGGTCAACTGGAAAAATTAGTCAAACGTTTCTGGGAGTTGGAACAAGTTCCAAATGTGTCCGAGCACAAACGGTATACCCCAGAAGAAATGCTTTGTGAGAAAATCTTTTGAGAAACAATTGTTCGTTTACCTTCAGGTCGATTGCAAGTATCCTTACCTTTCAAATCAAGCCCAACATGTCTCGGATCATCGTTTGAGATGGCAAGAAGGCGGTTTCTATCGCTAGAGAGACGCTTATCCAAAAATCCGAACACACAATTAATGTTTAATCAGTTCATAGAAGAGTATTTGGCTCTTGGGCATATGACTGCAATCGAGGGGTCAATACCGAAAGATCCACATTGTTTTATACCCTACCAATGTGTGGAACGTCCACAAAGCAAATCCACCAAGCTAAGAGTGGTGTTTGATGCATCTTGCAAGACTACTTCGCAAATGTCGCTTAATGACCTTCTGATGGTAGGTGCTACAAAACAACCATGCGTATATTCAACTCTCCTTAGATTTCGCTGTCGCAAATTCGCCCTTGTGGCAGACATAACTAAATGTACCGTCAAGTGGAGATTGACGAGGCGCAGCGAATTTTCCAGTTAATTGTATGGAGAAGAGATCCTGTAAGCCCCTTAGAAATTTATCGGCTGAATACTGTCACATATGGAACAGCAAGTGCCCCTTTTCTTGCAGTTAGATGTTTAAAATATCTCAGCGACAGTCATTTACAATCAAATCCTAGAGGTGCAAGAGCAAGATTTTTACGTTGATGATCTGCTCACTGGAGCAGATACAGAAGAAGAAATAGTCATTCTTCGTCGAGAACTCGTTAACATATTGGAACCTGCAGGCTTTGTTCTAACAAAATGGGCTTCGAATTGTGAAACTAATATGTATACCAAATAGAATGCAGAAATTTTACATGAAGATCTTGAAGACCTCAAAACACTTGTGTTTGGCTGATGTGTTTAAGTACCGCGTTAGTAAGGTATCTTCTGATCAGTTGGTGACCAAAAGATCAATCTTGTCCTTTATCGCTACTCTCTTTGATCCGTTGGGTTTGTTATGCCCAATTATAACCAAAGCAAAAATATTCCTTCAAGAGGCTTGGCTCTTGAGTCTAAACTGGGATGATCCTGTTCCCAAAGAATTTGAAAATAGGTGGAACATAGTAAAAAATGACTTTGCACTGTTGGAAAAGTTGACTATACCGAGGTTTGTCGAAACAAGCAAGCAAGCAGTGTGTCACATTCATGGGTTCGCAGATGCTTCTACACGAGCCTATGGGTGTTGCCTATATGTCAGAGTGGTTGGTCCAAGCGGGGTATCTGTGCACTTATTAACAGCAAAATCTAGAGTAGCCCCTTTAAAAACAAAAACTATTCCTAGACTGGAATTATGCGCGGCGCATCTATTAGCAAAACTGTGGGAAGAAGTTCGTAGCATTATTGACTTTCCTGTAGAGAGCGTTGTACTGTGGTCCGATTCGGAAGTAGTTCTTCACTGGATACAAACTCACCCATCCCAGCTTGCTACATTTGTATCGAACATTGTGTCATCAGCGGTTTGGCGGCATGTGCCAACAAAAGAAAATCCTGCGGATTTAGTGTCGCGAGGATGCTCTGTGGATGAGCTAAATACCTCATTTTGGTACAATGGTCCTAGTTTTTTACAGAAGGAAGCGGAATACTGGCCGCAAAACTCGCATTTTCAGCTCTTAAAAACAGAGTCAGAATTAGAATTCAAAAAGTCACGCGTCGCTCTTATCGCGGCCGATGGTGAGCTAAACCCGATTCTCAATATTGTAGAAAGGTCATCTTCTTATCTAAAGGTGGTTCGCATAGTATCCTACATTTATCGATTTATTAACCTTCGAAAAAATGCTACTTGGAATTCAATTTGCCCGTCAGCGGACGAATTGGGAACGGCATTTCTTAAGGTAGTAGAAACAGTTCAACAGAAAGCCTTTGCAGATGAAATTGTGAAGCTGGAGAAATCAGCCAATTTGCGTGCGGGAATTCAAAAGTTAAATCCCTTTGTCTCAGTGGAACAACTTGGGAATTCATCATTCTCCCTGCTGCGAGTAGGTGGTCGTCTACTACATGCTCCCATTGCGCACAACGCTAAATTTCCCTTACTAATGCCAAAGAACTGCAAATTTGTGAATCTATATTTGAGACACTTACATAGAACCAACTGTCATGCGGGACCAAGGTCGTTGGTGGGACTTTTAAGACAATCAATCTGGTTAATAAACGCGCGCCGTGAGTGCAGTGCCATTGTAAGGCAGTGCGTCCATTGCTTTCACTACAAACCAAAACTTCTATCACAGATAATGGGTAATTTACCAAAAGATCGACTACAGGGAAATAGACCCTTTGAAGTAAGCGGAGTCGATCTGTTTGGCCCAGTCAAAGTCTCTCTAGGAATTCGTGGGAAGCAGCCGATTAAGATGTACATAGCAGTGTTCGTCTGTTTTGCATCAAAGGCTGTTCATTTGGAAATCGTGAAAGACTTGCCATCTAATACATTTATTTTATGCTTATCCAGGTTTCTGGGTCGCCGCGGCCCTGTTGTCAAACTTTATTGCGACAATGCTACAAATTTTGTGGGTGCTGCACGAATCCTCAAGGAGCACATGGAACCCTTCGGCACCAACGACCAGAGCATCATGTCGTATGCTGCAGCACACCGATTCACCATCGAATTCATCCCGCCCAGAGCGCCACACATTGGCGGTCTTTGGGAGGTTGAAGGCTATGGACAAGGCAATTCTCAAGGAGGACGAGCTGCATACGGTCATCGTGGAGGTGGAAGCCGTTCTAAATTCGAGGCCGCTCATCGTGGACAGTGGCAGTCCCAACGAGGGAGAGGTCGTCACACCAGCGCATCTACTCGTAGGCACAACGCTAGCAACGCTGCCACCTGCATCCGCGCAGCCAAAGGCAGACTGCAACCTCACGTACTTGCAGAGATGGCAGCTAGTCTCAGCGATCAAACAGCGATTTTGGAGCGACTGGTCGAGAGACTATCTACTGAGCCTACAGCAGCGGGGAAAATGGACCAAAGGCGTGGACAATCTTCAAGTCGGAACAGTGGTGACGATTCACGAAGACAACGTTCCCCCCCAATTGTGGATAACAGGCGTAGTCGTAGAGGTCATTCCAGGACATGATGGGAAGGTTCGTGTAGCTGTAGTCAGAACAAATTCTGGCATATACAAGCGGTCTATTCACCGCCTTGCACCTATTCCTATGTGTTGAAGCATGCATGCTGTCAACGCGGCCGATGTTTAGGCAATTCAGTGGCAGCTTATCTTTGAAACCCAATGTTTACATTTAGTACCCAAGATCATAGAGCTGAGCTTGCATGCTCATATAGCGAAAAAGCTCTCTCCCTCTCTCTTACTCACTCACTCAAGAACACATTATTTTGTAAATCATACAGCCAAAGAAGGAGCTTGAATAAAATGTGAAATCACTCGCAATATGGAATCGAAAGCGTTGAGAAGCCCATCTTTGTGTCCGCATTTTAATTTTTATTTAAAACATAATTTGCCGTACCGGCCAGTTCGCAATTGGGCGAACAAATAATTAGAAAATTAAGCTTTGGCATTGTTGAAGGCTTTCCATAAGTTTGTTAAGCTATTTTATTAATCTACGCGATAAAAAAAAAATTCAGAAAAATTGGTCAACAACAAGAATAACAAAAGAAGTTGGAATGTGCAAATAATTGTACATTTATGGAAATACTTCTGGCTACCTCTGTATGTACATATTTACGTATGTAAATATGTATTTTACGTATGTATATTAGAGGTTTACGCCGATGGTTAAAGGCATCGGCGGCGGCGTAGAGGTCAAAATGACTCGGCGGCGGCGGCGTAGTAGTCAGAAAGAACCGGCGGCGGCGGCGCGTCAAATAAGGCAAAAAGGCCATTTTAATGAGTTATTTATTTTTTTTTAAGTTTTATAAAGAACAATGACACTGAAGGCCGCGCTGAAGCTGCGCCGATGCCGCACCAGCGGCGCGCCGCGGCGCGCCGTTATTTTCATAATTTGGCGGCGGCGCGTCAAATAAGGCAAAAATCGGCGGCGGCGGCGGCGTGGCGCGGCGGCGTATATGTCTAATGTATATGCATATGTACATACAGAAATGCTTTTCTTTAGTTATACATACATACATATGTACATATGTGTGTACAAATGCACATACAAGACTCTAAATAGAGGTGTACATATGTATGGAATACTTAAGTATGTACATATGTGTTTTATCGCGTACATGAATGATTTAAATATATTTTTGCACGTCATACTATGATTAACAATATGATCAAATGTGCACAGCCGAGATTATTATGTTACAATAATACAGATAAAAAATACATATGTAAGTATGAACATGAATTCAAATACAAAAGGCCAGGGGCGTCATTCCCAGAAACTTGTTGAATTTATATGTACATAGGTGCATAACTACACATGCAAACATACATATGTATGTACGCATGTATTTAGGCACGTAAAAACAGGTTGCAGTCGCAAATTAGTTGGCAAACATACCCTTTTTGGAGAAAAATCCAATGCTATTCTAGGTATATATGTATGTTCGTTGTTTATTCTGTTGATGTATTTCCATTTATTTCATTAGGTATTTATATATGCATATATAAATAGATACATAGAAACACATGAATGTACAAATGAACACTAATAAATAAATACTTAAACAATGGAAAAACAGCACTATTAAAAATAACCCTCTTTCCTAGTAGAGGCTGAGGATACATCGATTCTTTCAAAACCAAATCGATAATAGACCGAACAAAAAAAATCGATAGTATCGATGTTGTAATCGATTTTTATCGCAGCTCTAGCGACGCGGTTTGTGTTTACTTTGTTAGCAATATATTTTGTTTTTCTTTATTTTTTAACGCAATCAGTGGCGAAGTTTGAACGGAATTCTTGTTTGGTGATTGGTGCTCGATGTTTTCGATTGACGGAGCTTGTAAATTTTTGTTAAGGGAAAAGATATCGTCGTCCATGGTCTTCAAAGCTTCTGTCACGCTGAAGGGTGATAGAAAACCCTCATTTTTAAAGCGGGGGTCAACTAAAGTTGAAAGCCAGGTGACAGTGCGCTTTTCGTATTCCAGCCGTCTTCTTTTGCTGTTATCTACTAAAACATTTAGCATAGCAGGGCCTTCTGAAGACTTAAATTATGCATGATATTAAGAAATTCACAAACCATAGGAATTATAAAGAAACTGTAACTGATGTTAAAAATAAAAACGCCAATAAAGCACCTCGGCATGCTTATCCTTTTACGAATGCAATATAATTTTTTGATATCGGATGATTCTGTGGACACCGCAAACCAACTTTTTTTTGAGGGCTCTAGGGAGATTCCCTATAACTCATATACCTCTAAATATTTTCAAAACATAATTTTTCCTGTATTTTCTTGCCCCAAAATATCCCCAAATGTTACTATTTAATATAAAACGCCGACTTTTACTTTACTGTATAGCTTTTGGGAGCCTATGCACACTCTTTGGGGTATTTTCTCTTCTTTAGAGGGAAATTATTAGAAAAACTAAACCTGCAGAATATCAAGAATCATGTGCAAAGAGCGCAACGAAAAACTCACTCACTACGTGTTGCTTCTTCCGCGGAAGGATTGCAGAATGTTAGTGGGTATTCTAACAGGTCACTGCCTGTCTGCTGCACATGCAGCCAAGCTGGGTATTACCACTAACCATACAACATATAGACTGGTCATTTCATACAACGAAAATGGACACAAAAATTTCCTAACATGCGGTCCCATGTTAACTGTTTGCTGTTAGCGACAGACCGTCTGTTAGATTTTAGCTGTTAGCGTCCCGTCCCATGTTAGCTGTCAGCTGTTAGCGTCAGGCCTTTACATGTATGCGTGTTCATGCATTCACGTACACGGGTGCATGTGTGCGATCGTTTCATTTCGGGCCAGCAAGAATATTTGGTCTTTTGCTACTTTTCGCGCTAGGTACCCTAACAATATGGGCATATTCGCTATTGGGTTAATGATAAAAATAAGAATGTTATATGTTATAATACATTTCTTAATGTTTCAGCATACATTTCATATTTGTTTACAATTCAAATCAGTGGCAGCAGTGAAGTGTGTTGCATATATGTACATATATATTCGAATGAATAAAATTTCATCTACTGAGATAGGAACAGGGCATATTGCAGTCGGTGTCACTGTAAACAGAGACGGGCACGAGATCTAACGGTTTGGGTAGCAGCTCGGCCAAAAAAAAAAAAAAACAACAACAACAACCCCCAGCGTCTCGACGCGTTGCAGCACACAGAATGTGCAAGCGATCGCGAGCACCGACTGCAATATGCCCTGTTCCTATCTCAGTAAATGAAATTTTATTCATTCGAATATATATGTACATATATGCAACACACTTCACTGCTGCCACTGATTTGAATTGTAAACAAATATGAAATGTATGCTGAAACATTAAGAAATGTATTATAACATATAACATTCTTATTTTTATCATTAACCCAATAGCGAATATGCCCATATTGTTAGGGTACCTAGCGCGAAAAGTAGCAAAAGACCAAATATTCTTGCTGGCCCGAAATGAAACGATCGCACACATGCACCCGTGTACGTGAATGCATGAACACGCATACATGTAAAGGCCTGACGCTAACAGCTGACAGCTAACATGGGACGGGACGCTAACAGCTAAAATCTAACAGACGGTCTGTCGCTAACAGCAAACAGTTAACATGGGACCGCATGTTAGGAAATTTTTGTGTCCATTTTCGTTGTATAAAATGACCAGTCTATATGTTGTATGGTTAGTGGTATTACCGACAACGCCAAATGCCGGAAATGCGATGAATCCGAGGGCAAGGGTGAGATACCTAGGCTCTCCGGTTTTGTCATCGCTAGAAGATGCCTCCAGGAGAAAGCCGGGCGAACTCCTGACCTTTGCGAAAACACCTTGATCTTCTAGGATCTCGAAACCCGCATAAATAGTCTCTAGGTCCATCCAGGAATTTCCCCGGATAACTAAGGGCCATATTGGCCTATGCGTGGCCCCATGACGGCCGTCCAGATAACCCTAACCTATCTGTGGTTTTGCTGTTGTTAAACAACCTAAATGGATGATAATTTATTCATTTTACTTCACATCAGCCTCTTCAGCCATCTTTGTTTACGTCTCAGCTGATCGATCAGCTGTCGGATGTAGATGCCAACTCTTTCACACAAATGCACTGAGTTGGAAGAGAGTATAACAGTCATTTTTTTCAACTGGCCCAAGCTCGCCTAAGGTTATGGTCCCATAAAACTCGATCTGGGCAAAAACAAAAATTTTTCCAGACCAAACATTTACTCTTAAGACATAACCCAAAAATAATCAGGCCTGTTCTAGTTTCCACTTCCGCAAAATTTATTCGGATTCGGATTTCCCTGACCTGCTCTAGTGTTCACTTCCGAAAAATTCTTACGGATTCGTATTTCCCTCTGTTAAGTCTCTGTTAATTTGCAGGAGAAACGCACGGAAACTTTCCGTGTGCCATTGGGTCGGCGGATTCAAATCCGCAAAATCAGAAATTAATTATTTTAAAATACAATGCGATTATGTAAATTACAAATGTTAATTGTATATTATTCCTTGATGTTTTGGGAACATTATTGCATAATTGAATTAGCTAATACTAACATACCTAATTTATAAATAATTATTTTGGTGTACCCCTTAAAATCGGTTCGATTCTAACCTTCACCATTATTGCAAATCCGCCGCCGCTGTTTCGTATTTGATAGGGACCATTTAAGGGTTGTCAGCGTTAAAAAAAATGCGATGGAATATGTTTCACGTTAATTTTAAACAATCGTTGTACTAATTGGTCTTTTATTTTAAGAAATATTATTAACTTTTGCTTAAAAAAAATTGTTTTGTTAAAAATTTCTCCAACGTTATTGTACAAACTATGCGTGAAGTGAAGGGTATTTTTTTTCCTTGACCTCCGCAACTCTTTTTTGAGCTGCATTTTACAACACCACCTGTAAAAAATTTCACAGCACTGCCTAAGAACAGCTGACTGGCACACGCAATTTAAATTTCAACAATGTATGTAAGTAAAAATAACGCTCAAAAGTTTATTTAATTAACAATTTCTATTAGGAGGAAGCATAAAAATCAGGCACAGGATGAGGTTTTTATCCTTTTTATGGAAAAAAATGATGATATTGCCAGAGGCTACACGAAGGGTGACCGAGTGGCGGTAGATGCCAAATGGGTGGAACTGGCCAATGATTTAAACGCTGCAGGTCCACCAGTAAAAGATGTTGGTGGATGAAAAAAGGTAGGATTCTTTTGAGTTTATTTGAGAAGTTCACATTGAAACTCACAATATTACCTTAAAGACTTGGGCAGACTGGAAGACCTCCATCAAAAAGAAGCTGGCCCATAATAAAAAAGAGTCCATTGCTACAGGTGGGGGTCCATTTAACCAAATGCCCCTAACAGATATGGAAACCAAAATTGCCGATCTCTGCGGCCTGTTCCGGATGGTAGATGGGATTGAAGGTGCTAGGTCTTTCGGACCCCCGGAACAGCCGATCAAAACGGAGGCAACTGAGGAAAGCTCGCAAAAGCGTCCCGTGGATTCCAGTCCAGCAAAAGAATCTCCGGCAAAAAAATTCGGAAGACGCAACAATTTTCTTTGGAGGAGGCTTGTTCCAGCCAAATGAAAATAATGGAGCGCGTCGTGAAGTCCCTGGACGAGCTAAATGCGACGATGCGTGCCCAAAACCAAATGATGGCAGAACATAATGCTGCAATTTTAGGCATAGAAAGGGAGAAATTGGAAGCCATTAAAAAGCATTATAACCAGAAATAATGCAGTCAATAAGAAATAACAGTAATATATGTTATGTTCCTTAACGCATTGAAGCGACAATAAAAATTAAGTTTTTTTAATAACAAAATTAAGTTTATTTAATTAATACGGTTAAACAAGCTTCGTGCAATTTCGTCCCGAATTTCAGTTGCATTTTCTACGTCTTCCTGAACATTGAGTTGCTCCTCCTCTTGGTAGATCGAATCGAAATACTCCTGATCCATACCAGGCATTTCTGCATTTCGTTGACGGCAAAAGTTATGTAGCAGGCAACAGACGTTGATAATTTTGCACACAAATTTTGGATCGTAAGCCAAAGTACGTTGAAGACATCTAAACCTACTTTTTAGTAGGCCTATAGTCCTCTCTACAATATTTCGAGCTTCGGCATGCTTCACGTTAAAGATATGTTGCATACTTTCATTTTGTGGACTACGGTAAGGAGTCAAAACAAAAGGTTCCAACGCATATCCGGAATCTGCTAATATAAAAGAATTACTCGTCCTAGAGAAAAATTCTCTTGTATTGCTATTGTTCCAAATGAAGGAATCATGGCATGCTCCGGGATGTGTAGCATCAATTGCAAGAATCTCCATATTATAGTTGCATACCTTAAAAAAAAGCCACAAATATTGCTATTTTATTTAAATAATAGGTAATAATAGTACTTACCACCATTGCATTAATGCTAAAGTATCCTTTCCGATTTAAATATAATGATGGGTCTTCTACTGGTTTTACAATTTTAACATGTGTCTCATCTACGCATGCAATTATATTAGGAAGAGAAAACTTTTCCAAAAAGTAATCCTTAGATTCATTAATTTGAACTGGCGTTTGCTGGGTGGATATGTTTTCGGAGCACAAGTTTTCCAACGATCCTATCACTCTATGCAGTATTTTAGAGAAGGAAGAAGCACCTATATTGACATCATGGTCCTTTGCCACCCCCAATTGGTAAGACCCCGGTTGCAAGGAAGCGAAGCACTGCCGCAACCTGTGTCACATGAGAAATGAGGGGATTCCCTAGGTAAGGTCCAATTCGATCGACAAGAAATGTAAACAGTTCCTTGTTTACCCGGTAGGATTCTACAAATCTGCAAGTCTTACAAATTTAGCTTTCATATTTTTATACCCTTGCAGGGTATTATAATTTCAGTCAGAAGTTTGCAACGCAGTGAAGGAGACGTTTCCGACCCTATAAAGTATATATATTCTTGATCAGCATCAACAGCCGAGTCGTTCTAGCCATGTCCGTCTGTCCGTCTGTCCGTCTGTCCATCTGTCCGTCTGTCCGTCTGTCCGTCTGTCCGTCTGTCTGTTTCTACGCAAACTAGTCCCTCAGTTTTAAAGCTATCTGAATGAAACTTTGCATGTAGTCTTCTATATGCTCTCACTGCTATATATGTCGGAACGGGCCGGATCGGACGACTATATCATATAGCTGCCATACAAATGTTCGATATATTTTTCGAAAAAATATTATCACTTTGCTGTTTTTCAATATTTTTGCACAATTTTTTAGATGTAGCCATTATATATTATTTCTGAATTTTGGTAAAAATTTTATGAAAATCGGACGACTATATGATATAGCTGCCATAGGAACGATCGGGAAATTAATAGGAAAAAAATTATAGCTTCGTTGTTTTTCAACGTATGTTTATCTACTCTAAAATATAAGTTTTTTTTATTATTCTAGAATTTTGGTATACATTTTATAAAAATCGGACAATTATATCATATAGCTGCCATAGAAGCGATCGGTAAATGTATAAAATATGTAAAGCTGGGAATGTAAAACTGTAACTGTCAAACTGTAAACATAATAAGTATAGGTAAAATGTAATGAAACACTGTTTTGTGAGTCTTTTCAGCATTTAAATCTATAATATAAACATCGAAACCAATCTGCAAGGGTATACAAACTTCGGCGTGCCGAAGTTAGCTTCCTTTCTTGTTACAATTGCGATTAATAGTGACTCACTGTCGATCTGGCAAATCCAAAATCGTAGCATTGTTTCTCAAGTGTTGATTGTTGCGCTGAATGCTTAATAACTGTCGTCTTCTTATTTCGTTAGTCGCCAATATGTGCAAAAACATTTTGTAAAATTCTAACGTGAAAATCTTTAAATTGGTATGGGCAAAACAGCTGATATCTGCACGAGTTTTCCAATACTTCTTAACGAACATTTCCAGCACTGCGCCGAAAACAGATGATTGAAATTTCAAATATTTCAAATTCACATTTTACGGCCAAGATTGCTTGTACCTTTAATTTTATGTTATGAACTAGTAACCCATTAACGTACTTAGGTTGGACGCTAGAGCGGGCCAAAATCCTATTAGCCCCCTATTAACAAAACTAAGGCAAAACAAACCCGCTTGTCTATACCGGTCAGCTGATATTCCTTGGGAACAAAAGGGACCAAGGGGAAATTTTACAAAAGGTCCCTAAATCAACAAGGGAAATTCGCTTATGTTAAAGGGAAATCCGCAAATGTTATCAAATTCACTTTGGAGTGGAAACTAGAACAGGCCTGAATTTGTTTATGTAAAGCAAAAATTTGGGCACTAGAGAGTTAAGAAGTGTTCCAATTGATCAACATCAAACATATTTAAAAATATTCAAATGAGGACTGGAGAAAACGCTATATTTCATTACTTTGGTGGAAAACATCATGAAAAAGATAATGTTTTGTTTAGCTAACAAATTCTAAAAAAGAGGCATTATGCTTTGACTTTTGCTTTCTAACATCGCACTATGGTTTTTTTTTCGTTTTTTTTTTTTGGCATAAACTCTAATTTTAAACGCATTGAATTGAAATTTGGTGTGAATACATTTTTTAAGCTCCCAAAACGACCTACCAAGTTTCGAATGATTTGGGGCACTATTTCATGTAGCTGCCATGTAACCGATCTGGCCTTTAAAAAGGTAGCTGATTTTGCTTAGAATTGCCATATTCTTCCTGGAAAGCGTCATCTTCAAATAGCAATTTGACTTCACTTGGCGACTTGGGGTTTTGCATCGCGTTTTTACTTCGGTTCCGAAACAATTACCGTCTTATTTTAGGAAAAGCAACTAAAGAAGCCGCTTCTCCGCTTTTGAAGCATTCTACGTAGAAGATGTCGCGCACGCCTTTTCTTTTTAAATTTTTTTGCTCACATTGACTTTTGACATTGTTAATTAGCTCTAGTCTTTTTATTAGGTCTTGGGGAGAAGCATGGTTGTGGCTGCTCTCGAGACTCATTTGAGTACACACACCACTATTGGACAAGGCCACTGAAACACTACAGTCTTTTATGTAGCAACTATAACGCGAACTTTCCTTCAAAACACTTTTAATTTTAAACAATTGTTGCTGGCTTGTAAGAAGCAGCAACTTAGAATTGTTTCTAAGTCCAGGTAAAATTTTATATTCATAAACGGATTCCATTTCACGTGCACTTAGTTTCGAGATCAATCGCAAAGAATATTATTGTGCCAAAAACATATAAAGCGCGACTGCAAACGAGATAAAACTGTATTATTAAAAACGGTACTTTCATTGATTCTTGATAAACTTTGCAAGTTTTAAGAAATTGAGGGCGTTATGACACAGGTAGAAAATGTCATAAGGCCCACGGGCGCTGTGACATTTTCGGTGCGGACGATATGACACTTTTAAAAGTGACAGTGAGGGGTGCACTCAGATTTACTAGTATATCCGATTTATGGGCGTATTTGGGGGCCGAATAGAGAATATTTGGCGAACAAAACGACAGATTTTGAGAAAATCGTTTTACAGTTTTGCGTTCAAGAGAGCTGTTAGAATGGCGCGAGCTCCGGAACTGGAACCGGTCCTAAGCCAATGGCTTAGCCCGCCATGTTACGCATTCAAAAAGATGGCAGCTGACTGAGCGCAGCTTACGGTACCTGGATTAGAGGTGGAGAACTATCGATAGCCGGCGATTGTTTTTCTCAAACCCTCGAGAGTGTCGATAGTGCCATCGATAGTCATCGATACTATCGACCGACATTAAAATTGTTTAATTTTTACGTTTTCAAGAAAATTGTTTTATTTTAACCAAAAATTTTGATTTAAAAATAAGAGGATGTTAATGTTTTCCTCTTTGAGCCGGGTGCGTCTCTCAGAAACAATTTCCCCTGCCTTGCTGAACGCTCTTTCCGATTCTACGGATGTAGCAGGAATGCAAAGGTATTTGCAAAACAGGCCTTTTATGATGGGAAAATTAGTTTGATTCACCTGAAATAAAAGTAATATATGTAAATATTGATAACTTTTTATTTGTTTTCAAATTATACCTTAATCCATAAAAGTGGGTCCACATCTTGACTGGCAATTGCCCTCTCCAGATATTGCCTTTATATTTAATAAGGATAGCATCCACTCGTGCGTTTCCGACTTTGCTATTTGGTCGCTCTCCCAAGAAATCAAATAATGTGTCCTGGGCACTTGAGTCCAGTGAAATGGTCAGATTATTTGAGGTCTCATTGATTGAAGAAATTGCCAGTTCGTTTTCAAAAAAGACTGCTGCGTCTTCAGCGTTTGAAGCGTGTTGAAATCCATTTTTTTTAAAACGTTGGGTCCAATATGGTTGCCATCTCACATAATGTCATGTGCTCATAAATGGAAAGGCGTTTCTTTATTGATTCCATTAATATGTTTTGGATAGTTTTTCCTTGCAAAGTTTGTAGCAGAGGTGAAACACTTTTGATTTTGCGGAAAAGTCCATATGCCATGGGTATGATAAGTGATATGGTTACATACTTTCCACCAGAAATTTTTTCACTTGCTTGCTGAAAAAAAGACAACATTTTTTCTATATCCTTTAGCACAAGTATTTCCTCAGCATTAAATGGCTGAGGCGCATTTTTTGTTTCTAATAGGACTTTGGCAATGGCATCGTTTGTTTTTAAAATTCTCTCAATCATGAAAAAGAAACTGTTCCATCTTGTTGGTGTTTCTTGCAGCAAAGTATAAGTCGTGCCTTCTTGTGCTAATTTAAATTTTTCGTTATGCTGATATGACACAGCCGCATTAATTAGAGACTTCATTAAAGATTTGACAGCGCTATAGCGTTTTACACAAGTGCGAGCAAGACGACTATATGGCGCTCTAATGCATTAGAATAATGCATTAGCTACTTCATTGGAGCGATAATCGATAGATCTACATATTATATACTAGATACTCGATAACAAAATACGGGTTTAATGAAGAAAATTGTAATTGAAAAATGTATTAGCCAGCTCATTGACAGTATGGTCTCACAATGAGATATTTATTTTTATATAATTTCGCTGGTTTTTTTAACTGAAAAAATATTAGAAAATTAGGAAAAATAATATGTTTTGCGGTGGCAAGGTTCTTGCGCTGTAAATTTAATTTAAAATTTTTTTTGGTAATAATTAAAAAAATTTTAAGCATCATAGGTTAAAAACATAAATTTAAAGGATTCTGCATTTATTTATGCAAGAATACTTCGACGATGAATTCAGAAATTCATAGTAATACGCCGCGAATGGCGGCCGTTTTTTTGTTTACCTTTTACGGACGATGTGACCGTAGTCGTATTACCAAAATAATCCAAGCAAAATTCAAGCCAAATTACACAAAATTACACATATAGTGGTCTCTTTCAAGGTTCTAATGAAGTAGCTAATTAATGAAAACTGCATTAGTGTATCATATGGGCATTAGCAATCGTGCTTTGTCTGAAAAATCTCACTACTGATTTGCACTTAGTAAACAAATCCTTTATGACTGCGTCATCAACTTTTAATGCATCTTGCACAACTAAGTTGATTGTGTGCGCAAAGCAAGGCGGATTTTGAATTTGCAAAATTTCACATGTTTTAAGCATGGAGCTGGCATTATCAGTTAAAATGCACACCGTCTTAGTTAAAATGTTCCAATCTATTAAAATATTTCGCAAAGTATTTGCAATGTTTTGCGAACAGTGATTTGTTACGTTTAACAGTTTTTTTGTAGCCAAAGACGCTGTTTTTAGTTCATAGTTATAAACAAAATGACCCGTCACTGTCAAAAAACTGGCATTGGCACTCGATGTCCACAAATCACATGTTATCAGAGCTTGCAAAAAACTGTCGACAGTTTCTAGTTGTCTGCATATACATATGTGTCTCTCTCTCACTCTTTACGAAAAGACTCAGAGAGCACCCGTTCATGAGTTCTTGGAATGAGCTCGCGCGCGTTCAGAGCGAACTCGTTTTTTTCTATTCTGTTTTGTTTCGGTTGTCCCATGAACCGTGGTCAGTGAACAAAAGTCTTTTGCGTATGTATTGGTATACATTCACACGCATAGGCAAGCAAATCGTTAAACGTTTAGTTGCGATTTAAAAACAACATTGTCTAAAACTTTTCTTTTCTTTTTAATAGCATTTTGTTATATGGACACATGTTCACAAAAATAAATAAATAAAAAAAAAAAACAAACAAAGGTGAAGACCGTTCGCGCTGAGCTGTTCGGTCACTTGGTCTTTTGCTGGCTCTCTGTGTGCGAACGTTTCTCGTCCCGCTCTTTACGCACGGCTCATTGCAAGGCCGAAGTAAAAGGAGCTCAACGAAAAGCGTTCAACAAAAAACCGAAATGAAGACAGCAAAACTCCCTTGCTCTGAGCGAGAGCGAGAGAGTATGATCTTTTTCGGTTTTGCTCGCAACGAGAGCACAGGAAAAACCCCGTCGACAGTTATTTGCAAGCTCTGCATGTTATTGATACATCCGACACTTCTTGAAATATCAAGGACAATTTGGCACAGGTTTCCTTGTACAGATTGGACATAAGCACATCACGCAAGTGTGTCTTGCTTTTCAATTTATATCGAGGATCCAATACCTGAGTCTACTTAATAAAACCTTCGTTTTCGACAATGTTGTACGGCTGTACATCCTTAGCAACCATTTCTGTTAATGCTTTGTCGATGTCGGTCTTTCGCTTGGAATTCGACTCGTACAAGACAGCTCTTTTGAAGTAGGAAGCCACAGAATTCATACTTGATCTGCAACTGCTGCTTGTAGACGCAGTCTCGTTCCTGTCTGTAACTACATCTGGTGTGCTAGAGTTCGGTTTATTTATTTCCAAGCTAGGATGAAACCTTTTTAAATGGTCGCGCAAGTTTGATGTATTGCCGCTTGTTTTATATTCCTTGCCACAGTCAAGGCATTTGGCAAGTTTTTGGTCGTCGGACTTTTTGAAATACTTCCAAACAGTTGAAATCTTACTCCTTTTTGAGTTACTCTGCTTATTGGGTAAAAAATCCTTTTCAGAGTCTGTGCTGGTGCAATCGCAGTCTTGCTTGTCTGGACTCGGCGCAGTAGGCGTTTCGGACCTCCGACGTGTACCTTAAATTCGCCACATTATCCATCAAAATACTTATCTATTATATAAAAATAAGTCGAGTTTTCCGATTTCCACGGTTTTGCATTCGTTGGAAAGGTCTCGGAATTTTTGATTTTTTGCAGTAAAGAAAATTCAGAAAAAATTGAAACAGAAAGCGGGAAAATCACTTTTGCATAAAGCGCCAACACTGACACATAGCATGCCATAATTCTCTACTCAGTTTATTTTATGACAATTCGAAATTGTGTTCAATTTTGAGTAAAATAAGTTATTCGTTTCATATCAGTGCAATTGGAAACCAGCATTTGTATTTAGGGTGGTAAGTTAAACTGTGTAAATTATGTGGATTAACCGCTCTGCCTATAGTCCAAAATGCCTAGAGCACGACGTGTGAACATCGGTCTCCGCAGAAGGCATGCAATCCAGCAACAAGGGTATTCACAGAACTTAAGCGAGGAAAGACGAAATGCAAGAAGTGAATATGACCGATTAAGACGACGCGTGAGCACACGAAGATCATTGGCATCATACAATCGCTTGGCATTTCAATATGATCCCTCTGCGAACTACTGTAACGCTTGGTCGTAGAGCCCAGTGGCGCTACCTATGAGTGGATTGGTGGGCAGGCAAGCGACCTCTAGCGGGCGGGCAATGGAAAGTAAGGCAACCTAAGAGAAAGCCTTAGGGACAAGTTTCCGACGTTCGGCTGAGGAGCTCTCGACGTCGGAAAGGGCGGTCGGCTAGCGCTTGGAGAAATGAGTAGGGAGCAAATATTACCTCTTTTGCTGCGACCAAAGGCGGTTGCATTCAGCTCCGAGGGAGATTCGAAGGGATTTTCATCAGCGGCCCAATTGTGATTTGTGATTTTTTTTATACGCTGGTAAGACGCAAAGTGGCACAAAAGAAAAGGAAATTGCGATCTAATTAAATGTTTAAAACGCTCAGGAATCGGCAACCTGCAGGTTTCTTCGGCGCCAATGCGAAAGACGGCAACCAAGCGGTACGTCGAAGCGCAAGCGGGAAGCGGAGGAGCGGAGGAAGTGCAAGAGCAGACGAAAATCAAGCGGTTCTTCCAAGCGCGGGAGGCCAGCATCACCACAAGGGAGAGGCGAATAAAGTTCACCTCCCCGCCCGTATTGGCCGCCAAGAAACTCCAGCGTCTCGGAGTTAGCGGTGCCTTCTTTTAATCGTTTTTTTTTTGCTTTTCGTTAGAGGAACGCTCGAATAGGACGTTGTGATCAGTTTTTTTATTTAATTCGAACTGCCACCGAATAATATGCACCCTCAACGATAGTTACAAATTTTTTTATTCCTGCAAATGCCCAGTTCCGTTCCGGCTAATCCCCTCTTAGAAGAGCCACCTCAGTGGCAGCAGCAGCGGCAGCAGAAAATTTATTTCATACTTAGGAATTTTTAGGCTAAATATTTGTTTAGTGTTTGTAGCGTTAAATATGCTAGTGTAGTAGTAGTAACAAAAAAATTCAGTGAGGAGGATTAACGAAAAGTGAAGCGAAGTAGAGGCGGAAATTATATGAATTCAATTTAGAAAAAGAAATTAACTCAGAGCTCTCAGGGTCGAAGACTTGGCAAAAGTGCTTTTGTTTACTCCTTACAGCGATGCTCATGGATCTACGCGGGAAAGCGCTTTCTTCGCCGGATTAAAGGAGGAATCAGAGTGAGTTAAAACCAGTGCATTGGCAAATTTGCCAGATCATCGGGCGAGTTTCTGTGGGAAAAGATATCAAGAGTTAAAAATATGAGGACGCAAGTTCAAGTCCATGTTGTTTAAATTCGTTCCCCTTTGCATCCAATTTGTTTGTCCTCCACACTGGGCGAAAATTTGCCCGATTGCATATCCGTAATTTTATTCGTGTGAAAATATTCATTTTTAATTACTCTATTCATACCATAAATGTCAAATCCAATTTTACATTCTACCATTGCTACCAATTAATGTTTTTAGGCCTAAGTGAAATAAATATTATAATGTTTTAATTAGTGTCGAATTTTGCCTTCAGCTAGCATGAGGCCCAAGGGAGGGCCTTGAAAGGGGCAGCATAGGGGCCATCAAGTGTGAGACCAACAGGAAGTGATGGCCAAGGAAGGGAGGGCTAAGCCGCTTCACGTCATCCGAAGCGCGCTAGGTGTTGACCCGTGTTCGTTCCAGTTTTTGTTCAGTGTAGATGTTTGTGTTTCGGTTTCATATTTTCGTCGTAGCACGCAGTTTTAATACAACTTTAGGAATCGATGAGGAAAGGCAAAGTTCAGAGGGAGCAGAACTACCACCCATTAGCCGACGAGCCCCAGCCGGGACAAGATGCGTGCGCCCCTCTGACTTGTAACAGCAGCCATTCGTTACATTCATAATTTATTATTATGTTTTAAATAAAGATTCATAAAGTTAATGGCGCCCAACTAAGAGGCCAAACATTCTGTTAGCGCTGCATCAAGATGCGGTCTACAAATTTACGTCACACACCTACAACACCTTCGATTACCTTTGGCAGAATAGGTACTGGAGTGGGCTTAGAGGCAAATACGTTTGTATAGTTGTCTGCAAGCCACGGTTGCTCCAGTGTATGAAGCTGAAGGCAGCCGAACTCATCAGCCAGCTTTGTTTACAAATTAGTCGCATAGGAAATACGGCTGATCAAGCTGCCAGCAGCAATCATCCGGCCACGGCTTAGGAGTAATCAGTAGCAGGCGACATAATACCCTACAGTAGAGAGGTCGGTAGTTTAGGCTTGAAAGTTGCATAGGAAATACAGGGATAATGACTACCAGTAGTTTATTCCCTGGCCACGGCCAACAAGCCTTAACGAAGAGCTCTTAATATCCACATTATGATCAGGGCAGATTTGGACCATTAAACGCATGGATATACAGGCTAGACTCTTTTAGAAGAGTTTATCTGGCCACGGATGATGGACAAGACAATAGGCCCGGTCGCAATAGTAGAGGGTGCAGAGGAGATAGAGAAAATTGACAAAAAACTTATTAGCGTTTGCTTGATTAGGAGCATTGCAGAGCTATTTAGTAGCTGCATTGTTTTTGTTGTTTTTTGTTGTTTGCTTTGTTTTCTTTTTGCTCCACTCGTCTAGCGTTTGTCTGGGGAACATATAATCAGGGTTAAACTTGGGAAGAAGCTATGCTTGAAGGCAATAAATGTTTATTTTCTTTATCGTTTGCAGTTTGTGTTTACAAAGTTTGCGTTTGCAAAATTTGTGTTTACGAATTTGGTGTTTAAATTGATATTTTATTCGTTTTTAAATTGTTTTAAAACAAAGTGCAAGCAAGAATACCATAGATCTTGTCTCTCGACTTATCACAAGAAGCATGGGAATTGTCCGTATTGCAACACAGCTTGCTTCGGGGTTGTATCGGCGAGTTCTGCAACACAGGGCTCGAGACAGGCATCGGGAAGCAAAACCGGCGCTATAGCCAAGAATACGGGAGAAAGAGGCGGAAGTGAACCGTCAGCACAACCGGCAATCTCTGCCGAAGCTGTAGGAGCTATGATTACGGAAGCTATGAAAACAATGCAGGATAGATTGATGGCACAAATATCCAGCAATATGGCTCAGCTAATTCAAACAAATGTAGCTGCACAATTTCAGTCGTTTTCCTTAGAGCGAAATACTTCTCCAGTTTCGGTAGCTCAGGATCAATATCAGACGAATTTTAATATTCCCGAAGAGTTTCAGCCTGCAGGACGTCAAACCCCCAGAAGCCAAATATCCGATCTTGCGAATAGGCCAGATAAAGTAGTGCAGATCATTAATGGCTGGAAGTTACACTTCGATGGTAGTCCAGGAAGCATTCCTGTGGACCACTTCATTTACCGAGTGGAAACCAAAACGCAGCAGACGTTGGAGGGAAACTTTCCAATTTTGTGCAGTAATGCCAGTATTCTCTTCGATGGCAAGGCTAGGGAATTCTATTGGAGATTCCACAAAGCCTCAAGGAATATTCGCTGGGACTTGCTTTGTCAGGCACTAAGGAAGCAGTTCAAGGACACTCGAACAGAGGGTGACATCGAAGAGGCGATTAAGGATCGAAAACAGCGGGAAAAAGAGAGTTTCGATTGCTTCTACGAGGCCATCGCCAAGCTGATGGACCATTTGGAGGCTCCTCTATCCGAAAAAAGGCTAGTTGATATTCTGCGTAGGAATCTAAGGCCTGAAATCAGATATCAGCTGCTGAATTTCAAAATAGATTCCGTCGAAGAGCTTAGGGAAATGTGTAGGCGGCGAGAGGAGTACCACGAGGAAAGGAGGCGAAATGTTGGGTATCACAGCAACGGGCAGGCTCGCAAGCAGGTGGCCGAAATTAGTGAGGACCAGCTAGTAGAAGATGCGGCGGAATTTTCCGAGGGCGAATTAGAGGGAGGCGAAATAGATGCGCTAGCTCTGATTTGCTGGAACTGCCGCAAAGAAGGTCATCGGTACCAGGACTGTGGAGGAAAACGAAAAGTTTTCTGCTATGGTTGTGGTGCCCCAAACACCTATAAGCCATCTTGCGAAAAATGCCAGCAAAAAAACTCCATGGCGAACACACAGCCTCGTCAACTGACGCGTGTTCGTCGCCCTCAGTCCTCAAATCGCGACGACAACCAGTAAATGTAAATTTAGAAATAAATAGTAATACATTCGAAAATTTAAATACAAATAGCAGTAATATAATTACGTCAGATTTCAGTGATAAGCCAGATTCTTTGCCAATTCAGGACTTTGTCCTTCCGAAAACTGCCTCTAGGAATTCCAAGCGGATGAGATCATTTTGGGAAGCAGCCAAAACAATAAATGCAATCCGCTATAAGAAAAGCGATAAGCGTCCGTATGCAGAGGTGAAAATTCTAAATAGAACCGTTCTAGGATTGCTAGATACAGGAGCGGCCATGAGCGTAGTGGGTGGAAATTTAGCTAAGGAAATTATAAGCAAGCGGATTCCATTCAAACGCGGCATGTCCATTGCACATACTGCAGATGGCGGCCAGCAAGAAGTCATTGGCCGATGGAAAACTCCTGTCACCTACGAATCCGAGGTCAATGAGCTAGAATTTTTCATAATCCCTTCGCTGAGTCAGGACATTTATCTAGGAATCGATTTTTGGGCCAAATTTAATCTATTACCGCCAGAAATGCAAATAGCTGAGATAAGTCCCGAATCGCATGAGTTATCATCAAGCCAGAAAGAGCAGCTGCAGAAAATCATTGCGGAATTTCCATTATTTGCTATTTCCGGGTTAGGAAAAACTTCGATGTTGTCGCATGCCATAGACGTAGGAGATGCTAAGCCCGTAAAGCAGCGGCATTTTCCTGTATCTCCGGCTGTTGAAAAGCTCCTTTATGCTGAAGTAGACCGGATGTTGAAGTTAGGAGTCATCGAGGAGTCTGATAGCGCATGGTCTTCTCCTGTAGTGCTTGTGCAGAAGCCAGGAAAGGTAAGGCTTTGTTTGGATAGCCGAAAAGTCAATTTATTTACCAAAAAGGATGCGTACCCGTTGCCTCAGATACCGGCGGATCTCAGGAATGAGGTTTTCGTTTATTTGGATGATTTATTAATTGTTTCGGATAGCTTTGAGTCGCATCTAACAGTTCTTAAACGGGTAGCAAAACATGTCAGGATGGCGGGTTTGACCTTGAACGTCGAAAAAAGCAAGTTCTGCAGGCGTACGGTGAAGTATCTGGGGCACATAGTTGGCGAAGGAGTCATCAGAACAGATCCTGAAAAGATTTCGGCCATGACTGAATTTCCAATGCCAAATTCTTTGAAGGCGCTACGGAGGTTTCTCGGGATGGTTGGGTGGTACAGAAAATTTATAAGTAATTTTGCTTCTGTAGCCTCGCCACTCACAGACTTGTTGAAGCCTAGATGCAAGTTTGTCATGACTCCAGAGGGGAGGAAAGCTTTCGAAGAACTGAAAAGCATGCTATGCGCAGCACCGGTTCTGCGTAGTCCTGATTTTGGGCAGCCCTTCTACATTCATTGCGATGCCAGTAAAACTGGAGTGGGCGGTGTGTTGGTGCAAAAGACCCCAGAAGGTGACGAATTCCCGATAGCGTTTGTGTCAAAAAAACTAAATAAGGCCCAAAGGAATTATTCGGTCACTGAGCAGGAGTGCTTGGCAGCCATTGTCTGCATTAGTCGTTTCAGAGCTTATGTCGAAGGACATGAGTTCACTGTGATCACAGATCACGCATCGCTTAAGTGGCTCATGTCTCAAACCGACCTGAATTCTCGTTTAGCAAGGTGGGCTTTGAAATTACAAGGGTTCAATTTTAAAATTGAGCACCGTAGTGGGAGACTTAATGTGGTTCCAGACGCCCTTTCCAGGGTTAATGAGGATGATTTGGCAGCGGTAGACGGTAGTGTAGGAATCGATCTGGAAAATAAAGCCTTTAAGTCAGCAGAGTACGCAGCCATGGCGCATCAGGTGGAGGCCAACAAAGATAGTCTCCCGGATCTTAAGGTTGAGGATGGTCGGCTGTATAAAAGATGCGAGCATGTGACAGGTGATTTGCTACACGATAATTATGCATGGAAACTTTGGATTCCGTCTGAGCTAATAGCTGAGGTCTTAGCCGAAGCTCACGAGAGTCCCCTAGCCTCACATGGTGGTATTCATAAGACGCTAGAGCGAGTTAGACTGTGGTACTATTGGCCCAGTTTGGTTAAGGATGTCAAAGAATATGTCCTCGCTTGTGACGTGTGCAAGGCAACAAAGGCCCCGAATCGCATCCAAAGACCGCCAATGGGGGCAGCACCAGAGTCGCAAAGATTCTTTCAGAAGTTGTATGTGGACTTCTTGGGGCCCTATCCGCGATCCAGAAGCGGGCATGTGGGAATATTCATAGTGCTCGATCACTACTCAAAGTTTGTGTTTCTGAAGCCTGTGAAGAAGTTAACAGCCGATGTGGTGATCAAATATTTGCAGCAGGAGCTTTTTCACACCTTTGGCTTCCCAGAAACGGTAGTATCCGACAACGGATCCCAATTTAAATCGGATAATTTTCAGAAATTTCTGAATGGGTATAAAATTTCGCACACTTTGACAGCTGTTTATTCCCCTCAGGCGAATGCATCCGAGCGGGTGAATCGCTCAGTAGTGGCTGCCATCCGTTCCTATGTGAAAGCCGATCAGAAGAACTGGGACGAGGAGCTTAGCAGTATTGCCTGTGCTTTGCGGACGGCTGTTCATTCGAGCTTAGGAACATCGCCGTATTACATGGTTTTCGGCCAACAATATGTCTCGTCAGGTGCGAACTACAAGTTGCTAAGAGCTCTCCATCTTTTAGAAGACAAGTCTATCGCATTTTCCAAACCGGATTCGTTAGAGTTAGTCCGAATAAAGGCTCTAGAGGTGATGGGAAAGCAAAGAGAGAAAAACGAGAAGAACTACAACTTGAGGTCTAGAGAAGTCTCGTATACTGTTGGCCAGGAGGTATTCCGGAAGAATTTCAAGCAGAGCAACTTCCAAGCCGGATATAGCTCTAAGCTAGGCCCAGCCTATGTGAAGGCTAGGATCCGAAAGAAAGTGGGCAGCGCATATTATGATTTAGAAGATCTTCAAGGACGCTCAGTTGGTCGTTACCACGCTAAAGACTTGAAGCAGTAGACCCAAGCTTAGTTGGGATCGGCTTTGGTGGATCTACCCCCAAGTCCGATCTTTGGCGGGGGGTATTTGTAACGCTTGGTCGTAGAGCCCAGTGGCGCTACCTATGAGTGGATTGGTGGGCAGGCAAGCGACCTCTAGCGGGCGGGCAATGGAAAGCGAGGCAACCTAAGAGAAAGTTTTAGGGACAAGTTTCCGACGTTCGGCTGAGGAGCTCTCGACGTCGGAAAGGGCGGTCGGCTAGCGCTTGAGGAAAGGAGTAGGGAGCAAATATTACCTCTTTTGCTGCGACCAAAGGCGGTTGCATTCAGCTCCGAGGGAGATTCAAAGGGATTTTCATCAGCGGCCCAATTGTGATTTGTGATTTCTTTTATATATACGCTGGTAAGACGCAAAGTGGCACAAAAAAAAGGAAATTGCGATCTAATTAAATGTTTAAACGCTTAGGAATCGGCAACCTGCAGGTTTCTTCGGCGCCAATGCGAAAGACGGCAACCAAGCGGTACGTCGAAGCGCAAGCGGGAAGCGGAGGAGCGGAGGAAGTGCAAGAGCAGACGAAAATCAAGCGGTTCTTCCAAGCGCGGGAGGCCAGCATCACCACAAGGGAGAGGCGAATAAAGTTCACCTCCCCGCCCGTATTGGCCGCCAAGAAACTCCAGCGTCTCGGAGTTAGCGGTGCCTTCTTTTAATCGTTTTTTTTTGCTTTTCGTTAGAGGAACGCTCGAATAGGACGTTGTGATCAGTTTTTTTATTTAATTCGAACTGCCACCGAATAATATGCACCCTCAACGATAGTTACAAATTTTTTTATTCCTGCAAATGCCCAGTTCCGTTCCGGCTAATCCCCTCTTAGAAGAGCCACCTCAGTGGCAGCAGCAGCGGCAGCAGAAAATTTATTTCATACTTAGGAATTTTTAGGCTAAATATTTGTTTAGTGTTTGTAGCGTTAAATATGCTAGTGTAGTAGTAGTAACAAAAAAATTCAGTGAGGAGGATTAACGAAAAGTGAAGCGAAGTAGAGGCGGAAATTATATGAATTCAATTTAGAAAAAGAAATTAACTCAGAGCTCTCAGGGTCGAAGACTTGGCAAAAGTGCTTTTGTTTACTCCTTACAGCGATGCTCATGGATCTACGCGGGAAAGCGCTTTCTTCGCCGGATTAAAGGAGGAATCAGAGTGAGTTAAAACCAGTGCATTGGCAAATTTGCCAGATCATCGGGCGAGTTTCTGTGGGAAAAGATATCAAGAGTTAAAAATATGAGGACGCAAGTTCAAGTCCATGTTGTTTAAATTCGTTCCCCTTTGCATCCAATTTGTTTGTCCTCCACACTGGGCGAAAATTTGCCCGATTGCATATCCGTAATTTTATTCGTGTGAAAATATTCATTTTTAATTACTCTATTCATACCATAAATGTCAAATCCAATTTTACATTCTACCATTGCTACCAATTAATGTTTTTAGGCCTAAGTGAAATAAATATTATAATGTTTTAATTAGTGTCGAATTTTGCCTTCAGCTAGCATGAGGCCCAAGGGAGGGCCTTGAAAGGGGCAGCATAGGGGCCATCAAGTGTGAGACCAACAGGAAGTGATGGCCAAGGAAGGGAGGGCTAAGCCGCTTCACGTCATCCGAAGCGCGCTAGGTGTTGACCCGTGTTCGTTCCAGTTTTTGTTCAGTGTAGATGTTTGTGTTTCGGTTTCATATTTTCGTCGTAGCACGCAGTTTTAATACAACTTTAGGAATCGATGAGGAAAGGCAAAGTTCAGAGGGAGCAGAACTACCACCCATTAGCCGACGAGCCCCAGCCGGGACAAGATGCGTGCGCCCCTCTGACTTGTAACAGCAGCCATTCGTTACACTACAGAGATGATAGAAAATTAGATATTGAACCTATGACGACTATATGCCGATATTGCAATGCGTTAAAGTTTAAAAGAGAAACTGCTGGATTGTGCTGCGCAAGTGGAAAAGTCAAACTGGATCCATTACTTACACCACCACAGCCACTAAAAGCATTGTTCGATGGAAGTGATCCAGATTCCAGCCATTTTCTTCAACACATCCTTGAATACAATAACTGCTTTCGCATGACTTCCTTTGGAGCTAATATCATTCGAGAAGGCGGCTTCATGCCGACTTGCAAGGTAAAAGTTACAATCACTTACACAAAACACAAAGAATTGGAACATAATAACAACATATACTCTACGGACTACACCATTACACGATTCTTCAACAAATGATTGTTTGCAATTACAGATACAAGGACAAATATATCATTTGCATGGTTCATTGGTGCCAACAACAGAGGAACCGCATCAATTTCTGAAAATATATTTCATTTCGTCGATGGTGGATCAGCTGAATGTGCGGTGCAACATTCAGGGAACACGACGCATGAACCGATTTCCACGGTTCGTTGGAAAGGTCTTGGAATTCGTGATATAATCAGTAAAGAAAATTCAGGAAAAATGGCAACAGAAAAGCGGGAAAGTCATAGCATGCCGTAATTCTCTACTCAGTTTATTTTATGAAACAAAACAAAACAAATTTTGTGAAATTGTGAAGAATCAGTAAAAAAATAAGTTATTCATTCTCAGCTATTGCCGGACTGTCTTCGTCCCCGATTTTAATAAATTTAATATTGGGCACTTTCGAATGGCTTACTAATACAAATTGTGCATCTGAGCCTTGGGAATTCGGTGCTTTTGAGGGAAGCTTAGTGTCCTCTTCTTCTTCCTCATATATTTCAGCGTCTTTTTCAAGAATAATTGCAACAGAAAAGGTGGTGAGTGTAATGTATTAATTATGTGGATTAGAGGTTAAATTAACCGCTCTGCCTATAGTCGTTGATCAAGACCAGAATTTCCTGGATAGGACAGAATTACTATCCAATCGGGAACAGCGGTGGAAATATTCTCAGCTATTGATGGCCTGTCTTTGTCCCCGATTGTAACTAATTTAATTTTGGGCACTTTTGAATGGTTTACTAAAACAAATGGTGCATCTGAGCCTTGGGAATTTGTAGCATTTGAGGCAAGCTTAGTGTCCTCTTCTTCGGAATTTTTCAAGAATAATTGCAACAGAAAAGGTGGTTAGTTGAACTGTGTAAATTATGCGGATTTGAGCTTAAATTAACCACTCTGCCTATAGACCCAGATCATGTACATAACTCCAGAACGCACCAACCGATTTCCATGGTTTTGCAAAAAAAAAAAGGTATTCGTTTCCTAACATTTCAATTGGAAACCAGCATTTGTCTTTAAGGTGGTAAGTTGAACTGTGTAAATTATGTGGACTTGAGGTTAAATTAACCACTCTGCCTATAGTCCTTGATCAAGACCAATCCAGAATTCCCCGGATATTGATACATAGCATGCCAATATTCTGTGCTCAGTTTATTTCATGAGACAAACGAAATTGTGTTAAATTTTGTGAAATTGTAGAAAAACTAAAAAAATAAGTTATTCATTTCCTTACATTGCAACTGGAAACCAGCTTTCGTCTTTAAGGTGGTAAGTTGAACTGTGTAAATTATGTGGACTTGAGGTTAAATTAACCACTCTGCCCATAGTCCTTGATCAAGACCAGAATTCCCTGGATAGTTCACCAACGCTCTAATCCAAGTATTTCTGAAGTAAGTCGACACTACCATCGAATCGCTGCAGAATTACTATCCAATCGGGACCAGCGGTGGGAATATTCTCAGCTATTGCCGGCCTGTCTTCGTCCCCGATTTTAACTAATTTAATATTGGGCACTTTTGAATGGTTTACTAAAACAAATGGTGCATCTGAAATTGGTAACATTTCATTTGGAAACCAGAATTTGTATGTAAGGTGGTAAGTTGAACTGTGTAAATGATGTGGATTTGAGGTTAAATTGCCCGCTCTGCCTATATTCCAAAATGCCTAGAGCACGGCGTTTGAACATCGGTCTCCGCACAAGGCATTCATGCCAGCAACAAGTGTGTTCACAGAACTTAAGCGAGGAGAGACGAAATGTAGTAAGGGAAAATGCCCTATTGAGACAACGCGTGAGCACACGAAGATCAAGTGGTGTGCAGCATCTAAGAGGATACCAACCAGCGTGGCAGGCTCCTAACAGAAACAGTAACCATCGACCTTAGGACAAATGTCAAGAATCCTGAGATAGAGTGCTAGAAAAGATTCGTTATCCGAAGGTGTCGCGGGTGAGACCGTGCCCCCGGTGTTGCCCATATCCTTTTTGTCCACTGGAGGGTCCCAACAGTTGTCCTCTCAGAGCCCCAGATCCCTACCAGGGTGTCAGGCCCGGACTACCGGCCGAAATTGGTAAGGCGGATAATCAGCCTGCCTTGAATAAACCCCTTATGGCAATACCACCAACGAGACAGTTTCATCTTTCAAAATATATGTTCCTGAGGAATTCTTTGACAAACTATGCTCTGTCCAAAACTGACCAAAGCATGTGATTGTCAATGAATTCGAAGCAAAGAAAGAGAAAAAAAGGACAGTTGGAATTACTCTTCCTAGGCCCGATTTGACCAATGCGCCTGCTGGAGATTCTAAGCTCCGAAGTTTTTTAAGCTATGTTCACAGTATACCGCTAGATCGGACTATCAGACATGTTCCTACATTCCTTCATTGTCGGATTTTCCTATTTATTGAAACCATATTTCCGCTATTCAGTTGGTCTCTAAAAGAATTTCGGGTAGGGACCACTTAATTAGTAGTTCTTGGTGATTTTAGCATCCCAGGGGCTATTTGGTCTCTAGATAATTCCATTAACCACAACACATCACAAAAAATATGGTTTACCAAAGAGCAAAGAGCAAAGAGTAATTAAACGGATAATTTGCCGAAGGTGGCGTAACGGATTTCGCCGGGCTTACTAGTGTAGAATATATTAAACATACCTTTTTTTTAAAAAGCGTTCCATATTTATTAATTCATTTTTATTTGCCGTCAATTTAACACAAAATTGTTCAATTTTACACAAGCGCAAGTTGAGTTATTTTAGTGATGTGAGACGCCAACTATCGAAGTCACAATCGATAGTGGTTGGGTCAATATCGAACGTGTCTGACACTATCGATTGCGGCTCGATAGCGGCCAACCATCGATAGTGTCGATAGCGCCATCGATAGTTCTCCACCTCTAACCTGGATTAGTTGGTTGTGATCTGCGTCCAGGATTATCTAATTCTACACCTGTTGTTTTGGCTGCGCTGTCCGCCATCATGAACCTGCGCCACCCCTCTCTTCTACGTTTTGCGACAGCTCCAGCCGGAAAGACGGACGCCGTTTATTTGGCATCATCGCAATGTGACTATGGCGTTATTATATTAGCCGAAACTTGGCTTAATATGGATTTCTTCGACAATGAATTCTTCCACCCCCAATCCAAGTATTCCGCAAGGATCGAGGTTCTGTGAATACACAATGCTCTCGAGGTGGCGACGTTCTTATTGCGGTTGAGCGTAGTCTGAGTTGCGCATCTATCCGACTTTGGAATGAGGAGTCTATTCTGGATCAACTTTGCGTGTCTCTTGCTGGACTTTCGGAAACTACTTTTCTGGTGGTTTCATAGATACCGTCATGCAGCACATTCGAGCTATGTAAGGCCCATGTGGATAATATCACCCGCATTAGCACTGATTTGGAGGACTCGCAATTCTTCTGTGTTTTTGGCGACTTCAACCTCTCCTCGTTGGTGTCGGTGCAGGGAGTGACTCACCAGCAAAGAAAACTTGGTGATTAATTATCTCTTTAGTTAAGGAATGGTCCAAATTAATCATGTATTTAACAAATTAAATAAGCTTCTAGACTTAGTTTTCGTGTGTCAAGATTTGATCTTGAATTTATGGTCCAGTAATAATCCTTTTTCGGATTGTGATGTTCTAAACCAGCCTTTATTAATATCATTATTTACGTACATATTCACTTCATATAATTCACCAACATCTTCCATGTATATTTATGTTAGCATTTTAAATTTACTTCGGAATTATATCGCAAATATTAATTGGGTAAAAGTCCTTTCGCATGTTAATTTGTACACTTCTTATGATAACTTTCTTTCAATAATTTCAGTCATCATTAATAAGCATACAAAATAGGTCCACGACTAGTACAAATTGCCCTGGTATTCGCCAGGTCTAAAAAAAATACAAGAATCTTAGAAATAAAATCTATAAGCGGTTTGTGCGAATTTAAATTCCTAAATAAGAATTTATATAATCAATACATAGCGGATGTGGACATGATATTAATTAGTAACACGAAAGCATAACATTTTGTTAATTCAAAAAAAAAAAAAAAACACTCGGAGCACCACATGCTCTAGAGTGCGTGCCCGATATAGGTGCGTTGCTAGCGAGGGTGCAAGCTATACATAAATGATTAGCTTCATCCAAGCGAACTGGCCGAAGCCGACCTGCGACCATCGAGCTCGGAGTCCGACTCAGGATATCGGACGCAATGTTCGCACTGCTGCAGGAGCCGTATCGCGGTGGCGATGGAATGGAATGCGGATGTTCACCGACCGGCGAGGTAAGGCAGGCGGAAGGAAGGCAATGGATCACCAGGATGCCATTTGCAAGCCAGTGGAAACCCTCACCACCGATTATGGCGTATGTCTGGTCGTTAATGGTAGATTTGGCATAATCTGTCAATTCTATGCACCTTTGGAACCGTACCTGCGGTACACGGAAGCAGTCCTGCTGCATGCCCGCAATCCTGGGCCTCGATGCGAATGCAGTACCCCCCATGTGGTTTAGCACACTCTCTCGGCAGGCCGGGGTGGGCTGCTGTCTGAGTGGATGCTGGAGGCAAGAGCTGCCGCTCTTAACCAGCCAACAGAGGTGTACACGTTCGATAACTATAGAGCAGCATCTACGTGGGCCACATATGAGTGGAAAGTGGATGAGTGGGAGTTCAGTGGCCACAATATTATTACTGTTTTGGCCGAACCAGCTACCACGAGCACAGTTCAGAGCATAGCTCCTGTGCCGTCCTGGAACTTCTCCAATGCACGTTGCCGACTGTTCAAAGAGGAGATGGTGAGTAGAGCAGCAGAACTTCCGAACTTGGACCAGCAAGCCTCGACCCTGCGCAGTATTGTGCACATTGTGCAGACGTTGGTGGACTGCTGCACGGCGCGCAGTCCGGAGACTTCGCAGCCGACTCCAGGCTGCCCGGCATCGTGATGACGATGTCGCTGCGGAGAAGCTTATCTGGAGGGCAAAAATGGACGATTGGAAACGCTTCGTGGGAGATCACTTCGATGATCTATGGGTGGCACGTCTACAAGATTTGCCGAGGCCGCAGAAAGTGCACGGAGATTGGGTGCCTCCGCGTGAATGGCGAGTTGATACCGATTGGGGTGCTTGTGCACGAGTGCTCCTCCGTAACTTTTTCCCAGTTGCGGAGTCAGATGCACCATCAGATTGCCATCGCGGAGGAGGTCCCACGGGCCCTCGAAACATTCGAGGTTGATGCTTGTGTCGCCAGGTTGAAGAGCAGGCGCTCTCCCGGCTTAGACGGCATCAATGGCACAATCTGCACGGCAGTCTGGCGCGCCATACCTCAGCACCTAGCACCGTTGTTTTCCCGATGCATCCAATCGGGATACTTTTCCAGCGAGTAGAAGTGTCCACGAGTAGTGGCGCTACTGAAGGGACCCGAGAAGGGGAATATGCTTGCTGCCAGTTTTTGGTAGGTGCTCGAGGCAATCATGGTGAATCGGGTGAGAGAAGTTCTTCCGGAAGGCTGCAGATGACAGTTTGGATTTCACCAAGGACGATTTGTGGAGGATGCTTGGAGGC
The DNA here is from genome assembly GCF_030179895.1 of Drosophila kikkawai. Taxonomy (NCBI): domain Eukaryota; kingdom Metazoa; phylum Arthropoda; class Insecta; order Diptera; family Drosophilidae; genus Drosophila; species Drosophila kikkawai. Next base: position 6,489,851 of record NC_091733.1, on the reverse strand, counting down.
ACGTGAAGAGCACTGTTGTGGCCAGCCCGGCGCATTTTCGTTAACTTCAAAGGAGTATTCGACAGCGTCGAATGAAGTGCTGCACAGTGCCGACTACCCGACTTGGGATACCGAGAGACGACCTTGTGGCAGAGCTTTTCCTCAGAAGAGCAGTGATTCGAAGCATTGTTCCATCGTTGAAATGTCGGGAACGGAGCTGATTTCCACCTGCAAGATGGTAATAATACTGCTTGTTTAGGTCAGCGGCCCATTGTGCGCCACAGCGCGCTGAGCTGACGGAGCTTTTTCCCTCTCGCCCCTTTAATGCGCTCACACCGCCTTCACACTCTGGAGAGCGGGCCTCGGGTGCATTCCGAACACCATGGTCGGCTGCTGCCTATTTTAGCCGCTCACTGCAGCCAGCTTCTCTGGCCTCTTTTTCTATGCTTAGAGTTTAGTTACATGTATGCAGCCGAATAAAGCTGATCGTCAACGATTGAATTGCCTCCACGACGCCCCCGACTTTTTTTCTTTTGAGTCCTTTTTTTGGTCTCTGCGCCGGTGGAATTTACTTTTCAAGGATCTTCAGTGGAAGGATCGCCCCCCTACTAAACACTGCTTAAAGGTACTTTGAGACGAGCGCCAACGGTAAGGTTCGCTGGAGCAAACCTGCCGTATGTGCGCATTGGCGCGTGTGCTTCGAGTTGACTGAGGTTTCAGTCCTCGAGCCAGGCGTATCATATATTCCAGACTCATGGCACCTTGTGTGCTTTTTGGTCCTTCGGTATGGTATGTCACCGCCGAACTAGTAGCTGCCAAGAGGCGACTGGCGTCCTGCCATGGGCTGATCCTACTGCTGGAGCTCCTCCGCTTGACTTGGCTGCTAAGCAATTAGCAGTCAAATACAAGCTAAAGCGTGGATACCCGTTGGAGGAGAGCGACTTGCTCTACGGCGAGGACTTGGATGATCTAAGCTGGGAGCTGAGAGATGCGAATATAGGAGTCTATGCTGCCGAGTTGGCAGAACAGATGGGATGACCACAGCGAACCAGGACGGGTGACGCACCGGATCGTCCCAGATGTTACTCTCATTTATCGAGACCCAAATTTTGGGTTCTCGATGATGGCGTCTTTCCTGCTTACAGGGCACGGGTCGCTCAATGCATTTCTGCATGGGAGAGGCCTCAGCGATACCACTGTTTGCGCATGTGGTGATCCATACAAGGACTGGATGCACGTGCTATGTGCTTGCCCCCTATATGCAGATCTGCGAGACCTTGATGGACTTGGTGTGCAGGGCGTTGGCGAAAACTGGACGTTCGAGAGAATCTTGGAGGATCGTGAGAGAATCGAACGGCTGATGGTGTTTGCGGAGGAGGCGTTCTACAGGAGGAGGGGCTTTTAGCCCAACATCCCTGCCGTGTGGTTAGCGGCGAAGAATACTGCCACAGCCAGCCATTGCTTGTCGTAGGAGGCGACTAAAAGGGCAAAGGGTGCTCTATCCGGGCTTGTTGGAGCCAAAGGTAATTTCGGTACCACGGGTTGAGCAGATCTCCAAGGTTGCTCATTGAGATAGGCCCCCATGTAGGAGTATTGTGGTGGCTGTGGTTATCCCAGAATCGCTGGAGATCCCTCGGGATCGACGAGAGTTTCGTTCCCAACCTGGCGCTGTGACCATTAGATCAGCAGACATTTTAGATAGGTCTCGACCCCTCCAAAGGGGGAGTGCACGCCCGACTAACCAGCTTAATCCAGACTGTTTCATTATGTGGCCAGTTCAATGCGGAACACGCCACATAAAACAAGTACGGAGGGATCCGATTCACACACCTCGTGTCTACTCGCCAAGTAGAAACGTTTGTCAAGTCGACAATAGGAGGGCGACAGCAGTGTGAGCGCCAGGAGCGCCACATTTGCCAAGTCGGCGAGAGTCAGGCGTAGAGGCCGTCCTGCCTCTAAGAACTCGGCGCCAACGCAGGCAAAGCTAATTGCTTTGTCTACTATGGGAGTACCCACGGCCGCCGGAACTCTGGAGGAGGAGTTGTCGTCGCTGGAGTGCCAGCCGTCGACATCCGCTGCCCCCGCCGCTGGCTGCGTCGTCGGCACCGCTGCTGCTGCCGCCCATGCTGGGCAGGCTGCCATGTTGGCAGAGCTGTCGGCCACGTAGCAAATGCTGCGAAATAGCTTCCGCAGCTTAGGAGGTGACACAGAGGAGCTGTCACTGGCGATCAGCCGGTATGATTAGCTCGTAATGGCTCTCATGCTCAGATTCGGAGAGCTGGAAGCTCGTTTGGCCATGCCGCCACCGCCAACCCCGTCGTTGCCAGTTGCCGCCGGCTTCCCGCAGTTGCCGCAGGTTGCACCCACCGACCACCAAGGTTCGTGAGACGTGGTCGGCGGTGGTGAAGTGCGACGACCCGGCGCTATCGGGAAAGGCGATAGCGGAGAAGGTGCGAAAGATGGTGGCACCCTCCCTTGGAGTCAGGGTGCAAGAGGAATGCGAGCTCCGAAGAGGTGGTGGTGCGATTATCCGCACACCCTCGGTCGGAGAGCTAAACAAGGTGGTTTCCTTACGAAACCACCGCCCACCTGGTGACCAAGCCGTGGAGCGTCACCGACAGCGCCACGGTTAATGTGACGCTGGAGGTCGACGAGAGAGCGATGGCGAAGCTTGATGTAGGCCGGGTCTACATCAAGTGGTTTTCATTTAGGTGCCGGTCGCAGGTGCGCACCTATGCCTGCCACAGGTGCATGGGCTTCGACCACAAGGTTGGCGAATGCAGGCAGAAGTCCAACGTCTGACGCCAGTGCGGATAGCACGCGCCACAAATTCCCCGCATGAAGGCAACTCTCGGGGCAATATATTCTATTGGGCGCGTGGCTGGCTAAACCTTTAGGTTTAGCTTTGTCCAAGCGAGCAGCGACAGACCGGCGACCCAAAATTCTGAAGAGGCCTAACCTCCACGGACGACTGCCGGTCACCGACTGAACTGCGAATAGCCATGGCCCTCCTTATATAGGGTTCCGGAGAGGTTTAGTGTGACCACCTATGAGGAATTCGCCATATTAGCAGTGTTGCCAACGCAGCTATTTTCTGGCCGCATCTGGCTATTTTGCAAGAACCGCTAAATGTATTATTGCTTAATTTATTGTTTGTTTTTTTTTTTTTATTTTAAATATTAAATCATTTGCATTTGCAATTACTGCACCGAAATCTGGTCAATTCCAGAAATTGCAAATAAAATTTATAAGTAAAATAAAAACTTACAAATATTTAAAATTTAAAAATAAAAGCTGAAGAATAAAATAAAATTAAAATTGCAATACCTTTTAAACTGAACGGCTTATTTAAAAGATTGGCATATAAAATAAATATATTTTTCTATATCTTTCGTTCGACGTACATATGATGTGCTTCTTAGAATTTGCATATTTTTAAATGATCAAGATATTTTAATCTCTTTTTAACAACCCCCCTCGTAGATGTATTCTTGCATAAATAAATGCAGAATCCTATAAATTTATGTTTTTAACCTATAATGTTTAATACGGTCTTCCCACACAGCGCATCTGTGAGGAACGTTTGGAATTTTTCGCAGATGCGAAACTCGTGTTCCCACAGAGCGTCAAAGTGCATCTGGCATCCGAACAGCTGATCGATCAGCTGTGGGCTCATGAAAACGTAAACAAAGACTGTCGAATTGGCAGTTGCAAATTTGAAATGGAGCATTTACCTACTATTTTGGCTGTTGTACAACAGGAAAAGGCACAGATTGCGTCAGAATTTATCCGCAATAAATTTAAATGAATTAAATGACAAGGAATTTTAGTTTTTCTAATGATTTTTCTCTAACAAAGAGCAAATTCCCCGAAGAGTGTCTATAGGTGGTATAGGCATCCAAAATCTTTAAAATAAGGTAGAGGTAGGCGATTCATATTAAATAGTAACAATTGGGGACATATTGGGGCAAGAATATACAGAAAAAACGACAACTATTTTGGGCATGCTTGTAGCTTTGGCGCCACATTTTAAATTCCATATCTCATTTGTTTCTCGCCAAGTGTGTATACACTTTCGTAGTGATGGTAAAATTTTCAGAGTTGCTCCGAAAAACTATCGCCAAACAAACGGTCGTTACATTTAGATGCGCTTTGATGCAGGTCCAATTGAGAAAATTCGGAACGGCAAAACCTTATGGACCGTTTGTTCAACGGATGCCAGATGCGCTTTGACGGTGTGTGGGAAGACCCTATTAAATTGATTTAATTATTACCAAAAAAAATTTTTAATTAATTTTACAGCGCAAGAACCTTGCCACCGCAAAACATATTATTTTTCCTAATTTTCTAATATTTTTTCAGTTAAAAAAACCAGCGAAATTATATAAAAATAAATATCTCATTGTGAGACCATACTGTCAATGAGCTGGCTAATACACTTTTTAATTACAATTTTCTTCATTAAACCCGTATTTTGTTATTGAGTATCTAGTATATTTTATGTAAATCTATCGATTATCGCGGCAATGAAGTAGCTAGCTAATGCATTATTATAATGCATTAAAGCGCCATATAGTCGTCTTGCTCGCACTTCTGTAAAATGCTATAGCGCTGTCAAATCTTTAATAAAGTCTAATTAATGCCATACGGCTATTACTAGCCAGTTCATTAGAGGGCGAAACTCAAAGTGGTCTCACAATAAGAATTTTACTTTTATATCATTTCGCTAGTTTTTAAACTGAAAAAATATTTGAAAATTAGGAAAAATAATCCGGCCTGCTTCGGTAATCGTAAAATTTTTTCGTTTTTAGCTGCTCCGGGTTTCAGCAAATTTCTGCTATCGGAATGTTTCATTTTTTACTGGTCAAACAGTTGACTTGATTTTTTGGTAAAAATCAAACAACGTAAATTACTGTCTTTTATATTTACAATTTTTGTAAGCAAGAAAAGGGCAAAAAATGCTGCTATTAAGCAAATCTATGCATCTAAGAGACTGCCACACTTTTTACATTTTAATTTTGGTGGTCTTAATTAATTATTTGGTTAATTTTAACCATTATTTATAAACAACCATTATGGCGGTCCTTTAAAGTTATTAATGTATTCATTTATATTTTATAAGTATTTTTAACTGGCTGTTTCGTTCCACCAACAGTATGGCAACCTTGGCGATAACTTTTTGCGGTGATCTTATCGACCTATCGCCAAAACGAAAAAACTGGTTGACCACGGCAAAAATTTTCTTGTCAAATCTGAGGTGGGGTCAGAAATAAATGAATGATCTAGTGGTGGTGTGGAATAAACATCAATAGACCACTAAGTAAACTATTTTTTAAATAAGGTCTGATTTCATAAAAAAAAAGCCATTTACTTTTCATTCCGGCCAGAAATAGGTGCCCGTTTTTCAAATCGAAAAAATCTTTCGTTTTCGGAAACCGGAGCACCGATTTCTCGTTTTCAAAAACGAAAAAATCTTCCCGTTTTCGATTACCGGATCAGGCCTGATTATCAATTGTCACAACAAATTCCGGAGTTTGGTGTCGGTCTAACCGGGAAAAAGCTAACGCCTTAGCAGAACACCTAAGAGACAGCTTCCAGCCCTGTGTGACCCGGAAGACCTGGAGGTGACTACGCAGTTCCTGGACATTGCATGCCCCATGGATGTGCCTATACCTGAAATACACAGCATGGAAATTCAAGAAGAAATCATCAATCTTAAGTCATCGAAATTTCCCGGATGTGGTCATATAGATGCCGCTGCATTAAATCACCTCCCATTGAACTGCATCAAGAATCTAAGAACTATAATGAACCTAAGACTTGGCCACTTTGCATCACAGTTGAAATGCGCCAAAGTCATAGTCATCCCAAAACCTTGCAAATCAGAGGCTGAGCTGGTTTCCTATAGGCCAATTAGCCTTTTAACAATCCTTTCTAAAATTCTGGAGCAGCTATTCGTTAAAAGATTGATGCTCATTATAGATGAGAAAAACAACATCCCCGACCATCAATTCGGGTTTAGACGAGAACATGGAGCAATTCAACAATGCCATAGAGTCGTTGATTCTAGACTTTTTCGAAAACAAAAAGTTCTGTGCTGCAACATTCCTGGATGTTCGACAAGCCTTTGATAGGGTATGGCATCAAGGCTGGCTCTATAAACTAAAATACAGCCTGCCTACGCCATTTTATCTCCTCTTAAAGGTTTACCTAGAGAACAGACGTTTTTACTTAAGATATAACCACGTAGAGTCTCATATACACGTAGTGCACGCCGCAGTGCCTCAATAAAGTGTCCTAGCCCCGATTTTGTACTCCTTGTAAAGTACAGAAATGCCAATGCCAACAGGAACTAACCACACCACAGGCACATATTCTTGTCTCAGCCGACACACTTGCGATGGCAGCTTCAAGGAATGCAGCAAACGTTAGACAACTTGCAACCGTGGTTAAAAAGATGGAATATTGTAATTAACGCCGAAAAATCCACGCAAACTACATTTTCACTAAGACCAGGAACCTCTCCGTCAGTCCACCTTAATGGTAAAGTCATCCTACAGAAGCCAACTGAAAAATACTTCGGACTGACCCTTGACGCAAAACTGACATGGAGAGAACACATCACGGGGAAGGTCAAGCTCTTGCGACACAAAATGTCCTGGCTACTAAGAAAAGGAAGCAAACTTCCACTAGCAATAAGCTCCTTATTTACATTGCACTGTGGGGCACAGCCTCATCTATAAATATTAAAAAATTGGAAAGAGCAGAAAATAAAATAATAAGACAACTCATTAACGCCACGTAATACGTGCGCAACACCACCATAAAGCGAGATCTAAACCTGCCAAAGTTCGTAGAAGAAAGAACAAAATCTAGCAGAAGGCACCTGGAAAAATTGCAGGAGCACGAAAACCCCCGAGCCAGCAGCATTCTGAACAACAGTGATCAACGTAGACGACTACATCCATTTGATCTGCCATTCAGAGTTACACCTTACCCACCCTGGGCACTCATAAAACACTGTTAAAAGAACATAAGTTGTTAGCCCATTAGCCACTGTACTCAAACCATTTAATTAAATACCATCTGGGCAGATAAAAGCAGATAAAGATAAAGACTTCATCAAACGAAAAAACAAAAAAAATCGAATTAGTGACGCGCATGAATGGATTAATGACGGACGTGCTTTCGGGACGCTCGTGATCAGATTGTGAAAAACTGAGTTTTCCGTGTGAAACAACACAATAAAAGTGCACAAATCGGTGCTTGAGTGCTTCGCGGAAATTTTGACCTGATTTTCGTGAGTGAAAACCGTGTGTTTTTGCATTTATTTGCTAATTAAAATTTTGTGCATAAGCACAACACGTGTGCGAGAGACCTTTTAGGTCAGCTGTTGAACAGCTGGCTGCTTGGTTCCTGTCCGCGCTAAACTGGTTCGTGTCATCGGCGAGCTTGGTTAGTGTCTCAGGCGAGAGTGCCATAGCAGTGAAATTTTGCTGTATAGCAAGTAGCCTGCAACAGCCTGTTGCCTGTTGAGTCATGGAGAGCGACAGCAGCGTGAGCGCCACGTCTGGAAAATCAGTGAGAGGCTGACTCTAAGTGTTCAGCGCCAACGCAGGCAAAGCTGATTGCTTTTTCTGCTATGGGAGAGCCCGCGGCAGTCGGGACTCTGGAGGAGGAGCTGTCTTCTCTGGAATGCCAGCCGTCGACATCCGCTGCCGCCGCCGCCGCTGCCGCCGCCGCCGCTGTTTGGCCATGCCGCCGCTGCCAGTTGCCACTGGATTCCCGCAGCTGCCGCAGGTTGCACCCACCGCTGCCCCACGGACCACCAAGGTTCGTGAGACGTGTTCGGCGGTGGTGAAGTGCGACGACCCGGCGCTATCGGGAAAGGCGATAGCGGAGAAGGTGCGGAAGATGGTGGCACCCTCCCTCGGAGTCAGGGTGCACGAGGAACGCGAGCTCCGACGTCTGAGAGCTTTCCTCAGGAAACCACCGCCCACCTGGTGACCAAGCCGTGGAGCGTCATCGACAGCGCCACGGTTAATGTGACGCTGGAGGTCGACGAGAGAGCGATGGCGAAGCTTGATGTAGGCCGGGTCTACATCAAGTGGTTTTCATTTAGGTGCCGGTCGCAGGTGCATGGGCTTCGACCACAAGGTCGGCGAATGCAGGCAGAAGTCCAACGTCTGACGCCAGTGCGGATAGCACGCGCCACAAATTCCCCGCATGAAGTCAACTCTCGGGGCAATATATTCTATTGGGCGCGTGGCTGGCTAAACCTTTAGGTTTAGCTTTGTCCAAGCGAGCAGCGACAGACCGGCGACCCAAAATTCTGAAGAGGCCTAACCTCCACGGACGACTGCCGGTCACCGACTGAACTGCGAATAGCCATGGCCCTCCTTATATAGGGTTCCGGAGAGGTTTAGTGTGACCACCTATGAGGAATTCGCCATATTAGCAGTGTTGCCAACGCAGCTATTTTCTGGCCGCATCTGGCTATTTTGCAAGAACCGCTAAATGTATTATTGCTTAATTTATTGTTTGTTTTTTTTTTTTTATTTTAAATATTAAATCATTTGCATTTGCAATTACTGCACCGAAATCTGGTCAATTCCAGAAATTGCAAATAAAATTTATAAGTAAAATAAAAACTTACAAATATTTAAAATTTAAAAATAAAAGCTGAAGAATAAAATAAAATTAAAATTGCAATACCTTTTAAACTGAACGGCTTATTTATAAGATTGGCATATAAAATAAATCTATTTTTCAATGTCTTTCGTTCGACGTGCATATGATGTGCTTTTTCGAATTTGCATATTTTTAAATGATCGAGATATTTTAATCTCTTTTTTTACACCACCCTAAGAATCGCATTTCTTCAAATCGAATTCACAACCGAACTTTACATATTAAGGGAGTTTAAAAGGGAGTTTTTCCATGTACGAATATACTGTCCTGATAAAAATACACGTATAACATTTTAACCGTGAAACACAATTAAAACAGCACTTAAAATGTAGTAAAAGTTTAATTTTAATGAAGTCTGCTTTAAATTAAAAAAACCTGCTTCCTCCTACAATATTTAAAAACATTTGCAATATATGCAACTGCCCAGTAAACAACATCGTCATTTAAAATATGTTAAAATATTAAGTCGATCTAACCGACAGACTTTGAGAAATTCAGTGTACGTCAAATTAGCGTCGGTGAGTTAGCGTCGAAATGGAACATGGAAGAGGTTTTTAATTTTTAATTTATTTCGTAAATAAGGCACTAATTTGAACAAAATAAAGTTTATAAATGATAAAAATGAATTTTCTAATGATTTTAACTGGGTTTGAGGGGATTTGACCTTTGGGTCTATAAAAAATAAATAAATTTGAAAAATCGAGCTTCGCAATTTTGATTATATCTCGGCTCAACGAATTTGTGCAGATATACCCGGTATGCCAGGATAAAGGACTTTTATTGTAGTTTCACCATGCAAAGTTTCAGTAAATTATATTTGTCAGTTTTTATGAAAATTGTTTAACAGAAAACTAACCTCGGGTTCTGCTCAATACAAAATAGGACAGGCAATATTTTAACTCCAGTTAACGAATTTGTGCCAATATGCACGGTGTAAATCCGTGAGGGTTTTCCGGACAAATAAATCGAAAAATTAGGCGACTAGCAACTAGCTGCCTAGCTGGGGAATTTCCACTCGAGGGCAAAGAAAAGGAAGACGAAAAGAACTGCAGTCGCACAGAAGTTTTATTGCGCTGGCGCAGCCAGCAGTTCCAAAGGTTAATCGGTTACTACTTTACACGAGCAGCGTCCGAAATAGCCTCGCTATGAAAGCTATGCGTTCGGCTATTCAGCTAGGCTGAGTGCAAGCGTGCAAACGATAAGCTTTTGTTTTACATTGTTTACGTTTTAGGTATCTTCTATTTTTTCTTCATGTAAATTCATTTCTAACAATAACATAAATCGCTAATCTAGTGCTCCAACACACGGCTTACTAAGGGAAGTTTAAAGAATATTTGGTAAAAATTTCATGTTTCTATCCGTCAGTTTTTGAGAAAATCGCATAGCAGTGGGTGGTGTAGGTGGGCTGATAACAGAGGCGCTAACTTTGAAAATGGAACCAGTTGTGAACCCACAGAGAACCAGTCACCGAACCAGATAGCGGAACCATGTTTAAGAAATACTAGATTTAAAAACATTAGCAATTTATGCAACTTAATATTAAATTAATTAACTGCCTAATTAACGACATCGCCATTCTAAGAAATTTGGTAGGTGTTTCATCAAAATCCGTCCAGTCTTTTGGGAGAAATTAGCTATTCCTCGCATTTTTAATTATTGTTGTAATTACCTCGACGGTATTACTATGCACCCCTGGTAACTAACACCAACTATGCGGCGCTAACTTAAAAACAAGAAAGGAAGCTAACTTCGGCACGCTAAAGTTTGTATACCCTTTCAGATATTATTTCATTACAATTTAACTATACTTATAATGTTTACAGTTTGGTAACTGTCAAACTGTAAACATTATAAGTTTTACATTTTCTCTACATCTACCGATCGTTTCTATGGCAGCTTTATGATATAGTTGACCGATTTTCATAATATTTATACCAAATTTCTGACATAATACCAAAAGCTTATATCTCAAAGTAGATGAAAATACTTTTAAAAACAACGAAGTTCTAATTTTTTCTATTAATTTCCCGATCGTTCCTATGGCAGCTAAAAGATATAGTCGTCCGATTTTCACAAAATTAAAACCGAAATTCTGATTGATATAGTCGTCCGATCCGGCCCGTTCCGACATATACACCCAGTGCCAACAAAAATGCCGCACTCTGAATATTCATGCACTTCAAACTTTTCTTGCCTGGGGTTTCTTCAAATGTTTGTCGAATCGTCAAATTTTTTTTGTATATATTAATGGAACAATTTTAAACAAAAGTGCATTAAAATTTTTATTTTAATCCAGTGTTTTATTTAGATCTAATGTCTTTTTTAGATACACATTATTTTAACACTTTTCATGTATTATGCCAAATGAAAATGAAACAAGAAAGGAAGCTAACTTCGGCACGCCGAAGTTTGTATACCCTTGCAGATATTATTTCATTACATTTTACCTATACTTATTATGTTTACAGTTTGACAGTTACAGTTTTGCATTCCCAGCTTTACATTTTCTCTACATTTATATGGCAGCTATTTGATATAGTTGTCTGATTTTTATGAAATTTATACCAAAATTCTAGAATAATAAAATAAACTTGTATCCCGGAGTAGATGAAAAAACGTTGAAAAACAACGAAGTTATAGTTTTTTTCCTATTAATTTCCCGATCGTTCCTATGGCAGCAATAAGATATAGTCGTCCGATTTTCATGAAATTTTTATCGAAATTCTGAAGTAATAAAAAATGGCCATATCTAAAAAATTGTGCAAAAATATTGAAACCCAGCCAAGTTATAATTTTTTTTCTAAAAATTGATCGAACATTTGTATGGCAGCTATATGATATAGTCGTCCGATCCGGCCCGTTTCGACACATATAGCAGTGAGAGTATATAGAAGAGTATACGCAAAGTTTCATTCAGATAGCTTTAAAACTGAGGGACTAGTTTGCGTAGAAACAGACAGACAGACAGACGGACAGACAGACAGACGGACAGACAGACAGACGGACAGACGGGCATGGCTAGATCGACTCGGCTGTTGATGCTGATCAAGAATATATGTACTTTATAGGGTCGGAAACGTCTCCTTCACTGCGTTGCAAACTTCTGACTGAAATTATAATACCCTGCAAGGGTATAATAACTCAAAAATTCAACAAAAAACATTTTTTCCAAAGTTATACTTAATGTACTAAAAAACAAGAAAGGAAGCTAACTTCGGCACGCCGAAGTTTGTATACCCTTGCAGATTGGTTTTTGATGTTTATATTATAGATTATAAGATTATAAGACTGAAAACACTCACAAAACAGAGTTTCATTAAATTTTACCTATACTTATTATGTTTACAGTTTGACAGTTACAGTTTTAAATTTCCAGCTTTACATTTTCTCTACATTTACCGATCGTTTATATGGCAGCTATAAGATATAGTCGTCCGATTTTCATAAAATTTTTACCAAAATTCTGGACTAATATAAAACGGCCATATCCCAAAAATGATGCAAAAATTTTGGCGAAGTTATAATTTTTTTTCTAAAAATTTATCAAACATTTGTATGGCAGCTATATGATATAGTCGTCCGATCCGGCCCGTTCCGACATATATAGCAGAGAGAGGGTATACAAACTTCGGCGTGCTGAAGTTAGCTTCCTTTCTTGTTTTTTATTTATTTCGTTAATAAGGCACTAATTTGAACAAAATAAAGTTTATAAATGCTTAAAAATGAATTTACTATTGATTTTTGCTGGGTTTGAGTGGATTTGACCTTTGGGTCTATTAAAAAAAAGCATTTGAAAAATCGTGCTTTCGCAAATTTGATTATACATATCTCGGCTCACAGAGGATATGCAGCAATACCCGATAAGCCAGGATAAAGGATATTTATTGTTGCAAAGTTTCATTTTCTTTTGACTGCCAGTTTTTGAGAAAATCGCATAACAGTTAACTAACCTCGGGTCGGCTCCATACAAAATATGGCAGAACATTTTTAAAGTCTTATAACTCCAGTTTAACAGGATATGCCAACATGCGCGGTATATGGGCTTGTTAGGAGAAGTTTAAAGAATATATTGTAAAAAATTTGAATGGATTTTAACCGGCAGATTTCGAGAAATTCGAATAGCAGTGGGTGGTGTAGTTGGGTTGATAACAGCGGCGCGAAGTATGAAAATGGAACCAGATGTGAACTGGGAACTGTGAGCAGAGAACTAGTTGCTGATCCAAGGATCGGAACCATGTTAAAAAAATACTAGATTTAAAAACGTTAGCCATTTAAGCAATTTAAAATTAAATAAAATAACTGTCTTGTAAACGACATCGGCATTTTGAGCAATTTGGTAGTTGTTTCATCAAAATCGGTTCAGTCGATTAACCCTCTAGTGCCCAAATTTTTTTTTTTCAAAAAAAAAAATTATTTTTGGATACAGTATGTATCAAAAGTGAATGTTTATTTTAGAAAAAATTTTACTTTTGCTCGGATCGAGTTTTATATGACTAAATCCTTGGACCGCATGAAGGCGGTTCTGGGAAGATAGGCCAACAAAATATTAGGAAAAAAAATTTTTTTGATTAAATGTTTATTATAAATGTCATTGAGACTGTCAGCAACACAGTACAATTTTTTTTTTCCAATTTTTTTCCAATTTTTAAAAAAAGTATTTATATGTTGCATTTCCTACAAAATAATTATTTTGTCCGAGTTGCACAAATTTTCAACTTCAAATGAATACAGCAGCTTGCGCTAGCTCTAGTATGTATTCCAAACGCAACGAACTTAATTTTTGGACTTTCCTGAATTAGAAAAAGCGGAAAACCGTGTGACAAGGAATGAAAATAATAAAATAACGGTGTTTTTAACATTGCCCGTCTAGAGGCGGTCTTGGGCACTAGAGGGTTAAGAGAAAACGGCAATTTTTCATTTAAATACTTATATGTACCAGCAAAGAAACCCACCGACCGCCAGACGTGTGACGTCACACGAGCCGTGTTTCTAACTAATTGAATGCGCTATACGAAAATTTCGACGCTAACTTGTAACAAATTATTTCCAGCTTATATCAGGATATGCAGATATGCACGGTATCTCAAACGAAAGGGAATTCATTTCTTTAATTTCTATAAATATCTTAGGTCGATCTGACCGACAGATTTTGAGAAATTCCTATTTTCCTTTTCCGACTTTAAAGCCTAGTACTCTGACGAGAAAAATCAGCTGTATAAATTTAGACAGCGGCCAAACTCCATATAAAAAAAACGGTGTCGAAAAAAGAAGAAGAAGAACTTTTAGCCACGTCGTTTTCTTCGGTACTCTGACGACGAAAATGAAGCCTGCGAAAATTGAATGGCGTTGCCAGATCAAGATAGTAAACAGCTGATATCGCGCTGTCTAAATAATTCATTTGATTTATTTAGACACCCCTAATGGAGGGAAAGTTGAAGGAAAAAGGTGGCATTGATAGGGGCTGTCAAGGGGAAGCCCATAATATGGAATTTAACCCACAAAGGACATTTTAATGCCATATTTATTAATATTTTTAATATTATTTTTGAATATTTGTTTACAAACAGCTGTCCAGTGTGACCAAAGAAAATCCTTAAACGCCTAAAAGTACATTTTCATGGCATTTCAGGATTTTCCTTAATTTTGTTTGGTCACACTAGCTCGGTAGCGAAATAAACAGCGATTCCGCTGTCTAATTTGGACAGCGGGTTTTTCTCGTCAGAGTACTAGGCTTTATTATTAACAAACACTGGCTGCATATCGATTAATCCCATATCGATTAACCCGCCCTATCGATTAATCCGAGTCTGGCAGCACCAAATTATCGAAAAGCCCGCTATTCCTGTAATTGTTAATTCTGCGAAAGCGACAAAACAGCGTAGCAAAATAAGCAGAGTTTTTATACAACATCTTGGAATAAAACAACGTAAGTACATTGTTACTGACCATTGTCGACAATGGTTTTCTTTTATTATGTATTATGTTCTTACATATTATGTTTTTTTATTTAAATTGCAGATGGTAAAAAACGTCTATGTTATTGATGGGACTGGCGGAGGACGTCGTGGACGTGGCTGACGAGGCGGATGAGGCGGACATTGCGGACATGGCGGTGGCGGTTATGGCAAGCGTGGTGGACGTGGCGGGCGTGGTGGACATGGCAGCAAACAAAATTATAATTTTCTGTTTTTCAACTTATTTTATCCTTTTTGTGGTATGATCATTTTTTAATATTTCAGAATTTCTGTTTTATGAAAATCGGACGACAATATCTTATGGCTGCCATAGGAACGATCGTGAAATTAATAGACAAAAACTATAACTTCGTTGTTTTTCAACGTATTTTCATCTACTTTAAGATATGCGCCTTTTTTAATATTAGGGGAGAGTGGGGATAGGTGAACCACGGGGATAGATGAACCACTACAAATATTTCACCTTCTGTCATGATTTGGTGCGCCATCTTATGTGTGTTGCTTACTTAGTCGATATTCTAACCTCACACCCACGCACAGTCGCGTCAAACGATTGTTTTCGTTTTCATCGCTAATACTGTCTTCCCACACAGCACATTTGTGAGGAACGTTTGGGGTTTTTTACAAATGTGAAACTCGTGTTCCCACACAACATTAAAGCACATTCAACATCCGAACAGCTGATCGATCAGCTGTGGCTCATGAAAACGTAAACAAAGGCTGTCGAATTGGCAGTTGCAAATTTGAAATGGAGCATTTACCAACTATTTTGGCTGTTGTACAACAGCAAAATGCACAGATTGCGTCAGAATTTATCCGCACTAAATTTAAATGAATTAAATGACAAGGAATTTTAGTTTTTCTAATGATTTTTCCCTAACAAAGAGCAAATTCCCCGAAGAGTGTCTATAGGTGGTATAGGCATCCAAAATCTTTAAAATAAGGTAGAGGTAGGCGGTTTATATTAAATAGTAACAATTGGGGACGTATTGGGGCAAGAATATACAGAAAAAACGCCAACAACTATTTTGTGCATGCTTGTAGCTTTGGCGCCACGTTTTAAATTCCATATCTCATTTGTTCCTCGCCAAGTTTGTTTACATTTTCGTGGTGAATGGTCAAATTAAGAAGAAGAATCAGAGTTGCACCGGAAAACTATCGCCTAACTATCGCCAAACAAACCGTGGTTAGATTTTAATGTTGAACTAACGCCGGTCCATTTGGGAAAATTCGGAACAGCAAAACCTTATGGAGCGTTTGTTCAACGGATGTTGAATGTGCTTTAATGTTGTGTGGGAAGACCCTATAATCTAAGTTTGTATCGCCGTTTGCAGCTTCAATTGTGACCTAACGTTTTCTTGAAAAAATTTTATCGTGCTTCGCCATGCCACTGGCATGGAAAATTGTATTTCATCGTCAGCATACGCAAATTATGATATTTTCACGGATAGCTCACGCAGTTTAAATATTTCATGTTTTCTTCAAATCACTTCTAATTGGCTAATGACTTGTGGGGATACATGAACCACCAGGACTTACGAGGGTACCCAAAGGCTAAACCACGAAAACAGACGACTCGGGGAAGAAAACGACTACAGACTCACCGCAGAAAAATTGATCGCGGAAAAACGCAATCAGAAAACTCAAGAAAAAAGAAAGAATAAAAACAAAAATAAGAATAAATAGCAATATTGTAATGTTTGATTTCATGCTGTAGAGGTGCAATGTTTATATTCCAACAGAAAGAAGGCATGCACAAAGAAATAAATTACACTTTTTTTTATACAATTGTAGTTTTTGTGCTATCCTGATAGGTGGTTCAACTATCCCCACGGGTGGGGATACCTGAACCATTCGAGACAAAAATTTGGAAAGCAAATAAACTTTACAAAACAAAAGATAGTATTTTTGCATAATACTTAATATTCCAAGGAATGTGGGCTCTTTTAGATTTCTATATACAGCAGACCCTAAGTCGAATTGTTCAGACATAATAATGTTAATAAAAAAAGTGGTTCACCTATCCCCACTCTCCCCTACATAATTTTGGTATAAATTTTATGAAAATCGGACAACTAGTGTTTTCAGCATATAAATTTATAATATAAATATTAAAACCAAATTATTACATGGTACGCATAAATATACAATTTTTATACATGTCGTAGATTCGTAAAACTAACTATGCTAAATTCGAATGTAACCAAAATAATGAGCCCCATGTAGAATAAAGAAGTGCGTAATATTCTGATGAGTTGAGTGAGCATCATTTGAGTCTAACTCAAGTGAGCATGGCGCCTGGGGTGTTTAACTGAGTAGTGTGCTGCGAGAGCATGATGAGATAAATGATTGGTGTGGTGAGATAGAGAAAGAGACCGATGCCAAGTGAATGGCAATGACAAGTGAATGGCAAGGACAGGCGAATGGCAATTCACGAGAAACACAGGCGACTTGCTCTAAGAAAACTGCAGAATCATGGAAGATGAACCGATGTCTCCAACACCACCTCCTAGATCTCCGATATACATATGTTATCCTTTTATTTTTTTATATTTATTTAACCAGAATGGCTCGATTCTTAATGATCGATTTGCAATCTGCAAGCTTCTCTGTCCTCGTCTGCGTTGGCACCGACGTAGTCTCTACGGGATTCAGATAGATATTGTAGGTCTGGTTCCAGCTGCTTCTGCAGTCAATATTCTCGTCGATGTGAATGGGTGAGGTCTGCAGATTTAGATGGGAGCAGTGCAGCAGGTCGTCCTCTGGCGGCGGGGAATAGTAAATGGATGCTGGTCGAGCATTGGGCAGATGGGCGTCCTTTAATTTTCTGTATGTTCAGCTCCTTGAGTCGGCAAAGTCCATTTGTCCTTTGAAATAGCAGTCTATGTCTGGAAAGGCAGCGCATTTGTTAGCCAAGAGTCTCTATTGGAATCGGAAATTCTTACCCTCTGCAATGTCCCCTTCACAGCATGCGCGGCAATTCTCAAAGTAGAAACTGAGCATGTTTTCCAGCACCTTGTTCAGCGCTTGCTACTGCGCAGCACCTGGTGGGCACTGAACTTCCGGATCTTGTTCAGCTGGAAGACGTAGTTCTCTCTAACCCAGCTCAGCTGGCCGGTGGAGTAGTCGCGCACCTTCTTCACCTGGTCGTAGTACTGGTCAGCGATACGGAGATGTTGTAGATGATTGTGATGTAGATGTAGCAACCATCGGCACTGCAATGGGGAGGACCAGGTTTAAATATATATATATATGTATATAGCAAGGACAGGTTAACTTGCTGCAAACATTGAACAACAATTTGAAGCCATAAGTGACGGTTGTTTACGATTTAATAATGCGAATCGTAAAAGATAAACCTCCATTACCTCCAATTAATTAATAATTACTAACCGTAAATGGTGGTTCAGGCCGAGTTCAGGCCTCAGACTCCGAGTCCGACTCCTTACTTATATTGCGGCGCCGCAGAGGAGATTGTCCATTAATATAAGATGGCATGTTGTATTTGCCTGAAAAATAAGAAAATATAATAAAATCTATTATATAAATAAATATTATATAAATAAATAACTTACAACTCGGAATGCGAAGGTTTCTTCCTGGTCCGCTGTTTAATGAGTGGCATCTTGTTGTGTACACTGAGAGCGCTCTTTTCGATTTGGCAATAAGAAGGCATCCGAATTGTTTGCATCGGAATTCATTTCCGATTTTTTTATCGGAACTATGTATAAGGCTTTCAGTGATAATATTTCACCGGGTAGTGAGACATTAGGTGCCTAACAATTTTGCATTAAAATCTCAATTTCGAAAACAAGCGAGATACGATACTTTCGCGGAAATGCGTCGATTTGTAAAAAAATAAAACTATCGATATCGAAAGCTTTTGCCTTCTCTAGGCGCTAAAAAGAAAAACCTCGCAAAATGTCCGAACTAGCAAGATCGATTCCGTCTAAAGACTGGAAAAAGGATTTAATATCTATTGCTAAATCATATCCTCATCTTAAGGATAGAGACAATTTGGAAGATGGGGCTTCCAATGTGCTGAAAATTGTCCAGGATACCATTGTTCAGTGCTCAATAAACCTAACGTGATGGTGGATTCAAAGACGTGGAAGGTGCCGTTTGTCGTGTGCTACGACGCTTTCAACTTGCGGGTAAGTACAAAACATACAAAACAAGTGCGCGAGAAAGAGACCAACATCGTGCTTTGGTAAAATGTGCATGTTTCAACATGCGCGCATTGTTGACGTGGCATGCCAGGTCAAGATGGCAATGGCAACATGGCATGGCATACAAATGTTCGATAAATTTTTAGAATAAAAAATTATAACTTGGATGTTTTCAATATTATTCCATCATTTTTGAGATATAGCAATTTTATATTATTCCAGAATTTTGTTAAAAATTTTATGAAAATCGGACCACTATATCTTATAGCTTCCATAGGAACGATCGGGAAATTAATCGAAAAAAAATTATAACTTCGTTGTTTTTCAACGTATTTTCATCTACTTTGAGACATGAGCTTTTATAATTATTTTAGAATTTTGGTATACATTTCCCTTCTTGTTTATATTTATACAACTTTTATATATTTCCTTTTATTTATTTCTATTAATTTTATTCTTTTCAGTCGTCATCAAAAATCTTTTTGAATACCTACATTTGTTCCCTGCAATCCTATGATGGATTGCGTTACCAAGTAATTTATTTAGATGTAGGGAAATGCAATATTGAAAGGATTCAGTAAATTAAAAATTTTTTTGTTCACTTTTTAAAAAAATAGGGAATTGGATCAAAACTTGGTGGCCTTTGTTAGTGAATACGCCTCTTCTGTGGGATTGTAGACATGCCATGGCCGTTTTGGCGCAAAAAGATAACGTAACGGTAATAAATTTCATATTTAAAATATTGTATTGTTTTAATTTCCTAAAAATTAACGTAAAAAAAGAATTTAAAGCGATTTTAGAATACGCTAAAAATGAATGCAATGAGACTACTAGGGATTTTTGTTTGGAGGAAATTTTTAAAGTATATGCAATAGCTAAGAGGTATTTCTCCCTTTGCCCAGAATCCGCTAGCATTGGGGCCGCCTTTCTCACTAACGACAATCTTGAGGATATAGAGAAAAAGGGGCGACTTGGTTTGCTCTCGGTCGTTCGGGACCCTTAATTGGATAGCAGCTACATTGAAAGGGACGGTATCGAGGTCTTCTTACCCGTCATCGGCGTTGTAGGTGGATTTGAATGCTACGGTTTGTGAGGTTTTCGCCTTTCACTTCCTGATTTCCCCTTTTTCTTCTTATTTGTAGTCGTAGTTTTTAGCTATTAATATTTAGTTTAAAATCTCTTATTAATACCTTAATTTTAATTTCCTATACTAATATTAAAAGTGGAGTAGGCCTCCTGGGGAAACCACTCAAACAAAAAAAAACGCGTCAATCTCTCAACCTCCTAGGTGGCGTGGAATGAGAGTACTAACCTTTTTCTACTCTTGTAGAAGCCCCAGCCGGTGAGTATAACCCGGCGTACTTGGGTGTCATCAGGCGACCATATCTGGAAAGGATTTGACTAAGAACTTGCACGAAACGTACGTATTTTATTGAAAAAAACATCTTCACATATATTTATAGACATTTAGTAGGTTTTAAAATTGAGAAAATAATTCATTAAATAAGGCAGACTGCCGGCACCATTTTATTTCAGTTCTCACTTACATCTATCGCCAGCTGGGCGATGCCGTGCGCGGTTGTGTGCCCCAATGGCTGCGTCGTCGGCTGAACGGGAACGAGGGCAGTTAGAGAGCGTATCGTAGTCGAGGGCTGCAGCGCCGTCAGGTGGTCTATGTCCCGGAACTCGCGAATGTGCTGGGTGGTGTAGCTGCTCTGTATCTACTCCACCTGCTGCACACAGTTTTCGCGGATGCGGTGCACTTGCTGGGCGCGCGCAATCGCTCCAGCTGCTGGCTCTTGTACGTCTCGATGCTGTCCAGCATAGCGTAGATTTGACGTGGCCGCGGTGACTCCTTGTTACGATTGGCAGTAAAATCGGTCAAAGATGCCCCAGCGGGACAGGCATCTCCTCAAGCCCTGAACCGTCAAAGTGAGCAGCAGGAAGGCGGTGGCCAGGGCAGTGCCAAATAGTATGCTTCCAATCTTCACCCGGTAGAATACTATGGGATAGATGTACAGTCTATAAAAAAAAACACATTTTTTAATGCCAAAATTTAACAGAACAAATAATGAAGGCATACCTCAATCCTGCAGAGGCTTTGCTCATCACATTGAAGGTCTAGCAGGTGTACAGGCCGCTGTCTATTCTGGAGATATTGTGCACCACAAGAGATCCATTCTCCACGAGAACTACGCGCTGACCTACTAGACTCTGCTGGCGCGTCAGGTTTAGCGACTGAATGTAACTTTCATCCATTAAAGCGGCCAACTCCTGAGCACTTGGCGGTTGGTAGTCGTCCTCTTTGCTATCAATGATAATGGCATGGTGTCGCAGAATCTTATTGTGGGGAGTAACCTGAAAATATATAGGAGATCATTAGTGTTTTTTCAGATTATTCTAGTAGGTTACTTTGAATATTAAAACTTAAAATTTATAAGAATAGAGTATTTATTGTTAGTTATTTCCATGCTTGAATCCCCAATTCAAAAAGAAACGAAATTTGTTAATGATATTTGTTGATTTCAATTATACAATTATTATTTATTATTCATCATTATAATCATCACTAAATCTCTATATCAATAGAGGCCTGCATGGATTACGCATCACTTACCCATATAATGTCCGGCACGGGACTGCCGGAGATCTGGCACTCCAGCTTGGCGGTGGAGAGAAGCTTGTGCATTTTTGGCTCCGAGAACTGCACCACCGAGGGCACACTGCAGTTGAGGTTGCTCAGGACGCGCAGCATGTCGCCCGGATAGCCGTATTGGCACTTCAACGCCTCGATCTGGTCGTCGATGCTCTCGTCCGAGTCCAGCGGTGTTTGGCTAGGATTTGGGCTATTGTCCAGTCCCAGAGAGTGAGGCTGACGTCGCAGACTGGTGCTGCCATTGACCAGCCAAGCAGTCAGCCAGTACATGCTGCAGTCGCACTGGTACTCGTTGCCCAGTATGTTGAGGTAATGCAGCTACCGGAGCTCCTTCAGGCCCTCGGACAGCGATCCCAGACGGTTCCCCCGCACATTGTGCCGTTGCAGTCGCGACAGCCCCGAGATCTGTGTGGGCAGCTGCAGCAGTCCGTTTTCGGCCAACAGTAGCTCCTTAAGGTTCCGAGTATTGGCGAACAGAGTCGCGGGCAGCTACGTTAGCCGCGGATTCTGCTGCAGGGAGAGGTAACGCAGGCGATGGAGTATCGTTGGATCCACCAGCGACTCGTCGAAACGCGATATCCAGTTGGAGAACTGCTCAATGGGGGTCTCATCGATGCGCAGCAGCATCAGGGAGCGCTGCGCCTGAAAGAGGCCGCTGGGCAGCTACCTGAACGAGATCCAACTGCTTGCAGAACATGATTGATGCTGGAAGATGATGGAGGGTGGGCCCCAAATAAGAATATATAAAAAGAAAAAAGCGTCGTCAATAAAATTTTAATTTTAATTAAAAGAAATGTATCCACTCATTTCCGCACCACCATTGAAGTAGAGTGATTGGCGCGTTTTTTTTAAGTGGTATCCCCTGTAGGCCTACTCCACTTATTTAAAATTTAATTTAATTTGGTATATATATTTTTACTAGTATATATAGAAATTGACTATTATTTTATTTTTTGAACTAGTATTAACTTGTATATTATTTTTGAATTTTTACTAGCATAATTCCAAATAAAATTGTATTTTATTTTTTGAATTTTTTACTAGTGTTAACGTGGATATAATTTTTGAATTTTTACGTGCATAATTCCAAATAAAATTTTATTTTATATTTTGAATTTTTTACTAGTATTAATGTTTATATATTGTATATTTATTTATTTTTTTTTTTTAACTTTCTAGGTTGCTATGCACATTACACAATTTATAAATTTATTTTTATAATTTTTGGAAACACATTGACTACAAATGATTCGCCCACATGTGTTACATGATACAAGAGTATCGAATAGTATATGCTTGCCACAACGCAAGCAAGTTTTAGCTAGAGAATCACCTAGTCCAAGTAAACAAATATGCTAGCTGCAAATTTGTCATGGGGTTATTCTCTAAGTGACGTTTTGCGAACTGCAGTACAAAAATGCCACACTTATACTCGTCTTGTTGAATATCGTGCTTAATAGACACGCAAGTATAAGTCATTTTACTTATACGTTCCAAAATATCTTTGTAGTATATTTTAAACTTTTCAGCCATTGGTGTTTGACCGAAAGGATCTACAAATATAAACTCTTGTTTAAAAGTATCTACAACGCATATACTAAAATGATTTTTGTAACAGTGTGGAATAATTAAATGACAAGCTGACTTATAAGCTTATTTAACTAGATCCACATTCTGAAAACCAAACTCATCAAGTTGACACGGTACATAAACGTATGTAGCGTCATCATGGTTATATATTAAAGCAGTTAAAGCTGCATCTAATACAAAGTTAGAGAGCCACTGTTTGTTCTGCAGTGTAAGTATGTCATTCAATTCAAGGTGATATACAAATTGATTTAAATTCAATGTATGTACAGACTCAAACAGAGTCTTACAACTTAGCACGTGAAGTTTATTTTTTGTTAAAATCGTACCTGCTTTAAATGCTTTTTTGAGAATATTTTTAAAGTTTTCCTCCGTTTTAAATGCGTTAACCGTACAAGAGTAAGAATGTTCTAATTGTATCGAAGCATTTAAATTTGAATCAATTATTCCTTGTGTGTTATTTAAATTCGATTCACAGACGGTATTAAGTCCTGAAAAATCTCCCTTGAATAACCCTAATTTGAGTTTTTGGTTGCCTTTTTTCTGCCAACTCTCTTTAACAGTTGATAATTTTTTATTTTACAACATATCGGCTGTACGCTCATTTTTTTTAAAGTAAATTTTTTTGGTTTAGCTTTAATAACAGTACCATGAGTCAATGGGGAACGTGAAAATTCTGAATGTGCAAGTTCAAGTTGCCGCACCACAGAGTTTGAAAAATCATTCATTTTACGAATGAATCTACCAAGTTTTAGTCCCTGCTTATTTTTTATAACATTGTGTTTTAGTGTCTTAAACATGGACTCTATTGGACCATTGCTGGGTCTTTTAATGTTAGGATCAATAAAAATTCCCATTATATTGGTCCAAAATGACGCAATAACTATATATTTCCCTAAAATAACATCCACCATTTTTGGATGATAAAATTAGTTTTCTTCCCCGATTTTTGATTCCTCTAAAATGATTTTTAATGCTTCAGAGGTAATTATCGTAAATCGTTGCTTAAATTCACTCTTACCAGCAATGGTATTAAGTGAATAATCACCATTCTTTTTAATTGGCTTTGCATATGTTTCATGCTCTGCCAAATCAAGAACAGTCGAGGTACTACCTGATAAATATGAAATAGCATCGTGTACCTTTCTGTTTATGTGTTATTTATAAATTCATAAACTTTATAAATTCATAAACTGTTAATTAACCCAAAAAAACGGCACTTTGCTTTGGGCTTGTACAGGTAAATCGCTACCTGCCAGGTGTCCATTTTGTTCACCTTTTTCTGCCTAAAGTAGTCTTTAACTTCTGAAGCCGATGAAAGCCACCGACTACAGTATGTCTACAAGTTACGTGGATCTTTCCTGGACCAAAATTAATTTTCATCGGCTGCGTCGTGCTGCGTCTGCGAAAATGCAACGACATAAACCAAAACTACTCAGGGTTAAATATACCAAAATACCGACACCGCGTTACGGTTACACTTTGAATTAACAAATTTTTTTTTTAGTTTTCAAATTATTTTTATTTGAGTAAATACATAAAAATAAACATAAAAAATTAAATAAAATTTTTTTTTAATTGTTTTCATTGAAAAAAAAATATTTTTTCACTTTGATACTCTTTAAAAATGCGTATTTATGGGCGTGGTACTTTATGCAGTACATATATACATTTTACAACAATTACCTGTCCAATGCCGTTTAAATTATTCGATTACCTTATTTGGTTCAAAAGATATGATTTTTGCAGCGCTAAATGAGAAAAGGCGCTACTGTGCGACGGCCAAAAAACAAAACAAATAAACGATGCCGTTGTGTATATGATCGCAAAAGGCATGCAACCGTTTTCCATTGTTGACAACGAGGGATTCATTAACTTAATGAAAACTATTGCACCACGTTACAAAATACCCTCGCGGGCTACTATAACGAAATGAGTGGACCATAAACACATGCAGTTAAGGGAAATCAGCTAGACACTGCTGCAAGACAAAACTGTCACCATCACAATGGATGTGTGGAGCGACCAGATGACAATGCGAAGCTATCTGGGAATAACTGTGCATTTTCATGATCAGCATGACATGACGTCATTGACTATCGGTGTTTTAGAGCTCACCGAGAGGCCCACTGGAGTGTACCTCTTGTAATATGTTGGAAACATGCTGCACCGATTGGCATATTGAAAACGGACAACGACAACGGAGCAAATGTTGTTAAAGCTGTGGAGCTAAGTTTTGGGCGAAAAAAGCACATACCGTGTTTTGCCCATACTCTAAATTTAATTGCGCGAGCTGCCATGCAGAAAAATGGAATAAGCTCAATTTAATTTAATTTAATTTAATTTATTGGTAAATAAATTCCTAACGCTACAAGTTAAAAACTTATAAATTAGTGCGATAGTCACAACGGGTCAATTTTAAAATTTTCATATCTGTCTTAAAACTACACAAGATTGAAATACATGTATATCCTATTCTAACAATTTGAATGTCCTTATGTTGTAATTGAACATTTATTTTATTATGTCTAGTTTATGTTTTCATTTCTATAAAACTTTATTAAATTATTCTTAAATTGCGGTGTGCTTCTTATTGATTTTAAATTTTGAGGAAGTTCATTCCACAAGCGAATAGAGTGAATAAAAAAATGGCGTTCAGAAGACGAAAGATTATGACGAAAATTTATTAGATTATTGGTTCTTGCTGATGTTCCAAATTTTAATTTTTCAAAAAGATAACTGGGCTCTCTGGTATTTATTACCTTATGCAAAAGAATCAGATTTCTGGTATTGCTCCAAATTTTAAAGTTAAGTCCGTATATGCTATTGGCCATTGCCGTAATGGGATCACCTCGTTTAATTTTTGACTTTTTACTTTAGTCTGTTCTTAAATTAATTGTATTTTTTTTTCATTTTCAGGATAAGAATTCCTTTTTTGACAAACGCCATTCGACAGTCTATAGAGACTGGGGCTATAACGTTGTCAGGAAACTTAACTAACTTGGACTACAATATTATACATACAATTTATTGTGTCATGTCAAAAGTTAATAGTGGTAGGTTTAAAAACCAGACTATGCCTAATAAGTGGCGTAAACTTGTACTTGAAAGTTACAAGCGGGCCATAAAGGAATGTAATTTCAAATTTTTATCTCCTGTTTCATCACCAAAGGAATTAAAGAATTAAGGAATGTGCCGATCTCTTTCTGCCGAATATAAAAGGCCACACTCTGGATTCTGAAGATTTAAAAAATCTTTCCAGTAGTGCAGTTTCAATTTCCCCACCCAACCCGATAGATGAAAGCCTTATTGAAGCGAAATTAATATGTCGCAAGGCTTGTCGGGATGGTAATATATCTTTAAATATTGATGTAGAAATGATTAAATGCAGTCCTAATCGGGTTCGAGTAAAAGAGCCATGTCGATTATTATTTGCAAAGCAACAAATGCAGGGCTTTGAGGAAATAATTACAAATTGCTGTTCAAAATTTTCCGAAAAACAAAGCATAGAGCATGTCTTAAGGGAGAATTTTTACTCCTTTAATAATGCATGCTCCATAAATTTTAAGTTGATACGACTTAATCAAAAATCGTTTGTAGCTTATGCCTACTGCACAGATCCGTCGTGTAATTTTTACATGTTTAAAGGGTCTTATAATGGATCAGTTCAAGTTTTTTCAAATAAATCAAAATTGACTCACTCCATTCAAAAAAGACTACACAGTGTAGGGCCACAAATCGGTTTCTTGCCAAGCAAGAAATTAAGGGTAGCACTGCTTTCAAATTTAGAAATAAGATAATAAAGAAAGCCAGTACAAATAGGGCATTAGTTGGCAATGACCAAATGATAAATGATAATTTATCATATTATAGAAATTTAATTTCTGAGAAAATGCAAAAGAGGACTTTGAAAAAGATCCCTTTAAGCATGCATTTGAAATGAGGTGTAGTGATGCAAGTTCGACGGAAAACTTCGATGTCGATGTTCGTCGATGTTTTTAAAATAGACCATCGATGCATACCTTAACATCGGTATAAAAAAAAAATCGGAAAACATCGGAAAATATTGCTAAAAAAAAACTTAGATGTTCGATGCATCGATGAATTTTCTACTAAATTACAAAAGGCTTAATTCTACTATATTATTTATGAATAAAAGCTTCAAACAACTTTCCGAAGTATTTATATATTTTTTGTTTATTTTTATATTATAAAAAACAAATAAATTCAATATTTATGCTTTCACAGCACTCTTAATTTATTACAGAATATGAAAATTAAAAATAATACTGCTTTCATAGCAGTTTTTCATTTTCTTTTAAATTATAAAATAGGCAATAAACATTAAAACAAATATAACAAAATTTCATAGCAGTCTTTCATTTTTTTTTAGATATTTTGCATAGGCACAAAAACTTAAAAATAATAATGCTTTCTAGCAGTCTTTTCATTCTTAGAGTTTCATAGTAATCTTAGTCTTTCGAATTACAGAAATAATATTTTTTGTTTACGCTTTTCAAAAATAAAATTCAACTTAGCTGATCTGGGCATATCCTATTTCTTTTTCGATTCAAAACATTAGAAGCAGCTGAAAACACTCTGTCAGAGGGAACAGATGATCCCACTACCGGTAAAAATTGTAAAGCTACTCTATGTAAATTAGGATAAGAATTTTTCATACCATCCCATATTTGTAAAGGGTTGCTGTGAAAAGGCGCTAATGGCATTTGCAGATACGACATTACTTCAATATCTACATCGCCATTGGGACTGTGCGACTCTGCCAAATGGTGGTGATGGTCCCAAAAAGAACTCGAATTGTTATTTGTTGAATTTTTCAGGTTTTCCTTGACGTTCTCGGTGGCCATCGGTTTGACGATTGATTTTATTTTTTTGATTGAAGTTTCTCATGCCTGCGCGTCTTTGAAATGCAATTTCTTGAAACGGGGATCAAGGAAAGTTGCCATTGCAAGAAATGAGACCTAAATCAATACATTAAAAATAAATATTTAAGCTAACATATGCTAGATTTTAATAATACCTCCTCGATTGCGCCCATACGCCTATCGATTTCCTGTGGCAGGAAGTCCTTTATGTCGTTTGCATCTGGCATGTTCGGTGTAACATTAGCCAATTTTTCTTTCAAAATGTTTACCATTGGAATTACTATGCTAGCTGTGCAATAGGAATCTCCGCTTATTATATTTGTTGCTTCCTCGAGCGGACGAAGCATTGGAATGATATCATTTAGCAATTGCAACTCATTTCCGTTCAACATAGACAATTCGTTGCACACACTTAAAAGAATATCTGAAAGAGCTCCAAAATAAATAAGAAGTCTTCATGTGTTGAGTTTTTGTAAGAAACTGATTTTATTCCATTCAAACCCTAGCTTATATAGCTAACATGAGAATGTACATTGTAGATCTTAGTTCTAGACCCACGCATCGGACAGTTCCCGATCGTGAGAAATATTCTAAGCGATAAGGGTGCACATGTCAACCCGATCGTAAATATCCTAAACAAAGCCAGACCGCTCACAGGAGGTCATATTTCGGGTTACTTGTTACATAGGCTCAAGTGGCGGTTTCAAATAGCTATGCACACAAGTGCTAGACAGTGCACTGTGGCCGGGAATTAATCGTTAACAGATGCTTTCTTATTTATAACCGTGTTCATGTTTGAACATTCTGCCAAGGGCCAGCAAGATTCGAGGTACATTTAAATTAGTTGCAATTAAAATTAAGTGGACTGTATTTATTTTGTTTCACTCGATATAATTAATTTTGCAACTAATATTTTACAAAGCCCTCCGTATCATGGCTTAATAAACAATTACAATTTCATTTTAATTTTTAATTCATGTTCCTGTGTGAACAATATCATTCACAACAGTTTTGAGCTCTAAAAAACGCTGGATCATGTAAAACGTGCTGTTCCATCTCGTAGAAACGTCTTGTATTAATATTTTATCCGTATGTTTTCGCAAATTGTCGCTTGCCACGCAGCTTCTTTCGAAAAAAGTGATAATTTCCTTCACCTTGACAAATATTGCCTATAGACGCTGGAAAAGATACAAAATTGCAAGTTACTATGACGAATTTAAGTCTTTGAGAATGACTGCTAATTTGATGATTGCCAATGCAAAGAGCAATTATTTCGCTCAAAAATTTACCAGTACAATGACAATGAAACAAAAATGGAGGAAACTTAAAATGTTGGGAATAGAAAAATCAAACCACAATAACAAATTAGACATAGACCCCAATAATCTCAACAAAAAATTCCTGCAATCAAACGTACCTGAAACATTGACTAACCCCTTATTTGGACATGACTGTGAATAATATCTGTGATAATAGCATTAGTTTTATGTGTGTTTCGTCGTGTGACGTTCTAGAATCAGTCCTTTCTGTAAAATCGAGTGCTGTTGGGCTTGATAATGTTCATCCCAAATTTATAAAAATTATATTGCCAAAGATTTT
This sequence comes from Drosophila kikkawai, assembly GCF_030179895.1. NCBI lineage: Eukaryota > Metazoa > Arthropoda > Insecta > Diptera > Drosophilidae > Drosophila > Drosophila kikkawai. The sequence continues at coordinate 6,460,309 of NC_091733.1, read as the reverse complement.
AGACAAAATAACATATGTGTACAATTCCGTTTTGACTATGTCTAGTTTCCCTACCTGCTGGAAATCAAAATTGTTCCTGTCCCAAAAACTAACGGCGAATATAGGCCGATATCCATACTGCCATTTTTATCCAAAGTCTTTGAGCAACTATTGGCCAAACAGATCAACTGGTTTCTAAGACAAAACACCCTAATATGCAATAACCAATCTGGCTTTAGACAATTTAGAAGCTGTACCACTGCAATAATAGATATAACTGAGAGCATTAGACAAAAACTTGATGACAAACATGTGACGTTATTAACTCTTTTGGACTTTAGCAAAGCCTTTGACACGGTTAACCACGAAATTTTATGTACGAAGCTTTCAAAGTTCTTCTCATTCGCGGACACTGCTGTTAACTTAATCTCGTCATATTTATATGGCAGATCGCAAACTGTGATCACTGACACTGGACCATCTGACGATATGATTTTGACGCGAGGTGTACCTCAAGGCTCTGTTCTTGGTCCACTACTGTTTTCTATGTACGTGAATGACCTCCCGAGTGTATTAACCAATGGTCATCTTCATATGTATGCTGACCATGCTCAAATGTATGTTAGTTGTCCTGTTGCTAGAATTTTTGACTGTGTAGATGTATGTAACCTTGAATTGTCAAATATTAGTAAGTGGGCAAACATGAATGGACTCTCCGTTAATCCGTCAAAATGTAAACGGCTAGATCGACTCGGCTGTTGATGCTGATCAAGAATATATATACTTTAGAGGCTCGGAAAGGTCTCCTTCCTTGCGTTGTAAAACTTCTGACTGAAATTATAATACCCTGCAAGGGTATAATATTTATTATTATTAAGGCATGTTTTTGTTATCTTTCATATAAGATACATTTTTGATCCGATTTGATTTTAATATAAATGAAAGCAAAAGAAAGTAAAAATAAATATAGTTTTCTTTCATTTATTAATAAATATAAAATAAAAATCTAAAAATATAATTTAAGATCGTATGTGAGTTAATGTTTAGTGGTTATTGAAATTTAAAAAAAAATAATAATAAAACAAAAATATCAAAAATATTTCATATATCGATATTTTTTTTTTGATATATCAAATATCATTTTGATATTTTTTCCAAATAAAAAATATCATCGATACGATATTTTTAAATATTTCGACAACCCTAGCGGAGACCGATGTTCAAACGTCGTGCTCTAGGCATTTTGAACCTCAATTTCACATAATTTACAGTGTTTTTTGAAAAAACTATGTAACATATCGGAGTGAATCAAAAATTATTATGATCAGCATTAAATTATCTTCTATTTGAACCTAAATGGGGGTAATACAAATTAGTATTACTTTTTTTTAAGAGGTTAATTCGGTGCAAAACGGGACACTTTTCAAAAATGTATTGTGGCGAAACGGCTAAAGTTTGTTTAATGAATTAAAAACCATATAATAACACAACATTTGAACAGTTTTTAATAAATTTTGTATTGAATAATATTTAGAGGTAGAGAAGTTATTGGGAATCTCCCGAGTCGCCTCGGGAGTACATCCTAACTGTCCACAGAATCATCCGATCAAAAAAAAATTAGACCTCATTCGTTAAAGGATAAATGTCCCGAGGTATTCACGAAGCGAATTTATTTTTTAAATTTTTTCCCGATTTTGTCAAATTCCCGATTTTTGACTTAACAATAAGTCTATTTGTTAATTTAAAAATATAATAAAATTAAAAATTAAAAAAGCTCGAGGTGAGTACCTGTTATTATCTAAAGAAGCTATATTCCAAATTTCAAACCGATTGGTTGAGTAGATTTTGAGTTATCGTGTACACCGATTTTCAAACTGGCATTTTTCAGGATAGCTCTTTAAACTTTGTGATTCTCATGCACTGAACACCAACCGACTCTCGTTCAACTCTGCATAACTTCGTCAATTTTCCTACGATCGATGTAAAACTTGGACACAATATTCTTAAGATATTGAACTTTAAAATAAAAAATAAAAAAAAATTTACGACAAAAAAATTAAATACTTAAAAAATGCACGAAAAAAGTCTACTTGACCGTTTACATGTATACCCCCCCTTACGTAATCAAATTAAATAGCATTATTTATAAACAACAATTTTGGCACTCCTTTAAAGTTATTGATGTATTCCCTTATATTTTATAAGTATTTTAACTGGCTGTTTCGTTCCACCAACAATATGGCAACCGTGGCGCTAACTTTTTGCGGTGAACTTGTCGACCTATCGCCAAAACGAGAAAACTGGTTGAACACGGCAAAAATGTTGTCAAATCTAAGATGGGGTCAAAAATAAATCTATATATATAAAAATGGAGACAAAAAATGTTACTAATGGCATCACAAGAGAACGGCTGGGCCGATTTGGCTCAAATTTTTTTCAGTTGTTTGTAATTGTCAGAAGAAGGTAAGAAGGTAAGAAAATTTTGGGAAGTCCTTCCGGAAAAGTCGCTAGGGGCTCAACAGATGGACACACTGTTGTATGTAAAATTCTGAAACACCCTACAAAGATCATAGCTGCGTTGAAATTGTGTATCAATGAACTCGGTAAAAAAATATTTAAACAAAAAAATCGAGCTAACGAAGCATTACCAATTGGAAGTAATGCCTGCTGTTAGACGATCAAGACTTGGACGGCGTTCACGCAATGCAATAAGTATTCAGAATTCCCGTAATAGTCGGACGCAAGAGGAACGTACAGAAATAAATGCATCGATACGTGCCCAAATGGCACAGCTTCTCGCTCCACAAAGATCACCTCAAGCCCGACATAATAATAGAGAAAGACGAGCCGCAAATGAAAACTTGAAACGCGCTGCATTCGCATACAATCCTGAAACATCCTACAAGGATCTTACCTGCGTTGTTATTGGTTCGTTGTCTAGGATTGCAATGCACTGAAGTTTCGGTTGGAAACCCCCGGCTTATGCTGTGCAGGTGGCAAAATTAAATTGCCCGTTTTGGCTCATCCACCAGGGCCATTGTATTCGCTACTATATAGAAATTCAGCCCAATCAAACAGTTTCCTAAAGCTTGCACAAAAATATAACGGATGCTTTCCAATTACGTCATTTGGTGTCGAGGTTTTTCATCAATCAGGCTACAATCCAAGTTATAAGGTAATGGCGTCTCTTTATTATCAAAATTAACAACTCACATTTTTTCGAAATTGCATTCCAACATTCAGATTCAAGGGCAAATTCACCACCGAGCGGGCGCTTTGTTATCACCACAAAACAAAGATCTTAAATTCCTTCAGATCTATTTCATTGGTGATTCGGCAGTTGAACTAAATCACAGCTGTGCAATTTTTACTGAAACTTAAAGTGAAATTATCGAACAATTGCAAAATCTTCTCTATGAGCATAATGAATTGGTCAGATTGTTCAAAACTGCATTGGATATAATGCATTATGACGAACACAAAATCATTATCAGCGCTGACAAAAGACCCACTGGTAGCCATGCAAGACAATTTAACGCTCCCACTATCAATGAACACGCAGTGATGATTGTTGGCGAGAATGTGGAATAACGCGATATTGTTTTTAACCGTCGGGATAATGGCCAAGTGCAGTGAGTTTATGAGACTCATCGGTCACATGATGCTCTTCAATATCCGTTAATGTTCTGTCGTGGAGAAGATGGGTATCACTTCAACATAAAGATGGTCTATCCAACGACAGGTTTGTTTACAAGTCATCACTTCTTTTTGATTCTACAACTAAGTTTGAATTCAAATTCTAGGAGAAGAAACGAATAAGAAGGAATTTTTTGAATTTTTATGCGTATCGATTGATGATTTGACTAGATGTTGACAATCATCTGTTAAGACACCGCCGTTTGTTTCAACAGTACTGTGTCGACATGTACGTCAATGTAAAAACGGAACGTCTCAATTTCATTCGTTTTAATCAGTCGAAGTTCGGTCAGACGAGTACATTCACTTGCGTGACGCTATCGCTACTGAAGGACACGCGGCCAACATCGGTTGTTTGACCAATCTCCCAGCTACTTATGTTGGAAGTCCGCGCCATATGCAAGGGCAAATTTAAAGGAGAGGTAGTTCTTATCCCACGAATTCCTATTATTCCAACAGATCTTCCATTCCAATTCAAGACGATTCAGTTCCCAGTTCGATTGGCATTTGCGATGACCATCAATAAATCGCAAGGCCAATCGTTGGAAGTCTGCGTGATAAATCTAGAATATCCATATTTTTCACATGGCCAGCTATACGTAGCCTGTTCGCGTGTGGGAAAGCCGTCATCATTATTTATTTTTACACCGGATAACAAAACAAAAAATATTGTTTATCAGATCGCTCTCCACAGATTTCAAGTCAAAAAAATTTGTCAATCCAACGACAGGTTTGTTTAAAAGTCATCACTTCTTTTTGATTCTCAACTAATTTTGAATTCAAATTTTAGCCTTAAATTTTTAGGAGAAGATAGGAATAAGGTCAGCTCTATGAATTTTTATGCGTATCGATTGATGATGTTTCAACAGTACTGTTTCGACATGTAAGTCAAAGTAGAAACGGAACGTCTCAATTTAATTTGTTTTAATCAGTCGAAGTTGGGGCGAGATAAAGTTCGCCGGGTCCGCTAGTTTTTTATAAAATAACTACCTGCCAGAATGATCTAGTGGTGGTGTGGAATAAAAATCAATAGACCACTAAGTAAACTATTTTTTAAATAAGATCTGATTTCATATAAAAAAAGCCATTTACTTTTCATTCCGTTCAGAAATAGGTGCCCTTTCTAACCAAATAAAGTGACCAAATAAAGTGACCAAATAAGTGACCTTTCGTTTTCCCAACCGCGGTGTTAATGTGATCACTCCAGTTCAGCGTATTATTAAAAATAAAACCCAAATTGGTCGCTCTTTCTACGTATTCAATAGGACTGTCATTTAAAAGTAAGGGCCCAATGTTAACACTGAGTTTCTTTTTATAAATAATTATGCACTTGGATTTTGACGGATTCAGTCCTAGTCCGTTTTCTTTTGCCCAGTTGCTTATTTTGACCAGTTCATTATTACATATGTCTACACACTCATTTATTCTATTTAGGGGACGGCTCACATACATTTGGACGTCATCTGCATACATATGGACATCACAACTGGACAACATGGAGGGAAGATCATAAACACAAAAGAAGACGACACATTTGATACTAAGACATATTGATTTTGAAAATTTGAACTGATTTACTAATTTTGCACAAAGGACATTATGATTAACGGTGTCAAAGGCTTTACTATAGTCAAGTAGTACAAGAAGCGTCACATTGGAGTTGTCAGCATATTCTCGTATATCATTTGCTATTTTTAAAATTGCCGAAGTGCAGCTGTGGTGTTTCCTAAATCCTGATTGGTTATTATTCAGTAAAGCGTTATCATGGATGAACGAGTTAATTTGAGATGCCATTATATTCTCAAAGGCCTTTGATGGATGCGGAAGAATAGAAATGGGCCTATATTCTTTGTTTGCCGTCGGAACAGGGATAATTTTTGCGATTTTCCAACGGACTGGAAACGTGGAAGTTGTAAAGGCCGTGTTGAATATATATATATATATAAATATATATATATATATATATATATTTTTTTTTTTTTCTTCGCGCGGGGTCCCGCTTCCACCTCCCGCCCAACCGACCGAGGGGCGCAGCCGTGTGACGTACGGCACGAATCGCGAACTGGATAGACGCGTTAGAAGGAAAGACGAAAATGAACGAGGAAACATTAGGAGAGTACAAAATATAATATAATATAAATATAATATACTATAAATATATAAATAAATAAAAACGTATGCAAAATAATGAAGGTATAATAAAAATATATAACTATATAAATAAATAAATAAATAAACAAAATATAAAAAATAAAAATGCATGCAAAATTAGACTACGGTGCTACACTACGAGTTAACTCTACCAGTATTAAAATTTTTAATATAGAAGGGCTATCGCTACGAATTATAATGTCAGAGAGGCGGTTGTAATCCGTACATAAAACCCTAAAGGGTTCATGTACTTCAAACTCCCGCCTACAGAGATTTACTACTAAAGGGATAGGGGTTCTAGATGTTAGTCGGGGAACGTGGAAGTTAAGCTGCCCTAAAAGAAAGGGGCTCTCAACATCACCGTTTATTAGGTTATGAAGGAATACGACACCAAGCATCGTTCTACGGTTAGCTAGGGAGGGTAAGTTAATTAATCGGAGTCTACTTGAATAGGACGGTAGCCTCTCATCAGCATCCCAAGGTAGGCCACGGAGGGCGAAAAGTAAAAAGTTCTTTTGTACAGATTCAATACGGTTAATATGGATTCCGAATTGAGGACTCCAGACGCATGAACCATACTCCAATATAGGGCGAACTAACGAAGTAAAAAGGGTCTTCGTTATATAAGGGGAATCGAATTCCTTCGACCACCTCTTAATAAAACCGAGCATGTCCTTGGCTTTATTAACCATGCACGAAATATGTTCAGAGAACGAAAGTTTAGGGTCTAAGCGAACGCCTAAATCATCAACAAGAGATATTCTTTCAAGAGCGCAATCATTTAGCATATAAGTGGCAAACTGGGGAGTGACACGTGAAAATGTCATCAGCTTGCATTTAGAGCTATTGAGATGTAATAAATTAGCACGACACCATGCTTGAAAGTTATTTAGATCCGATTGCAGGTCTGACTGGCAAGAGTTGTCCTTATACTGCAAGCATAGCTTAACGTCATCAGCGTATATAAGTACTCTAGAATTCGTTAGAACCAGCGGGAGGTCATTGATAAACAATGTAAATAGCAGCGGGCCGAGGTGGCTACCCTGTGGGACGCCAGAAGTGACTCTGAGGAATTTGGATAGAGCATTTTTAAACAGAACCTTTTGAGTTCTGTCACTCAAATAGCTCAAAATCCATTTAAGAAGATCGACAGGAAACCCGATTAAGTCAAGCTTCCTTACAAGAAGAGAGTGATTAACCGAGTCAAAAGCTTTACTGAAGTCTGTGTAAATCACGTCGGTTTGAAAGTTACGTTGGAAACCTCTAATAACGAAAGAGGTGAGTTCCAGGAGATTTGTAGTGGTCGATCTTCGCCTCATAAAACCATGCTGACATGGTGAAATTACGGATCTGCATAAATGCTGCAAGTGGGGAGTAACTACATTCTCGAAAAGTTTTGGAATTGCCGACAACTTAGGGATTCCTCTATAGTTGCTGGCGTCCGATTTGCTACCTTTTTTGTGGAGAGGAATGATAAATGATTCCTTCCAAATAAGGGGAAATTCTGAGGTTTCTAAAGATAAGGTAAACAATTTCAGAAGGGGATTGCACAGAACTCCGGCACACTACCTGAGCACGCAGCCTGGTATTCCATCGGGACCCGGTGAGTAAACTTGTTTTACACGATGAAGATCCGAACTAAGGGAGCTTTCGGTTAAAATAGGACTGAAAATTAGCAAAGAACGCATTCATGGCACTGTAAAAAATATCCACGGCGGACGCCATGTCAGTGCATCAGTGCAGTTCAGACCAATTAAATTCAGAAATTAAGATATCTAGCCTTTGAAAATTTGCTTTACGAAAGCAGCGAACTTTAGTCGCTGAGCAACTCAGATCAGGTTTGGTCTTTACGACAGTCCCCAAATCGATGGTCACTTCGAAAGTAGGATGGTAAGGGTCTTCGGGAAGCGTCAATGGATTGACTCTTGTTAAGTTTACACCTACAGGATCAGAGACGAAACACAGATCTAGTAGGCGATTTAAAGAATTTACGACATGGTTAACTTGGGACAACGAAATGTCAAGCAAGCCATCTATGAGGGCATGCTGTGCCGCAGTTTGGAGGACATTAGACGCACCATCTGATGACCAACGAGCTCCAGGTATATTGAAGTCTCCTAGAGTTATTAGTTGGGGTCTATCTGAAAGCATGTTGGAAACAGCCTGAATTGCCGAAAGGTGTTTCCAATAAATAGGCTCTTCAGCAGATGGAGGAACGTAAGAACAGGTTATATAGATAAAACTACCTGGAAATGATAGTTTTACACAGATAAATCCAATACCTGTGAGATCGTCAATTTAAACCAGTTCGGAAATAAGGGTGGAGTCAACGTCAATTAAAACTCCACCACCTCGCTGGGAAAGACGGTCCAATCTATAAGTTGTGTACTTACCCGGAAAAATTTCGGAGCTGAGAATCTCCGGCTTTAACCAGGTTTCGGTAAACACAATCACCTGGGATGCAAACGAAAAACTATCAGAATACAATTTAGAGAGCTTGCTGCGTAAGCCTCTAGTATTCTGATAGGAAAGTAGGAGGGAGGTATTTAGTTTTTTGGCACTGCAGTAACGGCCGCTGTCGCTGTGGTTTGTGCCGTCCGTGAAGGCGGTTTTTTCTTTATTTTTACCTCGTACTCCTTGACTACAGCGTGCTCGGGCCAGAAGTCACCAGAACAAATTGTGTCAAAAAGTTCAAGGGAGACACTTATCTTGAAAGATGAGATATCTCTGGGGTATGAGAAATTGAATTTTTCTACTTTCACATTTTTGGCTTGTATTTTTCTCTGTATATGAGCTATTACATCTTTCGATGCGAGTTCAGGGGCAAGCCGAGAAACAAATATGGTTTTTAATGGTGGAATAGCGGTGAGGGTCTTTGGTAACGCAGCATTACCGACTTCTGCTATGTAATGTTATGTATTTCAGGATTTTTGGTAACAATACTTTCATAAATTTAGGATTAATGTCGGCAAGTCCAACTGCGTCTGATTTGATTTTAAGAATTTTGACGAGCACTTCACACAAATTGACACAAACATATCTAAATCTACTATCACAGAGGTTTCGAGCTACTGATCTCAGGTACATATTGTTTTTGCAGATTTCAAGTACATTGCATTTCGACAGACTTGTGTTTAATTCCTCTATGTCAACATCCTGTTCCGGCGCTGCTGGTTTCCTGCCTATTCCTAATGACTTTATTTCTTTCCAAGTTTGTGAGGTGGATGCTGTGTTTGGAATCTACTGCTATAAAAGTTAGTCTTTGCAGAGTCAATTAGTTTGGTCACCGTCTTTCTCAGTAATTTAAATCGTCCATAATGTTCTGGCGTCCTATACATTTTCTACTTTTGGTATGCGTCATTTCGGGATTTTATTGCTAGCTTAATGTCATTATTAAACCAAGATTTGACGGAATGTTTAATCACTTTTGTTTTGACCGGAACAAAGTTTTCGTATAAATAGCTGATGTTGTTTTGAAACTGTGCAAGTTGCTGGTCTACTGATGGAGATACGAAAATATTATTCCAGTTGCATTTATCAAATTCAGTCATAAGCAAGCCATAGTCAAGGTTCTTAAAGTCTCTAAATACTATCGATTCGTCATTGTATTGTAGGTCAAATATATAAGGTCATGTTTTGAGAACGAAGGCTCGATGAGTTGGTCAAACAGATACTTTTTTAACGTCACAGACAAAGAAGACATCTAACAAAGAGCTGCAAGTTCTGCTGAAATGTGTTGGAAATACAGAGATTCAAATTCATTTTTAAGATGTGTTTCCCTCAGCATGTTGCTATTCAGATCTCCAGCTACTATAATGTCTGCATAATTTAGCGATATATCTCCTAGCAAACTAATTATTTCATTATAAGTAGTGGGCGGTAAATGCAACCAATAAGAATTTTACTTGAAGCAAATTTATTGCTTATCTCTAGGAAAATATATTCTATCTGACTATTATCCGGATGCTTACATACGAACTTTGTCTTTAATTTTTTAGACACAAAAATTGCTACACCCCCCTCCCCCATGACTGACACGATCCCCACGGTAATCATTATAACCATCACATGAAATTAACGAGTCACGGAAGTCTTGTACAAACCACGTTTCAGATACGCATATGACATCTAACCCAGAATTGACAAACATATATCTGAACTTCTCATTTTTTTTCGGCAGACTTTGAGCGTTTATGTGGCAAATTTTAAGGCCAAATCTCTGCTTTGCCAGTATGCGCAGCAAGGTATGGTTATGGGATACATCTACACTGCCTTCCATTTCAAGTATATAAGAAAAATTACCTGTTGCACAGATATTATGCATAAATTAAGACATTGGAAACATACTGAAAAGGACATAAAGAAAACATAGCGACCTACATTAATTTTAAATCTAATAAATATTATAGTTATGTGTAAACATAGGAGATACAAAATTGAGTGAAGCGTCTTAATCTCGAAATGTGCTCTTATCAGCGCCGCCAGCATCATTGATAAGCTCAGAAAGCTCATGTGAGCTTTGCACATATCGAGGTTCCCCTCCGTCGCTCAGCTTCAAGTACACCACACCACGTCGTGTAAAAACACCTGTGAGCTGGTTGTGCTTTTTGCATCGCATGGCCTCTTTAAATATATCGTAGTTGCTGCTCATTTACATATATTAGGGCTGGCGACTCAAACCCGATCAGCTGCAGGCTTAGTTGTTTTTTATTGTTTCGCCGATATGCCCCTATTGCTCGCAGTAGCTCTGCCTTGGCGAGCACGTGCTCGAATTTTATAATTATGACCGGGTCTACAAATGTTTGACCCGATCGACGTGGCCGTGTGCGGAAAACGGTTCTTACAGGAGGAGGCGGGGTTAAGTTCAGCGAGAAGCACAGCTTGTGGTATAGCGTCTTTAAGTTTTCGCCCTCGACCTGTGGGACACCATGCCAACGCAAATTGGTTGCGACCGCAGCTTCCTCTTCTGCGTTGCATTTGGCTGCCAGCCTTGAGTCCAAGTCCACGACTTGCTGCTTCAACTGTCCTACTAGGCCACTGGCAGAGCCCTTTGCTGACAATTGGCTCCCCAATTCCTGGACCCTTTGCTGCAGCTCGTCTACCTTCTTTACCTCATTCTCCAGTTGAGTGACTCTTTGAGTGAGGTTGGATATCTCTGCTGCCATCGCCTGGAACTTCTCCTGAAGGTTGCAGAGAAGGCGTGCCTCACTTTCCCGCAGCTCCTTGGAAAGGATATCCTTCTGCTCATCAAACCTCGCATTGATGAGTTGGAGCATTTGAGTCGATGTGGCATCGGGCGCTTTCAACTCCGTGTTGGAACGCTCTCGCAGTCTCTTAGCAGCAGACATGTTTTTGTTGTTTTGTAGATTGAGTGCTTTTGTTGAATTGAGTGATTTTATAGTGTTTCGGATTCGCGTTTATTGCCTTGTGTTTTGGTTGAGTGTTTTAATAGTTTTGTTTTTGTAAAGTGCCGGAGTAGTTTGTTTTCTACGTTTGTGTTATTGATTGTGGTTTGGTTTTAAAGAAATTAAGTTTTGTCAGCTTTTAAGAAGACACACTGTCTTAAATGCACAAAATACTTATATTTCACGACCTTATGGAGCTATGTGCTGAAACTCAGCAATAGAATTGGTGTCTTTGTATTGATATTTTAAGTTTTGTGCGGAGGTCGAAATTCCACGTCTTTCTCTTTGTTATTTGGTTAATTTTGACCATTTAAGTAATCAAATTAAATAGCATTATTTATAAACAACCATTTTGGCTCTCCTTTAAAGTTATTAATGTATTCATTTATATTTTATAAGTATTTTTAACTGGATGTTTCGTTCCACCAAAAATATGGCAAACTTGGCGATAACTTTTTGCGGTGAACTTATCGACCTATCGCCAAAACGATAAAACTGGTTGAACACGGCAAAAATGTTGTCAAATCTAAGATGGGGTCAAAAATAAATTTTTTATAAAATAACTACCTGCCAGAATGATCTAGTGGTGGTGTGGAATAAACATCAATAGACCACTTAGTGCCGAAGTTAGCTAAATTTGGCACGCCGAAGTTTGTATACCCTTGCACATTGGTTTTGATATTTATATTATAAATTCTAATGCTGAAGACACACACAAAACCGAGTTTCATTATATTTTACCTATACTTATTATGTTTACAGTTTGACAGTTACAGTTTCACATTCCCAGCATTACATTTTCTCCACATTTACCGATCGCTTCTAAGGCAGCTATATGATATAGTTGTCCGATTTTCATAAAATGTATACCAAAATTCTATAATAATAAAAAAAGCTTATATCTTAGAGTAGATAAAAATACGTTAAAAAACAACGAATCAATAATTATTTTCCTATTCATTTCCCGATCGTTTCTATGGCAGCTATATCTTATAGTCGTCCGATTTTTATAAAATTTTTACCAAAATTCAGAAATAATATAAAATGGCCATATCTAAAAAATGGAGCCAAAATGTTGAAAAACAGCAAAGCTATAATTATTTTTCTAAAAATTTATCGAACATTTGTATGGCAGCTATATGATATAGTCGTCCGATCCAGCCCGTTCCGACATATATAGCAGTGAGATTACTATACTATATGCAAAGTTTCATTCAGATAGCTTTAAAACTGAGGGACTAGTTTGCGTAGAAACAAACAGACGGACAGACGGACAGATGGACAGACGGACAGACGAACATGGCTAGATCGACTCGGCTGTTGATGCTGATCAAGAATATATATAGTTTATAGGGTCGGAAACGTCTCCTTCACTGCGTTGCAAACTTCTGACTGAAATTATAATACCCTGCAAGGGTATAAAAATTCATTTACTTTTCATTCCGGCCAGAAATAGGTGCCCGTTTTTCAAATCGAAAAAATCTTTCGTTTTCGGAAACCGGAGCACCGATTTCTCGTTTTCAAAAACGAAAAAATCTTCCCGTTTTCGATTACCGGATCGGGCCTGATTATCAATTGTCAAAACAAATTCCGGAGTTTGGTGTCGGTCTAACCGGGAAAAAGCTAACGCCTTAGCAGAACACCTAAGAGACAGCTTCCAGCCCTGTGTGACCCGGAAGACCTGGAGGTGACTACGCAGTTCCTGGACATTGCATGCCCCATGGATGTGCCTATTCCTGAAATACACAGCATGGAAATTCAAGAAGAAATCATCAATCTTAAGTCATCGAAATTTCCCGGATGTGGTCATATAGATGCCGCTGCATTAAATCACCTCCCATTGAACTGCATCAAGAATCTAAGAACTATAATGAACCTAAGACTTGGCCACTTTGCATCACAGTTGAAATGCGCCAAAGTCATAGTCATCCCAAAACCTTGCAAACCAGAGGCTGAGCTGGTTTCCTATAGGCCAATTAGCCTTTTAACAATCCTTTCTAAAATTCTGGAGAAGCTATTCGTTAAAAGATTGATGCTCATTATAGATGAGAAAAACATCATCCCCGACCATCAATTCGGATTCAGACGAGAACATGGAGCAATTCAACAATGCCATAGAGTCGTTGATTCTAGACTTTTTCGAAAACAAAAAGTTCTGTGCTGCAACATTCCTGGATGTTCGACAAGCCTTTGATAGGGTATGGCATCAAGGCTGGCTTTATAAACTAAAATACAGCCTGCCTACGCCATTTTATCTCCTCTTAAAGGTTTACCTAGAGAACAGACGTTTTTACTTAAGATATAACCACGTAGAGTCTCATATACACGTAGTGCACGCCGCAGTGCCTCAATAAAGTGTCCTAGCCCCGATTTTGTACTCCTTGTAAAGTACAGAAATGCCAATGCCAACAGGAACTAACCACACCACAGGCACATATTCTTGTCTCAGCCGACACACTTGCGATGGCAGCTTCAAGGAATGCAGCAAACGTTAGACAACTTGCAACCGTGGTTAAAAAGATGGAATATTGTAATTAACGCCGAAAAATCCACGCGAACTACATTTTCACTAAGACCAGGAACCTCTCCGTCAGTCCACCTTAATGGTAAAGTCATCCTACAGAAGCCAACTGAAAAATACTTCGGACTGACCCTTGACGCAAAACTGACATGGAGAGAACACATCACGGGGAAGGTCAAGCTCTTGCGACACAAAATGTCCTGGCTACTAAGAAAAGGAAGCAAACTTCCAATAGCAATAAGCTCCTTATTTACATTGCACTGTGGGGCACAGCCTCATCTATAAATATTAAAAAATTGGAAAGAGCAGAAAATAAAATAATAAGACAACTCATTAACGCCACGTACTACGTGCGCAACACCACCATAAAGCGAGATCTAAACCTGCCAAAGTTCGTAGAAGAAATAACAAAATCTAGCAGAAGGCACCTGGAAAAATTGCAGGAGCACGAAAACCCCCGAGCCAGCAGCATTCTGGACAACAGTGATCAACGTAGACGACTACATCCATTTGATCTGCCATTCAGAGTTACACCTTACCCACCCTGGGCACTCATAAAACACTGTTAAAAGAACATAAGTTGTTAGCCCATTAGCCACTGTACTCAAACCATTTAATTAAATACCATCTAGGCAGATAAAAGCAGATAAATAAAGACTTCATCAAACGAAAAAACAAAAAAAATCGAATTAGTGACGCGCATGAATGGATTAATGACGGACGTGCTTTCGGGACGCTCGTGATCAGATTGTGAAAAACTGAGTTTTCCGTGTGAAACAACACAATAAAAGTGTACAAATCGGTGCTTGAGTGCTTCGCGGAAATTTTGACCTGATTTTCGTGAGTGAAAACCGTGTGTTTTTGCATTTATTTGCTAATTAAAATTTTGTGCATAAGCACAACACGTGTGCGAGAGACCTTTTAGGTCAGCTGTTGAACAGCTGGCTGCTTGGTTCCTGTCCGCGCTAAACTGGTTCGTGTCATCGGCGAGCTTGGTTAGTGTCTCAGGCGAGAGTGCCATAGCAGTGAAATTTTGCTGTATAGCAAGTAGCCTGCAACAGCCTGTTGCCTGTTGAGTCATGGAGAGCGACAGCAGCGTGAGCGCCATGAGCGCCACGTCTGGAAAATCAGTGAGAGGCTGACTCTAAGTGTTCAGCGCCAACGCAGGCAAAGCTGATTGCTTTTTCTGCTATGGGAGAGCCCGCGGCAGTCGGGACTCTGGAGGAGGAGCTGTCTTCTCTGGAATGCCAGCCGTCGACATCCGCTGCCGGCGCCACTGCCTACTCCACTACCACGCAGCGCCTTATCAGGAGGAGTTTCAGCCAGTTGGGAAGCGTCAACACGGAGGACTTGTCATTAGCCATCAGCCGCTACGACGAAATCGTCATGGCGATGATGCTGAGATGCGGAGAGCTGGAGGCGCGATTGGCCATGCCACCCCCGTCGCTGCCAGACGCCAGAACCCGTTGGACTGCCGGCATAGAGGGCAACCCTCGGGGCATCACATGTTCTCGAGTGTGTGTCCGATATACGGCGCGGTGCTAGCGAGGGTGCAAGCTAGACATTAATGTTTAGCTTCATCCAAGCGAATTGTGGTCGAGACCGAGCTGCGACCATCGAGCTCGGAGTCCGCATTAGGAGATCGGGCGCAATGTTCGCACTGCTGCAGGAGCCGTATCTCGGCGGTGACAGATTGGATGTTCTGCCTGATGGAATAAGGATGTTCACCGACCGGCGCGGGAAGGCAGCCATCCTAGTGGACCACCAGGATGCCATCTGCATGCCAGTGGAGACCCTCACCACTGATTACGGCGTATGTCTGGTCGTTAAGGGGAGATTTGGCTCAATCTTCCTTTGCTCGGCATACTGCCAATTTGTTGCACCTCTGAAACCGTACCTCCGGTACATGGATGCGGTCCTGCTGCAGGCCAGCAGAACCCCCGCAATCCTGGGCCTCGACGCGAATGCAGTATCCCCCACATGGGTTAGCAAACTCCCTCGGCATACCGAGGGACAAGCTAACTACGACCGGGGTGAGTGGATGCTGGAGGCAAGAGCCGCCGCCCTAAACCAGCCAACAGAGGTGTACACTTTCGATAACTACAGAGCTCGTAGTGACATCGACGTGACAATAGTCAACGAGGCAGCATCTATGTGGGCCACATATTAGTGGAGAGTGGATGAGTGGGAGTTGAGTGACCACAACATTATTACTGTTGTGGCCGAACCAACTACCACGAGCACAGTTGAGAGCATAGCTCCTGTGCCGTCCTGGAACTTCTGCAATTCACGTTGGCGACTGTTCGAAGAGGAGATGGTGAGTAGAGCAGCCGAACTTCCGGAAGACTTCTCCGAATCGCCGTTGGACCAGCAAGTCTCGACCCTGCGCAGTATTGTGCACAATGTGTGCGATATTGCGCTGGGTCGATCGCCCAGCAGGAGAGCACGTTGGTGGACTGCCGACCTCTGCGCTGCACGGCGTGAAGTCCGGAGACTTCGCCGCCGACTCCAGGAAGCCCGGCGTCGTGATGCGGAGCTGCTAGTCGTCGAGCTGAGGCGTGCCTCGGCCGACTACAAGAAGATTATCTGGAGGGTGAAAATGGACGATTGGAAACGCTTCGTGGGAGATCACTCAGATGATCCATGGGGGCGCGTCTATAAGATTTGCCGAGGCCGCAGAAAGTGCACGGAGATTGGGTGCCTCCGCGTGAATGGCGAGTTGATCACCAATTGGGGTGATTGTGCACGAGTGCTCCTCCGTAACTTTTTCCCAGTTGCGGAATCAGATGCACCGATTGCCATCGCGGAGGAAGTCCCACCGGCCCTCGAAACATTCGAGGTTGATACTAGTGTCGCCAGGTTGAAGAGCAGGCGGTCTCCCGGCTTAGACGGCATCAATGGCACAATCTGCAAGTCAGTCTGGCGCGCCATACCTCAGCACCTAGCATCGTTGCTTTCCCGATGCATCCAATCGGGATACTTTCCCAGCGAGTGGAAGTATCCACTAGTAGTAGCGCTACTCAAGGGACCCGAGAAGGATAAGTGCGAGCCCTCCTCGTACAGGGGTATATGCTTGCTGTCAGTTTCTGGTAAGGTGCTCGAGGCAATCATGGTGAATCGGGTGAGAGAAGTTCTTCCGGAAGGCTGCAGATGGCAGTTTAGATTTCGCCAAGGGCGATGAGTGGAGGATGCTTGGAGACATGTGAAGAGCAGTGTTGTGGCCAGCCCGGCGCAATACGAGTATTCCTAGATAGTGGATGCCAGGCAGCAGTGGTTGTGAATGATCCCAGCCTGGAGTGCACTTTGGTTAATTCAACGGATTGGGGCGTATGTGTTAGTGTGAATGGTATGTTTGGCAGGATTTTTATGGTGAGTGTTTATTGTAGGTTTGGGGAACCCCTTCAGCCGTACATTGCGTATATGGATGCGGTGCTATTACAGGCGAGTAGCGATCCTATCATTCTCGCTATTGATGCGAATGCTTCTTCTCCGATGTGGTTCAGTGAAATATCTGGACATGCGTCTGGATATTCGAACTTCACTCGGGGTGAGGAGCTAGCTGAGTGGGCTGCGTCTCAGAATGTTCAGGTCGTGAATGAACCCAGTGAGTGGTATACATTTGATGGTCCAAGGGGGAAAAGTGACATTGATGTTACTTTTGTGAATGTGGCGGCAATGAGAATGTTTGATTTCAGATGGTATGTTTTGGGAGGTCACGGGGTGAGTGACCACAATCCCATTGAGATTGTGATGAGCCACTTCATAGCCCCAAGTGTGAACGATGGGGGTAATCGTTGGCGCATCACTCGACCCAATTGGAGGCAGCATGGGGTATTTGTTCGAGAGGCGGTAACCGAGGTACCGCTTAGCACTTTTAGTGCTATGAGTGTGGAAGAACAGGTGGCATGTGTAAACGACTGGGTGAGTAGAGCGAATGATTGCGTGTTTGAAAGACCCCATGTAGGGAGTCGAAGGAGTGTGAAGTGGTGGACTCACGAGCTAACAGTGAAGCGACGGGCCGTTAGGTTATTGAGGAAGCGATTCCCAAGAGCCATGAATGGATTAACGACGGACGTGCTTTCGGGACGCTCGTGTTTCATTCGGTGTAAAACTGGTTTTCTTTGTGAAATAATAATCAAAAAGTGGACAAATCGGTGGTTAAGTGCTTCGCGAAAACGTTGACATTGTTTTCAAAAGTGCAAGTGGCATTGGCAAGTGATAAATTGCAATTTTTAATTTCAAATTTTTTGCAAGCTAAGCGCACGTGCTGCCGGTGGAATTTTCCATCAGCTGTTGAACAGCTGACTGTGCGGTTGGTGCCTTCGCTATGCGGTTTCGGTCCTTGCTGTGCGGGTTCGAATCCACGGAGAGCTTGGCACAGATGGCGCCACTCAAACTATAGGTGGAGCTATTCTTGTGTTTACTCAAGTCGACAACAGGAGGACCCACTATTGGGGTAAGTGCAATGGACAGCGACAGCAGTGTGAGCGCTATGAGCGCCACATCTGCCAAGTCAGAGAGAGGCTGGCGTAGAGGCCGTCCTGCCTCCAAGAACTCGGCGCCAACGCAGGCAAAGCTCATTGCTTTGTCTGATATGGGAGCACCCGCGGCCGTCGGGACTTTTGAGGAGTTGTCGTCTCTGGAGTGCCAGCCGTCGACATCCGCTGCCGCAGCCGCTGCTGCTGCCGATGCCCCCGCCGCTGCTGCTGCCGATGCCCCCGCCGCTGCTGCTGCCGCTGCCCTCGCTGCTGCCTACGGCGTTGCCACTGCTGCCGCCCGTGCTGGGCAGGCTGCTATGTTGGCAGAGCTGTCGGCCACGCAGCGAATGGTGCGGAATGGCTCCGCAGCTTAGAAGGCGACACCGAGGAGCTGTCACTGGCGATCAGCCGGTATGACGAGCTCGTGATGGCTCTCATGCTGAGATGCGGAGAGCTGGAGACCCGTTTGGCCATGCCGCCGCCGCCACACCCGTCGCTGCCAGTTGCCACTGGATTCCCGCAGCTGCCGCAGGTTGCACCCACCGACCACCAAGGTTTGTGAGACGTGGTCGGCGGTGGTGAAGTGCGACGACCCGGCGCTATCGGGAAAGGCGATAGCGGAGAAGGTGCGGAAGATGGTGGCACCCTCCCTCGGAGTCAGGGTGCACGAGGAACGCGAGCTCCGACGAGGTGGTGATGCGATTATCCGCACACCCTCGGTCGGAGAGCTAAACAAGGTGGTTTCCTCACGAAAATTCGCCGAAGTCGGGCTCAATGTGGCACGGAACGCCGCCGAGAAGCCCAAGGTGGTTGTCTACGACGTGGACACTGCCATTAGCCCTAAGGAGTTCATGCAGGAGCTCCACGCCAACAATTTCAATGACGAGATGACCGCGTCGGAATTCAAGAAGGCCGTCCACCTGGTGACCAAGGCGTGGTCTGTTATAGACGGTGCCACGGTCAACGTGACCCTTGAGGTCAGCGAAAAGGCGTTGGCGAAGCTTGATGTAGGCCGGGTCTACATCAAATGGTTCTCCTTCAGATGCCGCTCGCAGGTCCGCACCTATGCCTGCCATAGGTGCGTTGGATTTGACCACAAGGTCGGCGAGTGTAGGCAGCAGTGCGGACAGCAAGGCCACACCGCAGCGAAGTGCCAGAACCCGGTGGACTGCCGGAACTGCCGCCATAGAGGGCTGCCCTCAGGGCATCACATGCTCTCGAGCGTATGCCCGGTGTACGGCGCGGTGCTAGCGAGGGTGCAAGCTAGACATTAATGTTTTCGCAAGCCAAGCGCACGTGCTGCCCATGGAACTCTTGAGGAGGAGTTGTCGTCTCTGGAGTGCCAGCCGTCCACGTCGCTGCCTACGGCGTTGCCACTGCTGCCGCCCGTGCTGGGCAGGCTGCCATGTTGGCAGAGCTGTCGGCCACGCAGCGAATGGTGCGGAATAGCTTCCGCAGCTTAGAAGGCGACACCGAGGAGCTGTCACTGGCGATCAGCCGGTATGACGAGCTCGTGATGGCTCTCATGCTGAGATGCGGAGAGCTGGAGACCCGTTTGGCCATGCCGCCGCCGCCACACCCGTCGCTGCCAGTTGCCACTTGATTCCCGCAGCTGCCGCAGGTTGCACCCACCGCTGCCCCACGGACCACCAAGGTTCGTGAGACGTGGTCGGCGGTGGTGAAGTGCGACGACCCGGCGCTATCGGGAAAGGCGATAGCGGAGAAGGTGCGGAAGATGGTGGCACCCTCCCTCGGAGTCAGGGTGCACGAGGTACGCGAGCTCCGACGAGGTGGTGGTGCGATTATCCGCACTCCCTCGGTCGGACAGCTAAACAAGGTGGTTTCCTCACGAAAATTCGCCGAAGTGGGGCTCAATATGGCACGGAACGCCGCCGAGAAGCCCAAGGTGGTGTCTACGACGTGGACACTGCCATTAGCCCTGAGGAGTTCATGCAGGAGCTCCACGCCAACAATTTCGGTGACGAGATGACCGCGTCGGAATTCAAGAAGGCCGTCCACCTGGTGACCAAGGCGTGGTCTGTTATAGACGGTGCCACGGTCAACGTGACCCTTGAGGTCAGCGAAAAGGCGTTGGCGAAGCTTGATGTAGGCCGGGTCTACATCAAATGGTTCTCCTTCAGATGCCGCTCGCAGGTCCGCACCTATGCCTGCCACAGGTGCATGGGCTTCGACCACAAGGTCGGCGAATGCAGGCAGAAGGCCAACGTCTGCCGCCAGTTCGGATAGCACGCGCCACAACCTGCCGAAATTCCCCGCATGAAGTCAACTCTCGGGGCAATATATTCTATTGGGCGCGTGGCTGGCTAAACCTTTAGGTTTAGCTTTGTCCAAGCGAGCAGCGACAGACCGGCGACCCAAAATTCTGAAGAGGCCTAACCTCCACGGACGACTGCCGGTCACCGACTGAACTGCGAATAGCCATGGCCCTCCTTATATAGGGTTCCGGAGAGGTTTAGTGTGACCACCTATGAGGAATTCGCCATATTAGCAGTGTTGCCAACGCAGCTATTTTCTGGCCGGATCTGGCTATTTTGCAAGAACCACTAAATTTATTATTGCTTAATTTATTGTTTGTTTTTTTTTTTTAATTTTAAATATTAAATCATTTGCATTTGCAATTACTGCACCGAAATCTGGCCAATTCCAGGAATCGCAAATAAGATTTATGAGAAAAATAAAAACTTACAAATATTTAAAATTTAAAAATAAATAGTGATTTTCGCTTTACAGTGCCGTACCAATTCTGTTTTGTTTGGATTACATTTATACATTACTTATACGTATACCTAAAGAAATCCTGTTTTACATGCGTATTAAACAACAAAGTGGTGGGGCAAAGCCCTCATTACCCACATTGCTACAGTACTGGCGGTTAATATAGGTTATTTTGTGGAAAATGCCGAAACAGTACACACAAAAACTCTGTCATAAATGGAATGACGAGCCTCAAAAAATGCATTAAAAAAAAAGATTTTTAATTTAATTTAAAAAAAAAAATTTTTTTTTTCGTAAATCTTATTTTTTATTTTGAAGGCTTAGTATCTTAAGAATATTGTGTTCAGGTTTTTCATCGACCATAGCCAAATCGATGAAGTTATCCAGAGTTCAACGACGCACAATAGCACCTCTAGAACAAACACCGTTGAAAAAAAAAAAAAAAACGTCGCAAAAAAGATTTGAAAGGGTCTTCCCATAGAGCTTGATTCTGCATCCCCAGTCCGTTGAACAAACGGCAAAAGGTTTTGCCGTTCAAAAATGTCTCATTTTCTAATGCATCCGAGTGCATCAAAATTTAACCATCGTTTGTTGGCGATAGTTTTTCGGTGCAACTCTGATTTCTTCTTCTTAACAGTGCAAAGTTGACCACTACAAAAAATGTAAAAAATGGCGCCAAAGCTGCAAGCATTATCAGATAACTCGTTGGTATTTTCCTGTACATTCTTGCCCCAAAATTGCTACCATTTAATATAAGCCCCTACCTCTACTTTATTTTATAGATCTTAAAAGCCTATACCACATATACACTCTCTTCGGTTTATTTGCTCTTTGTTAGAGACAAATCATTACAGAAGCTCTAATTCCTCCTACAATATTTAAAAACATTTGCAATATATGCAACTGCCCAGTAAACAACATCGTCATTTTGAGCAATTTGGTAGCTGGGAAAGGGAATTCTATTTTCTAATTTCTGTTAAAATATTAAGTCGATCTAACCGACAGACTTTGAGAAATTCAGTGTATGTCAAATTAGCGTCGGTGAGTTAGCGTCGAAATGGAATATGGAAGAGGTTTTTTATTTTTAATTTATTTCGTAAATAAGGCACTAATTTGAACAAAATAAAGTTTATAAATGCTTAAAAATGAATTTTCTAATGATTTTAACTGGGTTTTAGGGGATTTGACCTTTGGGTCTACAAAAATTAGAAAAATCGTGCTTTCGCAATTTTGATTATATCTCGGCTCAACGAATTTGTGCAGATATACCCGGTATGCCAGGATAAAGGAATTTTATTGTAGTTTCACCATGCAAAGTTTCAGTAAATTCTATTTGTCAGTTTTTAAGAAAATTGTTTAACAGTAAACTAACCTCGGGTTCTGCTCAATACAAAATAGGGCAGACAAAATTTTAACTCCAGTTAACGAATTTGTGCCATATGCACGGTGTAAATCCGTGAGGGTTTTCCGGACAAATAAATCGAAAAATTAGGCGACTAGCAACTAGCTGCCTAGCTGGGGAATTTCCACTCGAGGGCAAAGAAAAGGAAGACGAAAAGAACTGCAGTCGCACAGAAGTTTTATTGCGCTGGCGCAGCCAGCAGTTCCAAAGGTTAATCGGTTACTACTTTACACGAGCAGCGTCCGAAATAGCCTCGCTATGAAAGCTATGCGTTCGGCTATTCAGCTAGGCTGAGTGCAAGCGTGCAAACGATAAGCTTTTGTTTTACATTGTTTACGTTTTAGGTATCTTCTATTTTTTCTTCATGTAAATTCATTTCTAACAATAACATAAATCGCTAATCTAGTGCTCCAACACACGGCTTACTAAGGGAAGTTTAAAGAATATTTGGTAAAAATTTCATGTTTCTATCCGTCAGTTTTTGAGAAAATCGCATAGCAGTGGGTGGTGTAGGTGGGCTGATAACAGAGGCGCTAACTTTGAAAATGGAACCAGTTGTGAACCCACAGAGAACCAGTCACCGAACCAGATAGCGGAACCATGTTTAAGAAATACTAGATTTAAAAACATTAGCAATTTATGCAACTTAATATTAAATTAATTAACTGCCTAATTAACGACATCGCCATTCGAAGAAATTTGGTAGGTGTTTCATCAAAATCCGTCCAGTCTTTTGGGAGAAATTAGCTATTCCTCGCATTTTTATACCCTTGCAGGGTATTATAATTTCAGTCAGAAGTTTGCAACTCAGTGAAGGAGACGTTTCCGACCCTATAAAGTATATATATTCTTGATCAGCATCAATAGCCGAGTCGATCTAGCCATGTCCGTCTGTCCGTCTGTCCGTCCGTCTGTCCGTCTGTCCGTCCGTCTGTCCGTTTCTACGCAAACTAGTCCCTCAGTTTTAAAGCTATCTGAATGAAACTTTGCATATAGTCTTCTATATGCTCTCACTGCTACATATGTCGGAACGGGCCGGATCGGACGACTATATCATATAGCTGCCATACAAATGTTCGATAAATTTTTGGAAAAAAAATTATAACTTGGCTGTTTTTCGATATTATTCCATCATTTTTGAGATATAGCCATTTTATATTATTCCAGAATTTTGGTAAAAATTTTATGAAAATCGGACCACTATATCTTATAGCTGCCATAGGATCGATCGGGAAATTAATCGAAAAAATTATAACTTCGTTGTTTTTCAACGTATTTTAATCTACTTTGACACATGAGCTTTTGGTATTATTTCAAAATTTTGGTTTAAATTTTATGAAAATCGGACGACTATATCTTATAGCTGCCATAGGAACGATAGGAAAAGT
Organism: Drosophila kikkawai; assembly: GCF_030179895.1. Taxonomy (NCBI): domain Eukaryota; kingdom Metazoa; phylum Arthropoda; class Insecta; order Diptera; family Drosophilidae; genus Drosophila; species Drosophila kikkawai. The sequence continues at coordinate 6,436,553 of NC_091733.1, read as the reverse complement.
AATAGAAAAAATTATAACTTCGTTGTTTTTCAACGTATTTTCATCTACTCTGAGATATGAGCTTTTAGTATTATTTCAGAATTTTTGTATAAATTTCATAAAAATCGGACAACTATATCTTATAGCTGCCATAGAAGCGATCGGTAAATGTATAAAATATGTAAAGCTGGTAATGTAAAACTGTAACTGTCAAACTGTAAACATAATAAGTATAGATAAAATGTAATGAAACTTTGTTTTGTGAGTGTTTTCAGCATTTAAATCTATAATATAAACCAATCTGCAAGGGTATACAAACTTCGTGCCGAAGTTAGCTTCCTTTCTTGTTAATTATTGTTGTAATTACCTCGACGGTATTACTATGCACCCCTGGTAACTAACACCAACTATGCGGCGCTAACTTAAAAACAAGAAAGGAAGCTAACTTCGGCACGCTAAAGTTTGTATACCCTTTCAGATATTATTTCATTACAATTTAACTATACTTATAATGTTTACAGTTTGGTAACTGTCAAACTGTAAACATTATAAGTTTTACATTTTCTCTACATCTACCGATCGTTTCTATGGCAGCTTTATGATATAGTTGACCGATTTTCATAATATTTATACCAAAATTCTGACATAATACCAAAAGCTTATATCTCAAAGTAGATGAAAATACGTTGAAAAACAACGAAGTTCTAATTTTTTCTATTAATTTCCCGATCGTTCCTATGGCAGCTAAAAGATATAGTCGTCCGATTTTCACAAAATTAAAACCGAAATTCCGATTGATATAGTCGTCCGATCCGGCCCGTTCCGACATACATATACACCCAGTGCCAACAAAAATGCCGCACTCTGAATATTCATGCACTTCAAACTTTTCTTGCCTGGGGTTTCTTCAAATGTTTGTCGAATCGTCAAATTTTTTTTGTATATATTAATGGAACAATTTTAAACAGAAGTGCATTAAAATTTTTATTTTAATCCAGTGTTTTATTTAGATCTAATGTCTTTTTTAGATACACATTATTTTAACACTTTTCAGGTATTATGCCAAATGAAAATGAAAAAATTAATATTAATTATAATAACTCAAAAATTCAACAAAAAACATTTTTTCCAAAGTTATACTTAATGTACTAAAAAATAATATAAACTTTCTGGTATTTCAAGGTAAATCATATTTTATAAATTTAAATTAATACTTTGTAAAACCCCCTTTGGCCTAAATTACGCATTTTACCCTATTGGGCATCGAATCGTAGAAAGCCTTCAAATATTCTGCTGTTATCTCCTCTAATCATACTTTTTCTGTAGTTTGCCTTAGGCTTTCGCTATTTATACCCTTGCAGGGTATTATAATTTCAGTCTGAAGTTTGCAACGCAGTGAAGGAGACCTTTCCGACCCTATAAAGTATATATATTCTTGATCAGCATCAACAGCCGAGCCGATCTAGCCATGTCCGTCTGTCCGTCTGTCCGTTTCTACGCAAACTAGTCCCTCAGTTTTAAGGGGGTCTTCTCATTGGGCAACTTTTTTTTTTCGATTTTTTTTTTTTTTGCATTTATTTATAGCTTGGGATGGTGTGTATATGTCCCCAAAAGGATTTTTAGAAATTCGAAATACTTTAGAAGATACAGCCTTTTTTGTGAAGCAAGGTCTTCGCAAAATGAGCTTTTTTCAAACTTCAAACACGTTTATCTCGAAACCACGTTTTTCGAACTGGCAGCCATGATATCTCCAGTTCAACTGAACCGATTTTCATGAAACAAAGTGCAATCGACGCAGAATTTTCACCATTTTCGGCTGACGGAACAGATTTTTTTTTAAATTTTTTTTTCTATTTTTTTTTTACACTAAACTACAAAAAAAACGCCCGAAATCGAAATTTTTTTTTTGAATGGCCGCCATTTTGTTTACAAAATTTTAAAGAAAAATCTGTTCCGTCAGCCGAAAATGACATCTATTCTGATTATAACCCCGTTTTTATTTTTCATTTCGGACGCTCTGGAAACCCTGAATCGTGGCCGCCAGGACGACACCTTTTTTTTCGACCACCAAGTTTGAAGTCTCATTACTCTTTGAACAACCCTCGTATCGAGGCAAGAACAACTTTTTTAGTTACTTTGAACATTTTTGAATACAATAAATAAAAAAAGTTTTCAATTATTCTTTGCGTTTTCAAATAAGAATTTTTTTAAAAAGGGTCCAAAAAACAGCTTTTGAATGAGAAGACCCCCTTAAAGCTATCTGAATGAAACTTTGCATATACAGGCCTGCTCCGGTAATCGAAAACGGCAAGAATTTTTCGTTTTCGTTTTTAAAAACGAGAAATTGGTGCTCCGGTAATCGAAATCGAAAGATTTTTTTCGATTTGAAAAACGGGCACCTTTTTCTGGCCGGAATGAAAAGTAAATGGCTTTTTTTATATGAAATCGGATCTTATTTACAAAAGGAAAAAAATAGTTTACTCAGTGGTCTATTGATGTTTATTCCACAGCACCATAAGATCATTCTGGCAGGTAGTTATTTTATAAAAAATTTATTTCTGACCCCACCTCAGATTTGACAACAAAATTTTTGCCGTGTTCAACCAGTTTTCTCGGTTTGGCGATAGGTCGATAAGTTCACCCCAAAAAGTTATCGCCAAGGCTGCCATATTGTTGGTGGAACGAAACATCCAGTTAAAAATACTTATAAAATATAATTGAATACATTAATAACTTTAAAGGACCGCCAAAATGGTTGTTTATAAATAATGCTATTTAATGTGATTACTTAAATGGTCCAAATTAACCAAATAATTTTTTGAGACCACCGGAATTAAAACTGTGAAAAGTGTGGCAGCATCTTAGGTGCCTGGATTTGCTTAATTCTACCATTTTTTGCCTTTTTCTGGCTTAGAAAAAGGGCAATTGTAAATATAATAGGCAGTACTTTACGTTGTTTGCTTATTACCAACAACACAAGTTAGCTGCTTGAGCAGTGAGAAACGATGAGAAAACGAAACATCCGATAGCAGAAATTTGCCGAAAACCGGAGCAGCTAAAAACGAAAACGGTTCGTTTTCGCCCAAAACGAAATCGAAAAAATTTTACGATTACCGGAGCAGGCCTGATAGTCTTCTATATACTCTCACTGCTATATATGTCAGAACGGGCCGGATCGGACGACTATATCGTATAGCTGCCATACAAATGTTCGATACATTTTTGGAAAAATAATTATAACTTTGCTGTTTTTAAACATTTTTGCATAGGTTTTTAGATATAGCCATTTTATATTATTTCAGAATTTTGGTAAAAATTTTATGAAAATCGGACGACTATATGATATAGCTGCCATAGGAACGATAGGGAAAGAAATAGAAAAAATTATAACTTCGTTGTTTTTCAACGTATTTTCATCTACTCTGAGATATGAGCTTAACTTATTATTATAGAATTTTGGTATACATTTTATGAAAATCGGACAACTATATCAGATAGCTGCATAGAAGCGATCCGTAGATGTAAAGAAAATGTAAAGCTGGGAATGCGAAACTGTAACTGTCAAACTGTAAACATAATAGGTATAGGTAAAATGTAATGAAATAATATCTGCAAGGGTATATAAACTTCGGCGTGCCGAAGTTAGCTTCCTTTCTTGTTTATTTTTGAGCTCATATGGGCCCAGACATTCTCAATTGGGTTGAGGTCGGGGCTCTTTCCGGGCCAGTCTATGGGCTTAATGCCCAATTTATCCTTCAAATTTGATATCTATAGTTAGAAAAATGTCAACAGTAATTGAATAAGTTGTTTTAATAACAACAGGACATTGAATTACTCACAGATCGTGCCCGATGGCAAGGGGCAGAATCATCCTGAAAAATAGGGTCCGCTTCTCATTCTGTTGTGGATTCAATGCTGGGCACAACTCCACTTAAAATAATGTCTTTATATTTTTCTGCGTTGACCATACCTTGAATCATTAAAATTGCTTCACATTTATATTTGGATATGCATCCCCATATAATGCAAAGTGTGAGCACGTATTCAATTTTGCTGCTGCAGCTGCGTTTAGTGAGCTTTTCGTCAAAACAAAAGTGAAGTTCAATGTGGTCGGACGTTCGCAAAAATTCTCCAAATTTAATTATTTAAAATGCATTTTAAATTTGAAGGTATTAACTTTAATAAATTGGTTTTATGAAAATTATCTGACTAATTAAATATTATTTGTGTATTTTATAGCGATTAACCCTTTTTTGTCTATTTTGTTAACGTCTTTTTCATGTTTAGTTAAAGTTTTAGTTGTGATGCCACGAAATGCCACAAATAATATGTATGTTAATGTGTTCGTCTGACTCTTAGGGTACTGTGTGCCTAAAATCGGCTGCAGAAATTTGCAGAGGTTAATATAATCGGAAAAATACTGACGCCATCTAGCGTTTGCCAAGGGAAAGTTTTTCCTTATTGCGCTTTTGTTTTGTTCTCGTCGCTCGTGTTTGTAATGTTTTTAGAAACATTTTTATTTATTTATTTCATTGAAATTCACTTTTCAGGAGATTCCCATAAGCGTGCATTTACACGACTATATATTTTGAATCTTTGGTGTGCAGAAGGTGGCACCAATGCTGGAAGATTAAAAAAAGTTATTGAAGTTATGCAAGAGCAAATTGAAAACAACGGTTACATTCCCGAGCTAAGCCAACTACCAAAACGAATTGATTGCATATGTAAAAGAATTGCTACTTTTTGGGATAGATACAAGCGGAAGAAAACTGCAATTATGCAATATCTATCAAATTGGCTTAATGAAATAGAAACAATTGTGTTGACCTGTGGTAGTGATGCTAAAAACATCGATGCATCGAGCATCGATGTTTTTTTTAGCGATGTTTTCCGATGTTTTTCGATGTTTTTCGATGTTTTTGTTGATGTCGATGTTAACCGATGCATCGATGTTTGACGAAACATCGGTCTCTGATTCCACAATACATATTTATTATTTATTTGTTTGCAATTTTTTGTGCCTCTGGATAACTACTTACAAATTGAAAGACTGCTATAAAAGATTTGTTATACATTTTTTTTGCCCTTTTTATAATTTTAAACAAAATGAAGGAGTGCTATGGAAGCATCAATATTGATATAATTTTTAATTATGTCATTTCATATCTAAAAAATAAGAACAATATATATAATTGTTACGGTAGCTTATTTTCAGTTTTTAATCACACATAAGATAATAAAAATAAGCCCTTTATAATTTATTACAAAATTCATCGATGCATCGAACATCGATGTTATTTTTAGCGTTATTTTCCGATGTTTTTCGATGTTTTTTTTGATACCGATGTTAAGTTATACATCAATGGTCTATTTTTAAAAACAGCTACCCAGAAGATATCAGCGTTACTGAAGCAAAAGCTGAAGGTCAATTGCAAAGTTTGTTAGACCATACAGCTTCACGGATTTTAAAACTTCAAAACGAAGTTATTGAGAACATAAAGGATGATTCCGCTAAAAACTTAATTTTGATAGGAAAATAGGGATTCGATGGTAGCACCGGACAGTCTGAATATAAACAGAAAGCGCTTAACAATAATTTGGACGACTCTACTCTTTTTGTTACCTCATACGTACCATTGCAGCTGATTACAAATTCCAGTGATCCCAAAGGTCAAAAAATAATTTGGAAAAATCCCCGACCGTCATCTACTCGCTTCAGCAGACCAATGAGGTTCCAATTTGAAAAAGAAATAGCTCAATTAGCTTTAAACGAAGAAAGGCATTTTAAGGAACAAATTAATAAGCTAAACCAGACTGTATGCGATATCGGCAATAAAAGAATCGAGGTTAAACACAGCTTGCAATTGACCTTGGTAGATGGAAAAATAATATTTTTATAATATTTTTAAAATATGTAATGCCCTCAGCGATACGTCTTCAGTTAAATGTTACATTTGTAAAGCAAAGCCAACGGAAATATACGACTTAGAGACGTGTTTGGAGAAGAGTGTTAATGAAAACTGCCTAACATAATTAATGCTGACAAATTCAGAATATATGCTCTTGACACTGCCAAACAATTGTTGTTTGTATGATTGGTACTACTTCCCACCCTCAGTGCACAAAGTGTTAATCCATGGTGCTCTTGTTTCAATTGGAGAATTATCGGAAGAAGCTGCAGAGTCGCGAAACAAAGACATAAAACAATATAGAAAGAAGAACACACGAAAAGTATCTCGAATTGCCACAAATAAGGATTAAATTCATAGACTACTTTTATCTTCTGATCCTTTTATTACAGGACTAAGGATATCAACGTTAGAATTGTTAGAAGAATTTGATTACTCTGTTATGTTTTTCTATTTTTTTTGATTTTATTGATTTTTTTTTATTTTATTTTTAATTTTATTTGTTATGGCTCCTAATTTGTTTACAAAATTGTCTAATTATTAAAGTATTTGAATATTACTTGTGAATAGTGCCCAAATAAGAACACGTCTTCATTTGCTGAGTTAATATTTCAAACTGATTTGATTTTATTCAAATCCTAGCTTATATAGCTAACATGAGAATGTATTTTGATCTTAGTTTTAGACCCACGCATCGGACAGTTTCCGATCGTGGAAAATACTCTAAGTGCGATAAGGGTGCACACAGTCAACACGATAGCACATTTCTTGAACAAACCCAGACCGCTCACAGGAGGTCATATTTCGGGTTGCTTGTATTACACAGGCCCAAGTGGCGGTTTTACTTAAAGATATTCAAGTACTGTGCACTGCGGCAGAGATTTAATGCCTAACAGATGCATCTTATCTATTTACATGTTCATGTGTGAACAACTTGAAACTGGTACTTATTTGTCTTTACAATTTTTGCTATGTCAGCTGTATGATATAGTTCTCCGATTTGGACTATATTTGGCAAGCATATATAAAACTGGTCCAATCATACTATCTGGAAGTTTGGTTTACATATCTTGAAAAACAAAAAAGTTTTTCATACTATACACCTGGCCCTCGCTTAACACGGGGGTTACGTTCCTAGAAAACCTCGTGTTAAGCGAAATCGTGTTAAGCGAAACATGAATTCAGTACAAAATAAGGGGTTACGTTCTAAAAATTCAAAATTGGCAGCAGAAAAAAATTTGTATTGTTTAAATTTGGTACGTTTTTATTAAAGTTTCATACATTTGTTTAAAATTAACCAAAAGTTATTATGTATGTATATGCCTTTAATAAAAGCATACTATTCATATTTTCAAACTTAAAAGTTGGTATTTAATTAAAAAAGTAGCATCTTATAAATTATAAGTTATAATTAATTAATAGGTTAAACTTTATAGAAACTAAAAAATGTTAAAAAGTAAGAAGATCATATGTTTTATTCATATCGTAATTCTTAATTTGAATTCATAATTCATAATTTTGATTCATAATTCATAATTTTAATTCGTAATTCATAATTTTAATTCATAATTCATAATTTTAATTCATAGTTAATAACTAAAAACCAGAGCTTGCAAATAACTGTCGACGGGGTTTTTCCTGTGCTCTCGTTGCGAGCAAAACCGAAAAAGATCCTACTCTCTTGTTTTCGCTCAGAGCAAGGGAGTTTTGCTGTCTTCATTTCGGTTTTTTGTTGAACGCTTTTCGTGGAGCTCTTTTTACTTCGGCCTTTCAATGAGCCGTGCGTAAAGAGCGGGACGAGAAACGTTCGCACACAGAGAGCCAGCAAAAGACCAAGTGACCGAACAGCTCAGCGCGAACGGTCTTCACCTTTGTTTGTTTTTTTTTTTTATTTATTTATTTTTGTGAACAAGTGTCGATATAATAAAATGCTATTAAAAAGAAAAGAAAAGTTTTAGACCATGTTGTTTTTAAATCGCAACTAAACGTTTAACGATTTGCTTGCCTATGCGTGTGAATGTATACCAATACATACGCAAAAGACTTTTGTTCACTGACCACGGTTCATGGGACAACCGAAACAAAACAGAATAGAAAAAAACGAGTTCGCTCTGAACGCGCGCGAGCTCATTCCAAGAACTCATGAACGGGTGCTCTCTGTGTCTTTTCGTAAAGAGTGAGAGAGAGACACATATATGCAGACAAGTAGAAACTGTCGACAGTTTTATGCAAGCTCTGCTAAAAATTCATAATTTATAATATGAAATGCATTTGGTGGCATTTATAGTTAAAGAAAGTTTGCTTTAACATGGTTTCTTTTTTGGTGGCTCCTTGTAAAAATCAGTAATTTTTGATTGTTTCGTGGCTTTTAAAGCTTCTTTATATCACTCCTTATACGACAAAAGTATTCCCCTTTTTCGACAAGCACCCCATGCGTATGACACAAGAAAAAAGGCACTAACGCGTAAATCGAAAAAAAAAAATAATAAATATCGATATTTTGCAATCGTTTAAGAACAAGGTTTTTTTTTTCGCGCGGGGTCCCGCTTCCACCAACCGACCGAGGGGCGCAGCCGCATGACGTATGGCACGAATCGCGAACTAGATAGACGCGGTGAATGAAGGAAGAAAAGAACGAGGAAACGTTACGAGAGTACAAAAATAAAATTTAATAAAAAAAAAATATAATTTATTAAAATATATATATAAGTAAAATCGCATGCAAAATAAATATAAAAAAAATATAATATGATGTAACTAACTAATAAATACGATAAATGAATAAAAACGCATGCAAAATAAATATTAAAAAAATAATATAATGTAACTAAAAAATAACTACGATAAATAAATAAGAACGCATGCAAAATTATACTAAGGTGATACATTACGAGCTAACTCAACAAGTATTAAAGTTTTTAATACGGAAGGGCTATCACTACGAATAATAATGTCAGAGAGGCGGTTGTAATCCGTACATAAAACCCTAAAGGGTTCATGTACTTCAAACTTCCGCCTACAGTGATTTACTACTAAAGGGATAAGGGTTCTAGATGTTAGTCGGGGAACGTGGAAGCTAAGCTGCCCTAAAAGAAAGGGGCTCTCAACAACACCGTTTATTAGGTTATGAAGGAATACGACACCAAGCATCGTTCTACGGTTAGCTAGGGAGGGTAAGTTAATTAATAGGAGTCTACTTGAATAGGACGGTAGCCTCTCATCAGCATCCCAAGGTAGGCCACGGAGGGTGAAAAGTAAAAAGTTCTTTTGTACAGATTCAATACGGTTAATATGGATTCCGAATTGAGGACTCCAGACGCATGAACCATACTCCAATATAAGGCGAACTAACGAAGTAAAGAGGGTCTTCGTTATATAAGGGGAATCGAATTCCTTCGACCACCTCTTAATAAAACCGAGCTTTATTAAGCATGCACGAAATATGTTCAGAGAACGAAAGTTTAGAGTCTAAGCGAACGCCTAAATCATCAACAAGAGATATTCTTTCAAGAGCGCAATCATTAAGCATATAAGTGGCAAACTGGGGAGTGACACGTGAAAATGTCATCAGCTTGCATTTAGAGCTATTGAGATGTAATAAATTAGCACGACACCATGCTTGAAAGTTATTTAGATCCGATTGCAGATCTGACTGGCAAGAGTTGTCCTTATACTGCAAGCATAGCTTAACGTCATCAGCGTATATAAGTACTCTAGAATTCGTTAGAACCAGCGGGAGGTCATTGATAAACAATGTAAATAGCAGCGGGCCGAGGTGGCTACCCTGTGGGACGCCAGAAGTGACTCTGAGGAATTTGGATAGAGCATTTTTAAACAGAACCTTTTGAGTTCTGTCACTCAAATAGCTCAAAATCCATTTAAGAAGATCGACAGGAAACCCGATTAAGTCAAGCTTCCTTACAAGAAGAGAGTGATTAACCGAGTCAAAGGCTTTACTGAAGTCTGTGTAAATCACGTCGGTTTGAAAGTTACGTTGGAAACCTCTAATAACGAAGGAGGTGAGTTCCAGGAGATTTGTAGTGGTCGATCTTCGCCTCATAAAACCATGCTGACATGGTGAAATTACGGATCTGCATAAATGCTGCAAGTGGGGAGTAATTACATTCTCGAAAAGTTTTGGAATTGCCGACAACTTAGAGATTCCTCTATAGTTGCTGGCGTCCGATTTGCTACCTTTTTTGTGGAGAGGAATGATAAATGCTTCCTTCCAAATAAGGGGAAATTCTGAGGATTCTAAAGATAAGGTAAACAATTTCAGAAGGGGATTGCACAGAGCTCCGGCACAATACCTGAGCACACAGCCTGGTATTCCATCGGGACCCGGTGAGTAAACTTGTTTTACACGATGAAGATCCGAACTAAGGGAGCTTTCGGTTAAAATAGGACTGAAAATTAGCAAAGAACGCATTCATGGCACTGTAAAAAATATCCACGGCGGACGCCATGTCAGTGCATCAGTGCAGTTCAGACCAATTAAATTCAGAAATTAAGATATCTAGCCTTTGAAAATTTGCTTTACGAAAGCAGCGAACTTTAGTCGCTGAGCAACTCAGATCAGGTTTGGTCTTTACGACAGTCCCCAAATCGATGGTCACTTCGAAAGTAGGATGGTAAGGGTCTTCGGGAAGCGTCAATGGATCGACTCTTGTTAAGTTTACACCTACAGGATCAGAGACGAAACACAGATCTAGTAGGCGATTTAAAGAAGTTACGACATGGTTAAAACTTGGGACAACGAAATGTCAAGCAAACCATCTATGAGGGCATGCTGTGCCGCAGTTTGGAGGACATTAGACGCACCATCTGATGACCAACGAGCTCCAGGTATATTGAAGTCTCCTAGAGTTATTAGTTGGTCTCTATCTGTAAGCATGTTGGAAACGGCCTGAATTGCCGAAAGGTGTTTCCAATAAATAGGCTCTTCAGCAGATGGAGGAACGTAAGAACAGGTTATATAGATAAAACTACCTGGAAATGATAGTTTTACACAGATAAATTCAATACCTGTGAGATCGTCAATGTGAACCAGTTCGGAACTAAGGGTGAAGTCAACGTCAATTAAAACTCCACCACCTCGCTGGGAAAGACGGTCCAATCTATACGTTGTGTACTTACCCGGAAAAATTTCGGAGCTGAGAATCTCCGGCTTTAACCAGGTTTCGGTAAACACAATCACCTGGGATGCAAACGAAAAACTATCAGAATACAATTTAGAGAGCTTGCTGCGTAAGCCTCTAGTGTTCTGATAGGAAAGTAGGAGGGAGGTATTTAGTTTTTTGGCACTCCCGTGACGCCCGCTGTCACTGTGGTTTGTGCCGGCCGTGAAGGCCGTTTTTTCTTTATTTTTACTTCGAACTCCTTAACTAACGCGTGCTCGGGCCAGAAGTCACCCGAACAAATTGTGTCAAAAAGATCGAGGGAGACACTTATCTTGAAAGATGAGATATCTCTGGGGTATGAGAAATTGAATTTTTCCGCTTTCACATTTTTGGCTTGTGTTTTGCTCCGTATATGAGCTAGTACATCTTCCGATGCGAGATCAGGGGCAAGCCGAGAAACAAATATTGTTTTTAATGGTGGAATAGCGGTGAGGGTCTTTGGTAACGCAGCATTACCGACTTCTGCTATGTAATGTTATGTATTTCAGGATTTTTGGTAACAATACTTTCATACATTTAGGATTAATGTCGTCAAGTCCAACTGCGTCTGATTTGATTTTAAGAATTTTGACGAGCACTTCACACTAATTGACAAAAACAAATCTAAATCTACTATCACAGAGGTTTCGAGGTACTGATCTCAGGTACATATTGTTTTCGCAGATTTCAGGTACATTGCATTTCGACAGACTTGTGTTTAATTCCTCTATGTCAACATCCTGTTCTGGCGCTGCTGGTTTCCTGCCTATTCCTAATGACTTTATTTCTTTCCAAGTTTGTGAGGTGGATGCTGTTGTTTGGAATCTACTGCTATAAAAGTTAGTCTTTGCAGAGTCAATTAGTTTGGTCACCGTCTTTCTCAGTAATTTAAACCGTCCATAATGTTCTGGCGTCCTATACATTTTCTACTTTTGGTATGCGTCATTTCGGGATTTTATTGCTAGCTTAATGTCATTATTAAACCAAGATTTGACGGAATGTTTAATCACTTTTGTTTTGACCGGAACAAAGTTTTCGTATAAATAGCTGATGTTGTTTTGAAACTGTGCAAGTTGCTGGTCTACTGATGGAGATACGAAAATATTATTCCAGTTGCATTTATCAAATTCAGTCATAAGCAAGCCATAGTCAAGGTTCTTAAAGTCTCTAAATACTATCGATTGGTCATTGTATTGGAGGTCAAAGTTGTAGGTCAAATATAAGTTATAAACTCTCGGGTAGTTTATTTAAAAAAATATATTACTTCGGACACTTGGTCCGGTTTTATTGAACAAAATAATCGAACTAAATTATGTTTACAATTTATGGTGTATTTATACCCCTAACTTAGTCGCTGCCTCTGCCGACGTCGGAGCTTTGCACTTGTCTTTGCTGCACCGGGAAGTGGGGCAGACGCTGCGGTCAGCACTTACTGGGTGCTATCGACCTAAGCCGGGAAGTTGCCCTTGCACTTTTATTGGCTTGTGCAAGGCCGGATGCGCGTGTCAACTTCATTTGTGAATTCGTTTGCGAATTCGTTTGTAGTTAACTTATATAAGGTCATGTTTTGAGAACGAAGGCACGATGAGTTGGTCAAACAGATACTTTTTTAACGTCAGAGACAAAGAAGACATCTAACAAAGAGCTGCAAGTTCTGCTGAAATGTGTTGGAAATACAGAGTTTTCCAAGTGCATGCCTATAGATTCAAATTCATTTTTAAGATGTGTTTCCCTCAGCATGTTGCTATTCAGATCTCCAGCTACTATAATGTCTGCATAATTTAGCGATATACTCTAGTAAACTAATTATTTCATTATAAGTAGTGGGCGGTAAATGCATCCAATAAGAATTTTACTTGAAGCAAATTTATTGCTTATCTCTAGGAAAATATATTCTATCTGACTATTATCCGGATGCTTACATACGAACTTTGTCTTTAATTTTTTAGACACAAAAATTGCTACACCCCCCCCCCCCCATGACTGACACGATCCCCACGGTAAACATTATAACCATCACATGAAATTAACGAGTCACGGAAATCTTGTACAAACCACGTTTCAGATACGCATATGACATCTAACCCAAAATTGACAAACATATATGTATCTGAACTCCTCAATTTTTTTCGGCAGACTTTGAGCGTTTATGTGGCAAATTTTAAGGCCAGATCTGTGCTTTGCCAGTATGCGCAGCAAGGTATGGTTATGGGATACATCTACACTGCCTTCCATTTCAAGTACATAAGAAAAATTACCTGTTGCACAGATATTATGCATAAATTAAGGCAATTAAGGCAAGAAAACATAGCGACCTACATTAAGTTTAAATCTAATAAATATTATAGTTATGTGTAAACATAGGAGATACAAAATTGAGTGAAGCGTCTTAATCTCGAAATGTGCTCTTATCAGCGCCGCCAGCATCATTGATTAGCTCAGAAAGCTCATGTGAGCTTTGCACATATCGAGGTTCCCCTCCGTCGCTCAGCTTCACGTACACCACACCACGTCGTGTAAAAACACCTGGTTGTGTTTTTTGCATCGCATGGCCTCTTTAAATATATCGTAGTTGTGTTTTGTCAGCTGCTCATTTACATATATTAGGGCTGGCGACTCAAACCCGATCAGCTGCAGGCTTAGTTGTTTTTTATTGTTTCGCCGGTATGCCCCTATTGCTCGCAGTAGCTCCGCCTTGGCGAGCACGAATTTTATAATTATGACCGGGTCTACAAATGTTTGACCCGATCGACGTGGCCGTGTGCGGAAAACGGTCCTTACAGGAGGAGGCGGGGTTAAGTTCAGCGAGAAGCACAGCTTGTGGTATAGCGTCTTTAAGTTTTCGCTCTCGACCTGTGGGACACCATGCCAACGCAAATTGGTTGCGACCGCAGCTTCCTCTTCTGCGTTGCATTTGGCTGCCAGCCTTGCGTCCAAGTCCACGACTTGCTGCTTCAACTGTCCTACTAGGCCACTGGCAGACCCCTTTGCTGACAATTGGCTCCCCAATGCCTGGACCCTTTGCTGCAGCTCGTCTACCTTCTTTACCTCATTCTCCAGTTGAGTGACTCTTTGAGTGAGGTTGGATATCTCTGCTGCCATCGCCTGGAACTTCTCCTGAAGGTTGCAGAGAACACGTACCTCACATTCCCGCAGTCTCTTAGCAGCAGACATGTTGTTGTTGTTTTGTAGATTGAGTGCTTTTGTTGAATTGAGTGATTTTATAGTGTTTCGGATTCGCGTTTATTGCCTTGTGTTTTGGTTGAGTGTTTTAATAGTTTTGTTTTTGTAAAGTGCCGGAGTAGTTTGTTTTCTACTCTTTAACGTTTGTGTTATTGATTTTGGTTTGGTTTTAAAGAAATTAAGCTTTTAAGAAGACACACTGTCTTAAATGCACAAAATACTAATATTTCACGACTTTATGGAGCTATGTGCTGAAACTCAGCAATAGAATTGGTGTCTTTGTATTGATATTTTAAGTTTTGTGCGGAGGTCGGAATTTCACGTCTTTCTCTTTGTTATTTGGTTAATTTTGACCATTTAAGTAATCAAATTAAATAGCATTATTTTATTTTTTAACATTATCAAATTAATAGCAACCATTTTGGCTCTCCTTTAAAGTTATTAATGTATTCATTTATATTTTATAAGTATTTTTAACTGGCTGTTTCGTTCCACCAACAGTATGACAGCAGTGGCGATAACTTTTTGCGGTGAACTTATCGACCTATCGCCAAAACGAAAAAACTGGTTGACCACTGCAAAAATTTTCTTGTCAAATCTGAGGTGGGGTCAGAAATAATTTTTTTATAAAATAACTACCTGCCAGAATGATCTAGTGGTGGTGTGGAATAAACATCAATAGACCACTAAGTAAACTATTTTTTAAATAAGATCTGAATTCATATAAAAAAAGCCATTTATTTTTCATTGCGGCCAGAAACAAATTCCGGAGTTTGGTGTTGGTCTAACCGGGAAAAAGCTAACGCCTTATGCCCATATGATACACTAATGCAGTTTTCATTAATTAGCTACTTCATTAGAACCTTGAAAGAGACCACTATATGTGTAATTTTGTGTAATTTGGCTTGGATTATTTTAGTAATACGACTACGGTCACAACGACCGTAAAAGGTAAACAAAAAAACGGCCGCCATTCGCGGCGTATTACTATGAATTTCTGAATTCCTCGTCGAAGTATTCTTGCATAAATAAATGCAGAATCCTTTAAATTTATGATTTTAACCTATGATGCTTAAATTTTTTTTAATTATTACCAAAAAAAAATTTTTAATTAATTTTACACCGCAAGAACCATGCCACCGCAAAACATATTATTTTTCCTAATTTTCTACTATTTTTTCAGTTCAAAAAACCAGCGAAATTATATAAAAATAAAATTCTCATTGTGAGACCATACTCTCAATGAGCTGGCTAATACATTTTTCAATTACAATTTTCTTCATTAAACCCGTATTTTGTTATCGAGTATCTAGTATTTTTATGTAGATCTATCGATTATCGCGCCAATGAAGTAGCTAATGCATTATTCTAATGCATTAGAGCGCCATATAGTCGTCTTGCTCGCACTTGTGTAAAACGCTATAGCACTGTCAAATCTTTAATGAAGTCTCTAATTAATGCGGCAGTGTCATGCCCGTATTAGCAGAACACCTAAGAGACAGCTTCCAGCCCTGTGTGACCCGGAAGACCTGGAGGTGACTACGCAGTTCCTGGACATTGCATGCCCCATGGATGTGCCTATACCTGAAATACACAGCATGGAAATTCAAGAAGAAATCATCTATCTTGAGTCATCGAAATCTCCCGGATGTGGTCATATAGATGCCGCTGCATTAAATCACCTCCCATTGAACTGCATCAAGAATCTAAGAACTATAATGAACCTAAGACTTGGCCACTTTCCATCACAGTGGAAATTCGCCAAAGTCATAGTCATCCCAAAACCTTGCAAACCAGAGGCTGAGCTGGTTTCCTATAGGCCAATTAGCCTTTTAACAATGCTTTCTAAAATTCTGGAGAAGCTATTCGTTAAAAGATTGATGCTCATTATAGATGAGAAAAACATCATCCCCGACCATCATTCGGATTCAGACGAGAACATGGAGCAATTCAACAATGCCACAGAGTCGTTGACCAGATTCTAGACTTTTTCGAAAACAAAAAGTTCTGTGCTGCAACATTCCTGGATGTTCGACAAGCCTTTGATAGGGTATGGCATCAAGGCTGGCTCTATAAACTAAAATACAGCCTCCCTTCGCCATTTTATCTCCTCTTAAAGGCTTACCTAGAGAACAGACGTTTTTATTTAAGATATAACCACGTAGAGTCTCATATAGTAGTGCACGCCGCAGTGCCTCAATAAAGTGTCCTAGCCCCGATTTTGTACTCCTTGTAAAGTACAGAAATGCCAATCCCAACGGGAACTAACCACACCACAGGCACATATTCTTGTCTCAGCCGACACACTTGCGATGGCAGCTCAAGGAATGCAGCAAACGTTAGACAACTTGCAACCGTGGTTAAAAAGATGGAATATTGTAATTAACGCCGAAAAATCCACGCAAACTACATTTTCACTAAGACCAGGAACCTCTCCGTCAGTCCACCTTAATGGTAAAGTCATCCTACAGAAGCCAACTGAAAAATACTTCGGACTGACCCTTGACGCAAAACTGACATGGAGAGAACACATCACGGGGAAAGTCAAGCTCTTGCGACACAAAAGCAGAAAAATGTCCTGGCTACTAAGAAAAGGAAGCAAACTTTCCACTAGCAATAAGCTCCTTATTTACATTGCACTGTGGGGCACAGCCTCATCTATAAATATTAAAAAATTGTCATCTGGGCAGATAAAGGCAGATAAATAAAGACTTCATTAAACAAAAAAAACAAAAAAAATCGAATTAGTGACGCGCATGAATGGATTATTTACGGACGTGCTTTCGGGACGCTCGTGATCAGATTGTGAAAAACTGAGTTTTCCGTGTGAAACAATACAATAAAAATGGACAAATCGGTGCTTGAGTGCTTCGCGGAAATTTTGACCTGATTTTCGTGAGTGAAAACCGTGTGTTTTTGCATTTATTTGCTAATTAAAATTTGAAAATTTTGTGCATAAGCACAACACGTGTGCGAGAGAGCTTTTAGGTCAGCTGATGAACAGCAGGCGGCTTGGTTCCTGTCCGCGCTAAACTGGTTCGTGTCATCGGCGAGCTTGGTTAGTGTCTCAGGCGAGAGTGCCATAGCAGTGATTTTTTGCTGTATAGCAAGTAGCCTGCAACAGCCTGTTGCCTGTTGAGTCATGGAGAGCGACAGCAGCGTGAGCGCCATGAGCGCCATGAGCGCCACGTCTCGAAAATCAGTGAGAGGCTAGCGCAGAGGCCGTGCTGACTCTAAGTGTTCGGCGCCAACGCAGGCAAAGCTGATTGCTTTTTCTGCTATGAGAGAGCCCGCGGCAGTCGGGACTCTGGAGGAGGAGTTGTCTTCTCTGGAATGCCAGCCGTCGACATCCGCTGCCGCCGCTGCTGCCTACGCCACTGCTTACGCAACTACCACGCAGCGCCTTGTCAGGAGGAGTTTCAGCCAGCTGGGAAGCGTCAACACGGAGGACTTGTCATTAGCCATCAGCCGCTACGACGAAATCGTCATGGCGTTGATGCTGAGATGCGGAGAGCTGGAGGCGCGATTGGCCATGCCACCCCCGTCGGTGCCAGACGCCAGAACCCGTTGGACTGCCGGCATAGAGGGCAACCCTCGGGGCATCACATGTTCTCGAGTGTGTGTCCGATATACGGCGCGGTGCTAGCGAGGGTGCAAGCTAGACATTACTGTTTAGCTTCATCCAAGCGAATTGTGGTCGAGGCCGAGCTGCGACCATCGAGCTCGGAGTCCGCATTAGGAGATCGGGCGCAATGTTCGCACTGCTGCAGGAGCCGCATCTCGGCGGTGACAGATTGGATGTTCTGCCTGATGGAATAAGGATGTTCACCGACCGGCGCGGGAAGGCAGCCATCCTAGTGGACCACCAGGATGCCATCTGCATGCCAGTGGAGACCCTCACCACTGATTACGGCGTATGTCTGGTCGTTAAGGGGAGATTTGGCTCAATCTTCCTTTGCTCGGCATACTGCCAATTTGTTGCACCTCTGAAACCGTACCTCCGGTACATGGATGCGGTCCTGCTGCAGGCCAGCAGAACCCCCGCAATCCTGGGCCTCGACGCGAATGCAGTATCCCCCACATGGGTTAGCAAACTCCCTCGGCATACCGAGGGACAAGCTAACTACGACCGGGGTGAGTGGATGCTGGAGGCAAGAGCCGCCGCCCTAAACCAGCCAACAGATCTCGTAGTGACATCGACGTGACAATCGTCAACGAGGCAGCATCTATGTGGGCCACATATCAGTGGAGAGTGGGAGTTGAGTGACCACAACATTATTACTGTTGTGGCCGAACCAACTACCACGAGCACAGTTGAGAGCATAGCTCCTGTGCCGTCCTGGAACTTCTCCAATTCACGTTGGCGACTGTTCGAAGAGGAGATGGTGAGTAGAGCAGCCGAACTTCCGGAAGACTTCTCCGAATCGCCGTTGGACCAGCAAGTCTCGACCCTACGCAGTATTGTGCACAATGTGTGCGATATTGCGCTGGGTCGATCGCCCAGCAGGAGAGCACGTTGGTGGACTGCCGACCTCTGCGTTGCACGGCGTGAAGTCCGGAGACTTCGCCGCCGACTCCAGGAAGCCCGGCGTCGTGATGCGGAGCTGCTAGTCGTCGAGCTGAGGCGTGCCTCGGCCGACTACAAGAAGATTATCTGGAGGGTGAAAATGGACGATTGGAAACGCTTCGTGGGAGATCACTCAGATGATCCATGGGGGCGCGTCTATAAGATTTGCCGAGGCCGCAGAAAGTGCACGGAGATTGGGTGCCTCCGCGTGAATGGCGAGTTGATCACCAATTGGGGTGATTGTGCACGATTGCTCCTCCGTAACTTTTTCCCAGTTGAGGAATCAGATGCACCGATTGCCATCGCGGAGGAAGTCCCACCGGCCCTCGAAACATTCGAGGTTGATACTAGTGTCGCCAGGTTGAAGAGCAGGCGCTCTCCCGGCTTAGACGGCATCAATGGCACAATCTGCAAGGCAGTCTGGCGCGCCATACCTCAGCACCTAGCATCGTTGCTTTCCCGATGCATCCAATCGGGATACTTTCCCAGCGAGTGGAAGTGTCCACTAGTAGTAGCGCTACTCAAGGGACCCGAGAAGGATAAGTGCGAGCCCTCCTCGTACAGGGGTATATGCTTGCTGTCAGTTTTTGGTAAGGTGCTCGAGGCAATCATGGTGAATCGGGTGAGAGAAGTTCTTCCGGAAGGCTGCAGATGGCAGTTTAGATTTCGCCAAGGGCGATGAGTGGAGGATGCTTGGAGACATGTGAAGAGCAGTGTTGTGGCCAGCCCGGCGCAATACGAGTATTCCTAGATAGTGGATGCCAGGCAGCAGTGGTTGTGAATGATCCCAGCCTGGAGTGCACTTTGGTTAATTCTACGGATTGGGGCGTATGTGTTAGTGTGAATGGTATGTTTGGCAGGATTTTTATGGTGAGTGTTTATTGTAGGTTTGGGGAACCCCTTCAGCCGTACATTGCGTACATGGATGCGGCGCTATTACAGGCGTGTAGCGATCCTATCATTCTCGCTATTGATGCGAATGCTTCTTTTCCGACGTGGTTCAGTAAAATATCTGGACATGCGTCTGGATATTCGAACTTCACTCGGGGTGAGGAGCTAGCTGAGTGGGCTGCGTCTCAGAATGTTCAGGTCGTGAATGAACCCAGTGAGTGGTATACATTTGATGGTCCAAGGGGGAAAAGTGACATTGATGTTACTTTTGTGAATGTGGCGGCAATGAGAATGTTTGATTTCAGATGGTATGTTTTGGGAGGTCACGGGGTGAGTGACCACAATCCCATTGAGATTGTGATGAGCCACTTCATAGCCCCAAGTGTGAACGATGGGGGTAATCGTTGGCGCATCACTCGACCCAATTGGAGGCAGCATGGGGTATTTGTTCGAGAGGCGGTAACCGAGGTACCGCTTAGCACTTTTAGTGCTATGAGTGTGGAAGAACAGGTGGCATGTGTAAACGACTGGGTGAGTAGAGCGAATGATTGCGTGTTTGAAAGACCCCATGTAGGGAGTCGAAGGAGTGTGAAGTGGTGGACTCACGAGCTAACAGTGAAGCGACGGGCCGTTAGGTTCTTGAGGAAGCGATTCCAAAGAGCCATGAATGGATTAACGACGGACGTGCTTTCGGGACGCTCGTGTTTCATTCGGTGTAAAACTGGTTTCCTTTGTGAAATAATAATCAAAAAGTGGACAAATCGGTGGTTAAGTGCTTCGCGAAAACGTTGACATTGTTTTCAAAAGTGCAAGTGGCAATGGCAAGTGATAAATTGCAATTTTTAATTGCAAATTTTTTGCAAGCCAAGCGCACGTGCTGCCGGTGGAATTTTCCATCAGCTGTTGAACAGCTTACTGTGCGGTTGGTGTCTTCGCTGTGCGGTTTCGGTCCTTGCTGTGCGGGTTCGAATCCACGGAGAGCTTGGCATAGGTGGCGCCACTCTAACTATAGGTGGAGCTATTCTTGTGTTTACTCAAGTCGACAACAGGAGGAGCCACTATTGGGGTAAGTGCAATGGACAGCGACAGCAGTGTGAGCGCCATGAGCGCCACATCTGCCAAGTCGGAGAGAGGCCGTCCTGCCTCCAAGAACTCGGCGCCAACGCAGGCAAAGCTCATTGCTTTGTCTGATATGGGAGCACCGGCGGCCGTCGGGACTCTTGAGGAGGAGTTGTCGTCTCTGGAGTGCCAGCCGTCGACATCCGCTGCCGCAGCCGCTGCCCCCGCCGCTGCCGCTGTTTGGCCATGCCGCCGCCGCCACACCCGTCGCTGCCAGTTGCCACTGGATTCCCGCAGCTGCCGCAGGTTGCACCCACCGCTGCCCCACGGACCACCAAGGTTCGTGAGACGTGGTCGGCGGTGGTGAAGTGCGACGACCCGGCGCTATCGGGAAAGGCGATAGCGGAGAAGGTGCGGAAGATGGTGGCACCCTCCCTCGGAGTCAGGGTGCACGAGGAACGCGAGCTCCGACGAGGTGGTGGTGCGATTATCCGCACACCCTCGGTCGAAGAGCTAAACAAGGTGGTTTCCTCACGAAAATTCGCCGAAGTGGGACTCAATGTGGCACGGAACGCCGCCGAGAAGCCCAAGGTGGTTGTCTACGACGTGGACACTGCCATTAGCCCTGAGGAGTTCATGCAGGAGCTCCACGCCAACAATTTCGATGGCGAGATGACCGCGTCGGAATTCAAGAAAGCCGTCCACCTGGTGACCAAGGCGTGGTCTGTTATAGACGGTGCCACGGTCAACGTGACCCTTGAGGTCAGCGAAAAGGCGTTGGCGAAGCTTGATGTAGGCCGGGTCTACATCAAGTGGTTCTCCTTCAGATGCCGCTCGCAGGTCCGCACCTATGCCTGCCATAGGTGCGTTGGATTTGACCACAAGGTCGGCGAGTGTAGGCAGAAGGCCAATGTCTGCCGGCAGTGCGGACAGCAAGGCCACACCGCAGCGAAGTGCCAGAACCCGGTGGACTGCCGGAACTGCCGCCATAGAGGGCTGCCCTCAGGGCATAACATGCTCTCGAGCGTTTGCCCGGTATACGGCGCGGTGCTAGCGAGGGTGCAAGCTAGACATTAATGTTTTCGCAAGCCAAGCGCACGTGCTGCCCGTGAAACTCTTGAGGAGGAGTTGTCGTCTCTAGAGTGCCAGCCGTCGATATCCGCTGCCCCGCCGCTGTCCACGTCGCTGCCCCCGCTGCTGCCTACGGCGTTGCCACTGCTGCCGCCCGTGCTGGGCAGGCTGCCATGTTGGCAGAGCTGTCGACCACGCAGCGAATGGTGCGGAATAGCTTCCGCAGCTTAGAAGGCGACACCGAGGAGTTGTCACTGGCGATCAGCCGGTATGACGAGCTCGTGATGGCTCTCATGCTGAGATGCGGAGAGCTGGAGACCCGTTTGGCCATGCCGCCGCCGCCACACCCGTCGCTGCCAGTTGCCACTGGATTCCCGCAGC
Source organism: Drosophila kikkawai (assembly GCF_030179895.1). NCBI lineage: Eukaryota > Metazoa > Arthropoda > Insecta > Diptera > Drosophilidae > Drosophila > Drosophila kikkawai. The sequence goes on along the minus strand of NC_091733.1, from coordinate 6,414,354 downwards.
TGCCGCAGGTTGCACCCACCGCTGCCCCACGGACCACCAAGGTTCGTGAGACGTGGTCGGCGGTGGTGAAGAGCGACGACCCGGCGCTATCGGGAAAGGCGATAGCGGAGAAGGTGCGGAAGATGGTGGCACCCTCCCTCGGAGTCAGGGTGCACGAAGTGCGCGAGCTCCGACGAGGTGGTGGTGCGATTATCCGCACACCCTCGTTCGGGGAGCTAAACAAGGTGGTTTCCTTACGAAACCACCGCCCACCTGGTGACCAAGCCGTGGAGCGTCACCGACAGCGCCACGGTTAATGTGACGCTGTAGGTCGACGAGAGAGCGATGCGAAGCTCGATGTAGGCCGAGTCTACATCAAGTGGTTTCCATTTAGGTCGCAGGTGCGCACCTATGCCTGCCACAGGTGCAAGAGCTTCGACCACAAGGTCGGCGAATGGAGGCAGAAGGCCAACGTCTGCCGCCAGTTCGGATAGCACGCGCCACAACCTGCCGGAATTCCCCGCATGAAGGCAACTCTCGGGGCAATATATTCTTTGGGCGTGCGGCTGGCTAGACATTTAGGTTTAGCTTTGTCCAATCAGCGACAGAACGGCGACCCAAAATTCTGAAGAGGCCTACCTCCACGGACGACTGCCGGTCACCGACTGAACTGTGAGTAGCCATGGCCCTCCTTATATAGGGTTCCGGAGAGGTTTAGTGTGACCACCTATGAGGAATTTGCCATATTAGCAGTGTTGCCAACGCAGCTATTTTCTGGCCGGTTTTGGTTATTTTGCAAGAACCACTAAATGTATTATTGCTTAATTTATTGTTTGTTTTTTTTTTTTAAATTTTAAATATTAAATCATTTGCATTTGCAATTACTGCACCGAAATCTGGTCAATTCCAGGAATTGCAAATAAGATTTATAAGTAAAATAAAAACTTACAAATATTTAAAATTTAAAAATAAAAGCTGAAGAATAAAATAAAATTAAAATTGCAATACCTTTTAAACTGAACGGCTTATTTAAAAGATTGGCATATAAAATAAATATATTTTTCAATATCTTTCGTTCGACGTACATATGATGTGCTTCTTAGAATTTGCATATTTTTAAATGATCGAGATATTTTAATCTCTTTTTAACAACCCCCCTCGTAGATGTATTCTTGCATAAATAAATGCAGAATCCTATAAATTTATGTTTTTAACCTATAATGTTTAAACTTGATTTGATTATTACCAAAAAAAATTTTTAAATTAATTTTACAGCGCAAGAACCTTGCCGCTATAGCGCTGTCAATTCTTTAATAAAGTCTAATTAATGCCATACGGCTATTACTAGCCAGTTCATTAGAGGGCGAAACTCAAAGTGGTCTCACAATAAGAATTTTATTTTTATATCATTTCGCTAGTTTTTAAACTGAAAAAATATTTGAAAATTAGGAAAAATAATCAGGCCTGCTTCGGTAATCGTTAAATTTTTTCGTTTTCGTTTTGGGCGAAATCGTTCGTTTTCGTTTTTAGCTGCTCCGGGTTTCGGCAAATTTCTGCTATCGGAATGTTTCATTTTCTTATAGTTCTTTACTGGTCAAACAGTTGACTTGATTTTTTGGTAATTACTGTCTTTTATATTTACAATTTATCTAAGCCAGAAAGGGGCAAAAAAATGCTGCTGTTAAGCAAATTTAGGCAACTAAGATGCTGCCACACTTTTTACATTTTAATTTCGGTGGTCTTAATTAATTATTTGGTTAATTTTAACCATTATTTATAAACAACCATTTTGGCGGTCCTTTAAAGTTATTAACGTATTCATTTATATTTTAGAAGTATTTTTAACTGGCTGTTTCGTTTCACCAACAGTATGGCAACCTTGGCGATAACTTTTTGCGGTGAACTTATCGACCTATCGCCAAAACGAGAAAACTTGGTGAACACGGCAACATTTTGAGATGGGGTCAGAAATACATTTTTTATAAAATAACTACCTGCCCGAATGATCTAGTGGTGGTGTGGAATAAACATAAATTGACCACTGAGTAAACTATTTTTTTCCTTTTGTAAATAAGATCTGATTTCATATAAAAAAGCCATTTACTTTTCATTCCGGCCAGAAAAAGGTGCCCGTTTTTCAAATCGAAAAAATCTTTCGTTTTCGATTACCGGAGCACCAATTTCTCGTTTTCAAAAGCGAAAACGAAAAAATCTTGCCGTTTTTGATTACAGGAGCCGGCCTGAATATGTTTTTCGATGGCAAGGTTCTTGCGCCGTAAAATTAATTTAAATATTTTTTTTGTAATACTTAAAAAAATTTTAGGCATTATAGGTTAAAAACATAAATTAAAAGGTTTCCGCATTCATTTAAGCGTGAATACTTCGACGTGGAATTCAGAAATTCATAGTAATACGCCGCGAATGGCGGCCGTTTTTATTGTTTATAGGATTGATGATAATCAGGCCTGCTCCGGTAATCGTAAAATTTTTTCGTTTTCGTTTTTAGCTGCTCCGGTTTTCGGCAAATTTCAGCTATCGGAATGTTTCGTTTTCTCATCGTTTCTTACTGCTCAAGCAGTTGACTTGTTTTTTGGTAAATAGCAAACAATTTGAAGAACTGCCTTTTATATTTACTATTGCTTATTTTGAAGCTGGGAAAAGGCAAACAATTGATGAGTAAAGCAAATCTAGACATTTAAGATGCTGCCACCTTTTTCGCAGCTTTAATTCCGGTTGTCTCAATTATTTATTTGGTCAATTTAGACCATTTAAGGGGGGATATACATGTAAACCAAATTTTTTTTTGACACATTTTTTTTGGTTTTAAAAATAGTTTATTACTTAAAGAATATACTGTGTAAGTTTCATTATGGAATTCCAACTTTAAGAGCCTCAAATCAAGTATGTACGCAAAGTATACAAGTGTTAACGTGGGCGCATCAAAAACTTTAAACGTCTTTTTCTAAGCTTCTAATTTTAAGGTTAATTCGGTGCAAAACGGGCCACTTTTCAAAAATGTTTTGTGGCGAAACGGTTAAAGTTGATAAATTTTGTATTGAAAAATATTTAGATGTAGAGGAGTTATTGGGAATCTCCCGAGTCGCCTCCAAAAAATGTTGGTTTGCGGTGTACATCCTAACTGTCCACAGAATCATCCGATCAAAAAAAATTAGACCTCATTCGTTAAAGGATAAATGTCCCGAGGTATTCACGAAGCGTATTTATTTTTTTATTTTTTTCCCGATTTTTTATCAAAATTTGAAGTCAAAACCCCGATTTTTGACTAAAAAAATAAGTGAATTTGTTAATTTAAAAATATAATAAAATTAAAAATTAAAAAAGCTCGAGGTGAGTACCTGTTATTATCTAATTATCTAAAGAAGTTATATTCCAAATTTCAAACCGATTGGTTGAGTAGATTTTGAGTTATCGTGTACACCGATTTTCAAACTGGCATTTTTCAGGAGAGCTCTTTAAACTTTGTGATTCCCATGCACTGAACACCAACCGACTCTCGTTCAACTCTGCATAACTTCGTCAATTTTCCTACGATCGATGATATCGAAGATATTGAACTTTAAAAATAAAAAATAAAAAAAATTTACGAAACAAAAATTAAATCCCTTCCCCCCCCCCCCTTAAAAAATGCACGAAAAATGTCTAAATTTTGAACGTTTACATGTATATCCCCCCTTAAGTAATCAAATTAAATAGCATTATTTATAAACAACAATTTTGGCGCTCCTTTAAAGTTATTAACGTTGTTATGACCCTAACAAGGTCCTGCATGTGCAGCCATCGGCTTGGGCCATGCCTCGGCTAGCTCCCTCTCAGGCATTAGTTCTTGGCCCGGCCACTGACACACGTAACAGATATAATTTATTTTCTTGAACATCCCGCCCTAGACTATGACGAGACATTGCACAACACTAACACTTGCACAACTTCGAACTGAACGAAACATTACTTAACGACGCATACCTTTTAAACGGTCAGACTCCATTGAGACTCCTGGATGTTGTGGAGCTCATCTGCCTTGCCCTCCCATCCTTTGCAGGCTGCTGGCAGAAATTATATATGCAGCTGCCCCTATTATGCTTCACACAACCACCTCACGCCATCGATTCCTTCCTCCTTCCCAGAAAAAAAAACCACTCCATATTCATATTTAAACCTTACTTTTAATTATAATCATTAATTTTACAGAAAAGTATAATCGAGCCGTTTGGTCTCTGTTGAACCACCTAACTCCTTTTTTTTTTCTGTTTGTATTTTTTTTCCGCAATAAGAATAACAATAATAATTCCCCAACATCAACAAAATCCTCGACCTACCCGTTTGAGCGCTCAGAAGGGGGGACGAAATTTCGAGGGGAAGCCGATACACAAACCACAGAATATCGAATTAGAAATTCACAAAAAAAAAAAAATAAGTTAGGGCACAACCAGAAAATTTAACCAAAGAAATGAATAAAATATGAATAAATAACTAAATGAGGACCAAATATGACCAAACAAATGATTAATTAATAAATAAATAAATAATAAAAATTAAAACAATAAATATATAAACAAAGAGATTAAATAGATGAACAAAAATAAATATAAAACAAAATAAAATAAAAAAAAACCAGACTGAAGCCTTTGGTGGCTCCCGTTGCCGCCTCGTTGCAGGCGTGTCGGTCTTCACCTAGGCGGCACTATAGCATCGCCGAGATTCCGATGTACAGTGGCGGGTAAAACTTATGGCCTTACGTGCGGTTCGGGTGGCCAGCACAGACCAAAAGGATCGGCAATTTGGCGCAGTCCAAAAAACAATTATGTGGCACCCGGATTTTAGGTGGCCATAAAGCACGAGGTACCGCCAGCTCCAAAAGTATTCGGCCACCAAGACCACTATTTCCGCCAGTATATATATAAAAATATGCGGGGATCGAAAATTTAGGCTCCCGTACAAAATAATTTCGCCAGGCCCGGATCTTGGCCTGTCGTTCCTTCTTTGTAACCTGGTCCTGGTCGGCTTCTATATTTTAAAAAAAATTTTCTTTATCCTCTTCTATTTGTCCTGCCTGGTCCCTGACCACTCACCTCGAGGGTTCGCCGATCCAGCTTCCCAGGTTGTTGTTGTCTCCAAAAAAATTAGCACTGCTCCACTTAATTATAATTCTTCAATTGGTCTTAACATATATAGTTTTTTTTTAATATTTTTCTCTAAGGCCACTTAACAACTTTTAAAATCTTTGCACCGCCGAACTGTCCCGCGCTCGATCGAATTTCTTTCTCTCCGGATTCCAAAACCAACGGAGGCAGCGACAGCCGACAACACGCCATTCGAACTCGAACTCCGTTAGGTTTCTTTTTTTCGAGTTCTCTTTCATCGGGTGAATGAACCCACTACCCTAAATGGCCTCAGTTGGCAGTCCTATTCCCAGTGCTACCCATTCCCACCTATCGATACCAGTGACCTACGATCACCGATATGTCCGTCGGACACAACACCACACTGACAATGGTCGACGTAAACAAAAACAAAGAAACATTGGCAGTGAAAAATGTCCGAATTCCGGCTATTGCCAAAGAACCGGAAACCTGACGAGCCAGATTAGCGCAGGACCTTGGGATTTACAAGCGCCCAACGCGGGAGACCTCCCACGACCCTGAATCCACGATCCGACGCCCTCATCGCTTTGGCCAGCATTACCTCCACGTTACCATTCCGAGCAAGTGATTCCGTGCGTTTAAGATGCCAGATTTATTCTCTTCTTCTCTTCCAGGTCCTCATCGTTGGTCGTAGATCCCATTCCGTGTAGGGAACAATTCACCTTCCGCGTGTCCTTTATTGCTTTAGGTCCTTCACATGGAACACCCCTGCCAACTTGCCATTCATGTCCTCCACCTCATACATGTGGTTGCCTATGGGTCTTCGAATCCGGCATTTCAGGAATTTCCTGGAAAATTTCGCGTGAAACACTTCCCGAAATCACTCAATACGTGATTTCGCCTAAATGCTTCTTGTCCGGGGCGGAAAGCTACCTCTCGTGTCCGGCGATTGAAAAACCTTGCACTATTCTCGTGTGCCTCATGCAAGTTATTCCTTATCGTGTCCCTTATCAGCGCCATCCTCTCTCCTGCCTCCAGGCCCTCCAGCTCGTTGTCCCCCAACGCCTGTATCCTCCGAGCCAGCTGATAATCAGCTCCGTTGGTGAACATATTCTGCCCAAACAAGGCGAAGTACGGCGTTACTTCTGTAGCTTGGTGCACTGAGCTCCTCAAGGCCGCCTCGATCTCCGGGAGATACAAATCCCAATCCCGATGATCCTCCTCCAAGTACGCCCGGATTGCATTGAGCACCGACTGGTTCACCCGTTCGGCTGCATTCGATTGAGGAGAATATACAGCAGTTCTCAAGTGCTTAATCTTATACTGCTCGACCATCTCCCGGAACCGCTTCGCTACAAACTGCTTTCCGTTGTCCGAATGTATAATCTCCGGCACTCCAAACGTGTGGAATATTGTCTTGGTCAAGAACTTGACGACTTCCACCGTGGTCGCCTCCTTCATTGCCTTGAGGAACACAAACTTCGAGAAGTGGTCCACCACAATAAAAATGTAGGCGTGACCCTTCCTAGACCGAGGATATTTTCCCAGGAAGTCGATGTAAATCTTTTGGAACGGCCGATACGTTACCGTTTCTGTTCCTAGCCCCGGCTTTGGCCCTCCATACAACGGTTTGGACTCCTTGCATACCTGGCGGTCGCGAACGAATCCCCGTACCTGAGACACCATGCCCGGCCAATGGAACCATTGCCGCAGGCGATGTAGCGTTTTGGCCATCCCTCCATGAGCCTTTGTCAGCGGTGCGTGTGCTTGTTCTATCAATGTGCTGGTCAGCGACGCTGGGATCCACAGCTTCCAGCGGTTCTCCTCCAGCTCAGGTTCGCTGTTGGACATGGTCCGTTTAAATACGAAACCATCCACCACTTTGATATCTGGCCGTTTCTCCTTTTCCGCTTCGACCACGTCATGTAGCTCGCGATATTCCTCCGACTCAAACTTCACGGTCTGGAATCCCAGCATCCAGTCGTCACTTAGGTCCTCCACCGATTCCACCATCCTAGATAGGGTGTCCGCCACTACGTTCTCTGACCCTTTCCGATGCTGTATACAAAAGTCGAAAGCCTGTAATTTCAACGACCATCTCGCCAGTCTCCCACTTAAATCCTTCAGCGACATTAACCACTTTAGGCTCGAGTGATCCGTAATCACCGTAAATGGCATGAGCTCTATGTACGGTCGGAATCGCTGTATAGCTAATACGGCCGCCAAGCATTCCTTTTCCGTCACGCTGTAGTTACGCTGACACTGATTCAGCTTCTGAGACATAAATGCTATAGGTCGTTCGCTGCCGTCATCTTCCTCCTGGAACAATACTGCTCCGACTCCGGAATCCGATGCATCGCACTGCACATAGAATCTCTTGGAGAAGTCCGGACGGGCTAATACCGGCGCAGCCATTAATGCACTCTTTAGGGCTTTGATCGCTTCCTCCGCCTCCGCTGTCATCTTGAATTTCTGGCCCTTTTTCAAAGTATCTGTCAGCGGCGCTGCGAGGTCTGCAAAGTTCCGGATAAACCTCCGGTACCAACCCGCCGTGCCTAAGAAGCTCCTCACTTCCCTCGTGCTCTTGGGAATTCCTAGATTCTGAATGGCTTCGACCTTCTTGGGATCAGTTCGAAGAACTCCGCCGCCTATAATAAAACCCAGGTATCTAAGCTCTTTAAAGCAGAAGTGAGACTTTTTTAACCCGATGGTCAATCCCGCTTCCCTCAAGAGTCCTGCCACTTCCTGGAGTGTCTCTATGTGTTCCTCAAACGTTGGGGACACCACCAGCAAGTCGTCCAGGTACATAAATACCTTTTCTCGCAACCTCTGGGGAATCACCTTATCCATGAGGCGGCACAGGCGTTGAGCAGCATTTGTCAACCCGAATGGCATGGTGACGAAATGATACAACGGGCGTCCTGGAACCGTAAACGCCGTATACCTTCTGCTCTTTTCCTCTAGCTCTATCTGCCAGAACGCGTGTTTCAGGTCTACGCTCGATATGTACCTTGTAGTATTTACCCGGCTCAGGATTCCTTCGATACTTTGTTGAGGATAAGCGTCTTTTATCGTCACTTGGTTTAGCTTCCTAGCGTCTAGACAAAGACGATTCTTCCCCGGCTTCCTCACAAGCGTTATGGTATTACTCCATGAGCTGTCGCTTTCTTCAATCACACCTAAGCGAAGCATTTCGTCTACTTCCTCATAGATAAGAGATTGTAATGCTGGTGATACCGGGTAGTGACGATCTTTCACTGGGACTGCTCCTTCAACCGGATCTATCGTGTGCTTCATCCTAGTAGTTTTTCCCAGGCCATTGGCTTCAAAGGTAAAGAAGGAGTCGCGGATCTCTTGTAACTTCTGCTGTTGGTCTTCGGTCAGTTCGTGTGGCTCTGGTTCCCCTTTAGTTTCCATTTGCAGGTCTGTATTGGCTTGGTTCGATTCTATCCCAAACACCTCGGGTGCTATCCGGAAACTCTTCCAAAAATCTACGGCCAGATATAGTTCCTGCTCGAGGGAGGGGCACAAAAACAGGTTTATAGTGGCAGTGTTCGTTTTGTACTCTACCGGCACTGACACTTTTCCCAGGATCTGCTGAGTTGCCCCATTGGCTGTTCGAACACTGGCGAAGTACGGCTTCCAGGTGATGTCCAGCGTTTCCAAAAGCTCTCTACAATCTTTGCCAAGTAAGCTGACCGATGCTCCTGAGTCTAAAAGACCACGTACCGTCTTTCCAAGGATGCTCACGACCGCATACGGGCGTGGATCTGTATTCTTCCTCTGGTCTCGAACAGAATTCACCGACTGCTGTACCCTGCCTCGTTCCTGTTTCCTTTTCTTAAATCGATCCCTGGCTTTTTGTATCCTTTTTGTTGTCATGGTCATACCTGCAAGCTGATTTTCACCGAATATTCGTTGACGAGCCTCTTGTACCTTCGAACTCGCTCACTCAGGGTCAGGAACATCCGATCTGGTCCCCGCACCATCGGCTTCGCGCTCTCTTCCCTATTGCTGCTTAATTGGTCCGGGATCTCCTCTCTGGGTCTCTCACGGAACGCGGCTCGCCCGTCCCCACTACGTTCCGCAAGGCGTTTCCCTGCCTACAGTTAGGGCATTTGGGCGTAACGGTATTTGCCAATCCGCATTTATAGCAGAAAAGCTTCCGCTGCACCGCCTCACATTCCATATAAACATGCCCACTCTGTTGACAGTTCCAGCATATCAGCAACTTTTTAGCCGCTCCGCTTGATATCGCCTCTACAGATCCTTCTGTTCCATCAGTTGATTCCTGGATTTCCTGATCGCAGCCTCGGATTTCCTCCACTCTGCTAGTTCGCAGCTCCTGCCGTGGTCTGTAGCTGATTGGCAATTGTGTTTTCCGTCTTTCACGCTCGGGATCCAACGTGCGTTCCGCCTCCTTACACTCGTCCTGGAGGTGTTCCAGCGTGTAGACTCGCATCGGGTAGATCCACTGTCTCATTGGCTCCGCCAAGTTTCGCTTCGCTGTTTTCACCACCCATTCCTGGTCCACTCTGCCACCCACAGATGCCACTAGTCGCCGGAGGGCTGTGAAATATTCCTCCAGAGATTCTCCCGAGCGCTGCTTCCTCTCGGCGATATCCTGGATTCGGTCATAATTGCTCCTATTGTCACAATAGCGCCGTTGCAATGCCGCTTTAAGGTCTTCCCAAGTCCTCGGAGGTTTGGTTCTGATTTGCAGCCAGTACCACTCAGATGCTTCCTCGGCGAGCAATCGGTGAAAATCCCGTAATAGGTCTGGCCATGGCACTCCATAGTGCTCCTGTAGATGTTCCACCCTGAACAAGAAGTCCTCAGCGCTCATGGAGCCGTGGCTGCCGGCAAACTGAAACCCGCACTTGTCCAGTGGAACATAATGCCTTGGCCGACTCCATTGCCTGTGCTCTCCCGAAAAACTGGTTCCCGGTCCTCTCCCGGACAGACTGCCGTTTGGATTTGCCGAGGCGCGATATTCGTCTCGTTGTTGCCCTTCGAATCTCACTCTCGGCTGTTGCGGAGTTCCCGAGGCTCTGTTATCAAAAGAGCGGTGATCCCAGCGATCTCTCATAGACCCGTTCTGGACCCCAAATGGGTTGCCTCCTGTCACCTGTGGGTTCACCCAACGGTTTCCTTGTCCTGTCCACGTTAGACTTTCACCTCTTCCATTTGCCACTCGAGGTGGCATTACATCCGTTGCCGGCTGACCGGGGTGGTGATCCCTTCTGGCTCCCTCACTCTGTCCTTCGGATTGGTGTTGTCTTCCTGCTGCTTCGCCCCCTGGACCCTCTTCCATATTCGGTGCCTTGCTACCAGCCTCTTTACTCCCAGTTGTTCCAACCGCTCGCTGTGTTGCCGTCGATGAACCAGAGGACTTGGATGTTTCTGAACTTCCGTCCCTTAGATCCAATCGCTTCATTATTTCGGCGAATCCCGTCTGCATGCATTGGTCGATCCTCACGTCGATGAGGCGTTGCAAATCCATCCTCATCTGCTCCTGCGATGTCTGGATCACCGATTGCAATTCCCTCCTATTGAACGAGCCATATGCTTCGGCGTTTTCCTGACTGTATTGTTCCTGTATTGGGTCTAGGATAATGTGGGAATGTACGTTGTACGGAGTGGAGGCCTGATCGAGATTCAGAGTTCTTGGGATTGCGCCCCTTCGCTGTGCCCCCGATAGATCCCTGCCCCTTGCCACTTCCAGCATCTGTGACTCCTCCTCTTCACTTCTATGCCGTTCTTCTTCGCCCTGCATTGTGGACATTATTGGTCCACCCATATACCCTCGACGTGAAATGTCTGGAACCAATCAAATGCTACGCTAACTGCTTGGCTAAGGAACGATAATGTGGTGACAACAAACAAAAACAAACAACTACAAAAAAAATGTTTTAAAACTCGTCTACAATGACAATTTGGCGAGAATCCACCCAAATGTTTTGTTATATTTAATATACATGCATCTGGAAGGAAGAAGTTCACCCGGCGTTTGGTGTTGTGTGTTCGATATTTATTTCTGACCATTTAAAAACAAATACGTGTATATACTGACAACAAAAAACACTTATTTGGCCCAGTCGACTATACAAAACCTCACTAGCAATGACGTTTGATAGTCAAGTTGCCAAATACAAAAACAAAACATAACTAATCATCCTCTCTTCTTCCCACAGGTGCAAATGGACACGTACAAATTGGAACAGATGCAACTCTCTCACACATCGGAGCAGAGGTCACCGTCCTTCGCCTGGACGCAGCGCAAGGTCACCGAATATTGGGCCCTGGGTCGCCGGACGTTGTCGTGTCTCACCACCCGGGAAAAAGGAGGAACCAGTTACATTTTTTTTAAGTTAATATTTTACCCCTTTGTATTAATTTGATCTACATTAAACCCCCTTTTTAATTATAATTTTCCCGCTTTCACTACTTTAGTCTTAGTCCGTTATTTGTGTCCGATGTCTATGCCAACGTTTCGCAAACTGATCTATTCTATCTGGTCAGTGTCGAACTTGGCCTTCTCCTTCTCCGGTCACTATATGTCCTTGCATCTTAGCTAGCCATAGTCGCCGGATTTCCTTTTCCTCGTTTCTGTCCGATATTTATCCTAATTTTATTTACTAACTAACTAAAGGCTATATCACAGATTAATATCACAAATTTGGGACTTTTGTCAGTCAGCTTGCGCAAATCAATTTATTTGGCTCAACCGCATAATTGATGACTTCAAGTCTGCTTCTAGAAGCCCCGTTTAGGGACATTAATCCGCCACCTTTCTTTGCTCTCTAACTTCGTTGTTTATAGAATCAGATATTCAGTCTAGCCACCCCGCTAGAATTCTCTGATCCTACAAACCACGAAGTTTAGCATGTCCTTTTGTGGAGGACTTAGTGCTGCTTTCAATTGGGCGCCATTTCTGTTATGACCCTAACAAGGTCCTGCATGTGCAGCCATCGGCTTGGGCCATGCCTCGGCTAGCTCCCTCTCAGGCATTAGTTCTTGGCCCGGCCCACTGACACACGTAACAGATATAATTTATTTTCTTGAACATCCCGCCCTAGACTATGACGAGACATTGCACAACACTAACACTTGCACAACTTCGAACTGAACGAAACATTACTTAACGACGCATACCTTTTAAACGGTCAGACTCCTTTGAGACTCCTGGATGTTGTGGAGCTCATCTGCCTTGCCCTCCCATCCTTTGCAGGCTGCTGGCAGAAATTATATATGCAGCTGCCCCTATTATGCTTCACACAACCACCTCACGCAATCGATTCCTTCCTCCTTCCCAGAAAAAAAAACTACTCCATATTCATATTTAAACCTTACTTTTAATTATAATCATTAATTTTACAGAAAAGTATAATCGAGCCGTTTGGTCTCTGTTGAACCACCTAACTCCTTTATTTTTTCTGTTTGTATTTTTTTTCCGCAATAAGAATAACAATAATAATTCCCCAACATCAACAAAATCCTCGACCTACCCGTTTGAGCGCTCAGAAGGGGGGACGAAATTTCGAGGGGAAGCCGATACACAAACCACAGAATATCGAATTAGAAATTCACAAAAAAAAAAATAAGTTAGGGCACAACCAGAAAATGTAACCAAAGAAACAGTCTCGAATTTTCTGTCATACGGACTAGTCGTGTACTGAAATTTTTTCTCTGAAAAAAAAAAAAAACAATAATAAAAATTATTTTCGCTCTCTGAAAAGTATATAAATTTGTTTTCCAAAGAACCACTTTTTATTCTGGACAAAATTTAACCCTTTTCACCCTTACCGTTCATTACTAATATCAAGTTCAAATAAAAATAAAAAAGAAGATCAGCATTGCAACGTAGTGATGGGGGACCCCCCTGACCGTGGCCCACTAAGAGCCATAACAGACCAAATACTAACATCTCCCGGACCAAAATATCTAACCATCTCCAGAACAGACCCTGGACTCGACCTGAATAACATCAATCCATTCCTTGTTAAAAAACAAATCGACTTTACGTGTGATGGTGAAATAGAAGAATGCAAGACTCTTCGTAATGGCACTCTGTTAGTTAAAACTAAAACTGCTGTTCAAGCTTGTAAACTAATGAAACTTAAAGCATTTGCTCCCAACATTAACGTTACTGTCTCTGTACATAACTCTTTAAACTCATCTAAAGGAGTTATTTACTCTAATGATCTAAGAGGATTAGAAGAAAGCGTTATTGTGCAAGAACTAGCAAACCAAAAAGTAACAGAAGTTCGTAAAATTCTTAAAAGAGACAACGGCGCACTAAAGGAAACAGGACTCTTAATTATTACATTCAACACACACAATCTTCCTGAGTACATAATGATCGGCTACCAGCGGACTTCCGTCAGAGTTTATATCCCACTGCCCATGAGATGTAACAATTGTTTCAAATACGGCCATCTCCACAAATTCTGTAAAAATAATAAAATTTGTTACAACTGCGGAGAAGAACACCATATCGACCCGACCTCTAACATCAAATGCAATAGACCGCAAAAATGCATTAACTGCAACATTGAACAACTAGCAAACCCTCACAACTCCACCAGCAAGAAATGTCCCGTATTTCTGAAACAACAAGAACTCCAAGCCATTAAAACTACGAACAGATGTGACAACAAAACGGCAAATACAATCCTCAACGCTCGATTCTCCAAGGAAACTTCACAATTATACTCATCCATCGCCAAGAATTCAAATTCCCAACAATCCATTTCTACAAAACCTCAACAACCCAAAGAACCCAGACTCTCAATCCATGAACAATCTATTCTTGAAAAACTCAACAATTCAACAGGACCTCAACAACTCAAAGGACCCGGAAAAACGCACCAAGAGCTTTCAAATCTTCAAAAAATCGAACAATACAACAGGACCTCATCTACTCAAAGGACCCGAACCCGGTAACTCCAATCATGATCAATCCACTTCCAGACCAGCTCCCACATCATATGCGGACCTTTATCCTAGCACCAGGAAAACCTCAACCGACAACAATTCTCCACAAACAACCAAGAACTCCCCAACTAAAACCACCAAAAAACTATCACTAGACATATCAAAACGAATAACTTCCATAAAAAAAGACGCAAAAAAACTCAAAACACTCTTAAACCCTGACACTTCAAGCGATTCAGAGGAGATGGACATTTCGTAATTTACATCCAACTCATTTATCTTTAATTTAATATGTTAAAAATTATCCAATGGAATATCAAAGGTTATAGAAACAACTACCCAGAATTACAAATCCTCATTAATCAATACCACCCACAAATCATAGCACTTCAAGAAACCCACCTTAAAAATTTAACTTCATTACCAATCCCCATTAACTTTTCCCTATACTGCAGCAATACCACCAATAGTTTCGGAGGAACAGCCCTCCTAGTACATAACTCTATCTCCCACTCACAAAAAACTCTCAACACGGACTTTGAAGCCGTTTGAATCTCAATTCAAACAAAAACAAATATAGATCTCATATCAGCATACATCTCTCCTTCAAAACAGTTTAATCTAAAAAATCTTGAAAATGTTTTAGCCCCATCTACCCCATATGCTATCGTCCTTGGCGACTTCAACAGCTGGCATCCATATTGGGGCTCCCCTAGAGCCAATACCAGAGGCAACACAATAGCTAAATTCATTGACAGAACAGTCTATACCGTACTAAATGACAAATCCCCTACACACTACTCAACACACAACACACTAACTCATATTGACCTCTCTCTTGCCACAGCCAACATATCCCCAGAGATCTCTTGGAAAATCCTAGACGATCTACACGGAAGCGACCACTTCCCTATCCTAATCTCAATATTCCCAAACCCTTCCCCCCCAACATTCATATCCAAACCGTCATTCAAACTAAAAAAAGCAAACTGGGACCTCTTTAGAGAGCACATTACAAAACTATCCCCACTCAGACGTTTCAGTAACAACACAAACAAAGAAGCAGCTTATATTAAAAAAACACTGATCCAAAGTGCACACCTATCAATACCACAAAACACGACATTCTCTCTCCCGCGTACAGTTCCCTGGTGGAACCAAAACCTAACCCTCTTAAAAAAATTAAAAAACCTCAAATGGAGAAACCTTCGAAACAATATCAATACAGAAAACATGATTGAATATAAAAGAGCTAATGCCATATTCAGGAGGTCAATTAGAGATGCTAAAAAAGCCTCTATTATAAACTTCACTTCCGAAATCCAGCCTAACTCTGATCCTGCAAGAATGTGGGCAAACATTAAACGACTTTGCGGTATCTATCCAACTAAACATATACACAGCATCCACAACCCCATAACACTAACAACAACAATAGACCCAGCTGAGATAGCTAACACACTCGGAGACCTATGGTCAAAACAGGCAAAAGACTCCAACTTCTCCCCAGAATTCCGCACTAACAAAATGCTTATTACTCCCCACAATACATATGCCCCAACCCCAACAGCCATAGAAATAGAAAAAAACATAAATCTAATAGAACTAAACTCTGCCATTAACTCACTTAAGGGACACACACCAGGACTAGACCGTATTTCTTACTCCATGATTAAAAACACTCCCATCTCATTTAAATTTAGAATTTTACAACACTTCAACGACATTCTTGATTCCCACATCCCCCAATCCTATAAACTCAGCCTTGTGTTACCAATCCTTAAACCCAATAAACCCAAAACCAACCCCAACTCCTACCGTCCCATTTCCCTTAACCCATGCTTAGCCAAAGTCCTAGACAAAGTCGTCGCAAATAGATTGTGGTGGTTTGTCCTTTCAAATAAACTAATTCATAATAATCAATTTGGTTTTAAGCGTGGCAGATCAGTTCTAGACAGTCTACTTTATGTGGACCACCTTGCAACAAGATCATTGTCTCTAAAAAAACACATCTCTATTATCTCTCTCGACTTTGCAAAAGCTTTTGATAAAATAGGCATTCATTCTCTCATTCACCAACTAGAAAAATGGAAACTTGGTCCCCGAATTATAAAATACGTATGGAATTTCATGACGAACAGAAAAATAATAGTTAAAAACGGCACATCTCTCTCCATAAACTTCCCACTAGATAATGGTATCCCTCAAGGATCCCCTATATCCGTTATCCTCTTCCTTATCGCCTACAACTCCCTAACTAACATTATCTCCATCCCAAATAATCTTTCTTTTACAGCCTATGCTGACGACTTTCATCTAATACTGCAACATAACCGTAACAACAATCCCCAAGTCAACCTTTCAACTCTTTTCCATCAAATCGGAGAATGGTGTTCTTACTCAGGTTCTTCACTTTCAATTGATAAATGTCAACTACTCCACATATGCCGGAAAAGAAGTTGCAGTGCAAACATCATCACTGGTTCCATCAACATCCCAACCACTGATCATACAAAAATCCTAGGACTCACGATAAACAAACGATACAGTTGGAACCATCACATTACTAACCTGAAAACATCCCTCTCCCGTCCCCTAAATATCATAAAACACCTCTCCTCAAGAAAATACAACTGCAACACAACCTCCCTCATACAAATTGTAAACTCTATCCTCATCTCAAAAATTGATTACTGCCTACCTATATACGGGAAAGCTCCCACCACCATCTTAAACTGCCTTAAATCGACCCAAAACTCTGCTATAAGAGCAGCCCTCGGGGCCTTTAGAACAACTCCTATTTATAACCTGCTAATTGAAGCAAAAATTAATACACTAGAAAACAGATGTAAACTTTTAACAAGCAAGCTCGGAACTAAACTTATTCTCTCTCATAACTCCCCAATAGGCAAACTATCCAAATCCATAGTCAAAACAAAAAGAAACTACAGATACCCTAGCACATTAGACAGAATCATCGACTCCTGCAAATCATTTTCCCTTCCATTCTCTCCCGCCAAATTCTACACGTCAAAAAAATACAATCCGGGAATAATTCTTAAAGCCACAAACACCTCCCTTTCCCTATACAACAAAAACACAACTTCACCTATAACATACCACCAGCTCTTCCACTCTATTAAAAACTCCCTACACGATCACAAATTCATTTACACAGACGGCTCAAAAACAAATGACACTGTAAGCTACAGTGTAACCAACAATACTGACATAATCAAATATGGCCTCCTTCCCCAGTACTCCTCTGTAATCTCTAGTGAGTTAATTGCAATCCATGAAGCTATAAAAATTTGCTCTGGTTCACCCGGCAAATATGCTATATGCTCGGACTCCCTTTCCTCAATCAAATCCATTTCAAACATAAACAATTACTCTTACTACCCTAATACAATAAGATCACTTATTACCAAACTCTTCCCCAAAATCAGACTAATTTGGATCCCTAGCCACATAGGTATACAAGGCAATGAGAGAGCAGACACAGCAGCTAAAGAAACACACAAATACCCTCTAATATTTACAGACAACTTCAACACCAAAGACATCACACAACTCCTTAAAAAACACTATACCGATAAACTGAACAGTCTTCAATCACAAACTACCCAATGGTACAAACAGATCTTACTAAACACCCCAGCAAACTTCTCTTTCAAAACCACAAACCTCAACCGACAACAACAAATTATAATAAATAGACTACGACTAGGACACACACAACTCACAAACGCCCATTATATGAATAGATCCCTAACAAGTATCTGTCCCTTTTGCAACACCTCAGCGATAGACATCCAACACATTTTAATAGACTGCACTGCACTTTCACATGTTAGAACAATTTGCTTTTCCAATGATAACCCAATCCATCTCCTTGCGAATCCAACAGCAGCAAACTCAAATAAAATTATATACTTTCTACACAAAATGAATCTCATACATAAAATTTAATTATAACATATTCCACACACATATCTTTGTTAATACACTGTAGAGCGGAAGGCCTCGGTAGCCATTGCTCATTATCCTTCGTTAACTTTTAGTTTATAACTATTAGTTAGCATTAAATAAATAAAATAAAAAATTAACCAAAGAAATGAATAAAATATGAATAAATAACTAAATGAGGACCAAATATGACCAAACAAATGATTAAATAAATAAATAAATAAATACATTAATAAATAAATAAATAAATAAATAATAAAAATTAAAACAATAAATATATAAACAAGGAGATTAAATAGATGAACAAAAATAAATATAAAACAAAATAAAATAAAAAAAAACCAGACTGAAGCCTTTGGTGGCTCCCGTTGCCGCCTCGTTGCAGGCGTGTCGGTCTTCACCTAAGCGGCACTATAGCATCGCCGAGATTCCGATGTACAGTGGCGGGTAAAACTTATGGCCTTACGTGCGGTTCGGGTGGCCAGCACAGACCAAAAGGATCGGCAATTTGGCGCAGTCCAAAAAACAATTATGTGGCACCCGGATTTTAGGTGGCCATAAAGCACGAGGTACCGCCAGCTCCAAAAGTATTCGGCCACCAAGACCACTATTTCCGCCAGTATATATATAAAAATATGCGGGGATCGAAAATTTAGGCTCCCGTACAAAATAATTTCGCCAGGCCCGGATCTTGGCCTGGCGTTCCTTCTTTGTAACCTGGTCCTGGTCGGCATCTATATTTAAAAAAAAATTTTCTTTATCCTCTTCTATTTGTCCTGCCTGGTCCCTGACCACTCACCTCGAGGGTTCGCCGATCCAGCTTCCCAGGTTGTTGTTGTCTCCAAAAAAATTAGCACTGCTCCACTTAATTATTATTCTTCAATTGGTCTTAACATATATAGTTTTTTTTTTATATTTTTCTCTAAGGCCACTTCACAACTTTTAAAATCTTTGCACCGCCGAACTGTCCCGCGCTCGATCGAATTTCTTTCTCTCCGGATTCCAAAACCAACGGAGGCAGCGACAGCCGACAACACGCCATTCGAACTCGAACTCCGTTAGGTTTCTTTTTTCCGAGTTCTCTTTCATCGGGTGAATGAACCCACTACCCTAAATGGCCTCAGTTGGCAGTCCTATTCCCAGTGCTACCCATTCCCACCTATCGATACCAGTGACCTACGATCACCGATATGTCCGTCGGACACAACAACGTATTCATTTATATTTTATAAGTATTTTTAACTGGCTGTTTCGTTCCATCAACAGTATGGCAACCTTGGCGATAACTTTTTGCGGTGAACTTATCGACCTATCGCCAAAACGAAAAAACTGGTTGACCACGGCAAAAATTTTCTTGTCAAATCTGAGGTGGGGTCAGAAATACATTTTTTATAAAATAACTACCTGCCAGAATGATCTAGTGGTGGTGTGGAATAAACATCAATAGACCACTAAGTAAACTATTTTTTAAATAAGATCTGATTTCATAAAAAAAAGTCATTTACTTTTCATTCCGGCCAGAAATAGGTGCCCGTTTTTCAAATCGAAAAAATCTTTCGTTTTCGGAAACCGGAGCACCGATTTCTCGTTTTCAAAAACGAAAAAATCTTCCCGTTTTCGATTACCGGATCAGGCCTGATTATCAATTGTCAAAACAAATTCCGGAGTTTGGTGTCGGTCTAACCGGGAAAAAGCTAACGCCTTAGCAGAACGCCTAAGAGACAGCTTCCAGCCCTGTGTGACCCGGAAGACCTGGAGGTGACTACGCAGTTCCTGGACATTGCATGCCCCATGGATGTGCCTATACCTGAAATACACAGCATGGAAATTCAAGAAGAAATCATCTATCTTGAGTCATCGAAATCTCCCGGATGTGGTCATATAGATGCCGCTGCATTAAATCACCTCCCATTGAACTGCATCAAGAATCTAAGAACTATAATGAACCTAAGACTTGGCCACTTTCCATCACAGTGGAAATTCGCCAAAGTCATAGTCATCCCAAAACCTTGCAAACCAGAGGCTGAGCTGGTTTCCTATAGGCCAATTAGCCTTTTAACAATGCTTTCTAAAATTCTGGAGAAGCTATTCGTTAAAAGATTGATGCTCATTATAGATGAGAAAAACATCATCCCCGACCATCATTCGGATTCAGACGAGAACATGGAGCAATTCAACAATGCCACAGAGTCGTTGACCAGATTCTAGACTTTTTCGAAAACAAAAAGTTGTGCTGCAACATTCCTGGATGTTCGACATGCCTTTGATAGGGTATGGCATCAAGGCTGGCTCTATAAACTAAAATACAGCCTGCCTACGCCATTTTATCTCCTCTTAAAGGCTTACCTAGAGAACAGACGTTTTTATTTAAGATATAACCACGTAGAGTCTCATATAGTAGTGCACGCCGCAGTGCCTCAATAAAGTGTCCTAGCCCCGATTTTGTACTCCTTGTAAAGTACAGAAATGCCAATCCCAACGGGAACTAACCACACCACAGGCACATATTCTTGTCTCAGCCGACACACTTGCGATGGCAGCTCAAGGAATGCAGCAAACGTTAGACAACTTGCAACCGTGGTTAAAAAGATGGAATATTGTAATTAACGCCGAAAAATCCACGCAAACTACATTTTCACTAAGACCAGGAACCTCTCCGTCAGTCCACCTTAATGGTAAAGTCATCCTACAGAAGCCAACTGAAAAATACTTCGGACTGACCCTTGACGCAAAACTGACATGGAGAGAACACATCACGTGGAAAGTCAAGCTCTTGCGACACAAAAGCAGAAAAATGTCCTGGCTACTAAGAAAAGGAAAGAAGCACCTGGAAAAATTGCAGGAGCACGAAAACCCCCAAGCCAGCAGCATTCTGGACAACAGTGATCAACGTAGACGACTACATCCATTTGATCTGCCATTCAGAGTTACACCTTACCCACCCCGGGCACTCATAAAACACTGTTAAAAGAACATAATTAAATGCCATCTGGGCAGATAAAGGCAGATAAATAAAGACTTCATTAAACGAAAAAAACAAAAAAAATCGAATTAGTGACGCGCATGAATGGATTATTTACGGACGTGCTTTCGGGACGCTCGTGATCAGATTGTGAAAAACTGAGTTTTCCGTGTGAAACAACACAATAAAAGTGTACAAATCGGTGCTTGAGTGCTTCGCGGAAATTTTGACCTGATTTTCGTGAGTGAAAACCGTGTGTTTTTGCATTTATTTGCTAATTAAAATTTGAAAATGTTGTGCATAAGCACAACACGTGTGCGAGAGAGCTTTTAGGTCAGCTGTTGAACAGCTGGCTGCTTGGTTCCTGTCCGCGCTAAACTGGTTCGTGTCATCGGCGAGCTTGGTTAGTGTCTCAGGCGAGAGTGCCATAGCAGTGAAATTTTGCTGTATAGCAAGTAGCCTGCAACAGCCTGTTGCCTGTTGAGTCATGGAGAGCGACAGCAGCGTGAGCGCCATGAGCGCCACGTCTGGAAAATCAGTGAGAGGCTAGCGCAGAGGCCGTGCTGACTCTAAGTGTTCAGCGCCAACGCAGGCAAAGCTGATTGCTTTTTCTGCTATGAGAGAGCCCGCGGCAGTCGGGACTCTGGAGGAGGAGTTGTCTTCTCTGGAATGCCAGCCGTCGACATCCGCTGCCGCCGCTGCTGCCTACGCCACTGCTTACGCAACTACCACGCAGCGCCTTGTCAGGAGGAGTTTCAGCCAGTTGGGAAGCGTCAACACGGAGGACTTGTCATTAGCCATCAGCCGCTACGACGAAATCGTCATGGCGTTGATGCTGAGATGCGGAGAGCTGGAGGCGCGATTGCCCATGCTACCCCCGTCGCTGACAGACGCCAGAACCCGTTGGACTGCCGGCATAGAGGGCAACCCTCGAGGCATCACATGTTCTCGAGTGTGTGTCCGATATACGGCGCGGTGCTAGCGAGGGTGCAAGCTAGACATTAATGTTTAGCTTCATCCAAGCGAATTGTGGTCGAGGCCGAGCTGCGACCATCGAGCTCGGAGTCCGCATTAGGAGATCGGGCGCAATGTTCGCACTGCTGCAGGAGCCGTATCTCGGCGGTGACAGATTGGATGTTCTGCCTGATGGAATAAGGATGTTCACCGACCGGCGCGGGAAGGCAGCCATCCTAGTGGACCACCAGGATGCCATCTGCATGCCAGTGGAGACCCTCACCACTGATTACGGCGTATGTCTGGTCGTTAAGGGGAGATTTGGCTCAATCTTCCTTTGCTCGGCATACTGCCAATTTGTTGCACCTCTGAAACCGTACCTCCGGTACATGGATGCGGTCCTGCTGCAGGCCAGCAGAACCCCCGCAATCCTGGGCCTCGACGCGAATGCAGTATCCCCCACATGGGTTAGCAAACTCCCTCGGCATACCGAGGGACAAGCTAACTACGACCGGGGTGAGTGGATGCTGGAGGCAAGAGCCGCCGCCCTAAACCAGCCAACAGAGCTCGTAGTGGCATCGACGTGACAATCGTCAACGAGGCAGCATCTATGTGGGCCACATATTAGTGGAGAGTGGATGAGTGGGAGTTGAGTGACCACAACATTATTACTGTTGTGGCCGAACCAACTACCACGAGCACAGTTGAGAGCATAGCTCCTGTGCCGTCCTGGAACTTCTCCAATTCACGTTGGCGACTGTTCGAAGAGGAGATGGTGAGTAGAGCAGCCGAACTTCCGGAAGACTTCTCCGAATCGCCGTTGGACCAGCAAGTCTCGACCCTGCGCAGTATTGTGCACAATGTGTGCGATATTGCGCTGGGTCGATCGCCCAGCAGGAGAGCACGTTGGTGGACTGCCGACCTCTGCGTTGCACGGCGTGAAGTCCGGAGACTTCGCCGCCGACTCCAGGAAGCCCGGCGTAGTGATGCGGAGCTGCTAGTCGTCGAGCTGAGGCGTGCCTCGGCCGACTACAAGAAGATTATCTGGAGGGTGAAAATGGACGATTGGAAACGCTTCGTGGGAGATCACTCAGATGATCCATGGGGGCGCGTCTATAAGATTTGCCGAGGCCGCAGAAAGTGCACGGAGATTGGGTGCCTCCGCGTGAATGGCGAGTTGATCACCAATTGGGGTGATTGTGCACGATTGCTCCTCCGTAACTTTTTCCCAGTTGAGGAATCAGATGCACCGATTGCCATCGCGGAGGAAGTCCCACCGGCCCTCGAAACATTCGAGGTTGATACTAGTGTCGCCAGGTTGAAGAGCAGGCGCTCTCCCGGCTTAGACGGCATCAATGGCACAATCTGCAAGGCAGTCTGGCGCGCCATACCTCAGCACCTAGCATCGTTGCTTTCCCGATGCATCCAATCGGGATACTTTCCCAGCGAGTGGAAGTGTCCACTAGTAGTAGCGCTACTCAAGGGACCCGAGAAGGATAAGTGCGAGCCCTCCTCGTACAGGGGTATATGCTTGCTGTCAGTTTTTGGTAAGGTGCTCGAGGCAATCATGGTGAATCGGGTGAGAGAAGTTCTTCCGGAAGGCTGCAGATGGCAGTTTAGATTTCGCCAAGGGCGATGAGTGGAGGATGCTTGGAGACATGTGAAGAGCAGTGTTGTGGCCAGCCCGGCGCAATACGAGTATTCCTAGATAGTGGATGCCAGGCAGCAGTGGTTGTGAATGATCCCAGCCTGGAGTGCACTTTGGTTAATTCTACGGATTGGGGCGTATGTGTTAGTGTGAATGGTATGTTTGGCAGGATTTTTATGGTGAGTGTTTATTGTAGGTTTGGGGAACCCCTTCAGCCGTACATTGCGTACATGGATGCGGCGCTATTACAGGCGTGTAGCGATCCTATCATTCTCGCTATTGATGCGAATGCTTCTTTTCCGACGTGGTTCAGTAAAATATCTGGACATGCGTCTGGATATTCGAACTTCACTCGGGGTGAGGAGCTAGCTGAGTGGGCTGCGTCTCAGAATGTTCAGGTCGTGAATGAACCCAGTGAGTGGTATACATTTGATGGTCCAAGGGGGAAAAGTGACATTGATGTTACTTTTGTGAATGTGGCGGCAATGAGAATGTTTGATTTCAGATGGTATGTTTTGGGAGGTCACGGGGTGAGTGACCACAATCCCATTGAGATTGTGATGAGCCACTTCATAGCCCCAAGTGTGAACGATGGGGGTAATCGTTGGCGCATCACTCGACCCAATTGGAGGCAGCATGGGGTATTTGTTCGAGAGGCGGTAACCGAGGTACCGCTTAGCACTTTTAGTGCTATGAGTGTGGAAGAACAGGTGGCATGTGTAAACGACTGGGTGAGTAGAGCGAATGATTGCGTGTTTGAAAGACCCCATGTAGGGAGTCGAAGGAGTGTGAAGTGGTGGACTCACGAGCTAACAGTGAAGCGACGGGCCGTTAGGTTCTTGAGGAAGCGATTCCAAAGAGCCATGAATGGATTAACGACGGACGTGCTTTCGGGACGCTCGTGTTTCATTCGGTGTAAAACTGGTTTCCTTTGTGAAATAATAATCAAAAAGTGGACAAATCGGTGGTTAAGTGCTTCGCGAAAACGTTGACATTGTTTTCAAAAGTGCAAGTGGCAATGGCAAGTGATAAATTGCAATTTTTAATTGCAAATTTTTTGCAAGCCAAGCGCACGTGCTGCCGGTGGAATTTTCCATCAGCTGTTGAACAGCTTACTGTGCGGTTGGTGTCTTCGCTGTGCGGTTTCGGTCCTTGCTGTGCGGGTTCGAATCCACGGAGAGCTTGGCATAGGTGGCGCCACTCTAACTATAGGTGGAGCTATTCTTGTGTTTACTCAAGTCGACAACAGGAGGAGCCACTATTGGGGTAAGTGCAATGGACAGCGACAGCAGTGTGAGCGCCATGAGCGCCACATCTGCCAAGTCGGAGAGAGGCCGTCCTGCCTCCAAGAACTCGGCGCCAACGCAGGCAAAGCTCATTGCTTTGTCTGATATGGGAGCACCGGCGGCCGTCGGGACTCTTGAGGAGGAGTTGTCGTCTCTGGAGTGCCAGCCGTCGACACCGCTGCCGCAGCCGCTGCCCCCGCCGCTGCCGCTGTTTGGCCATGCCGCCGCCGCCACACCCGTCGCTGCCAGTTGCCACTGGATTCCCGCAGCTGCCGCAGGTTGCACCCACCGCTGCCTCACGGACCACCAAGGTTCGTGAGACGTGGTCGGCGGTGGTGAAGTGCGACGACCCGGCGCTATCGGGAAAGGCGATAGCGGAGAAGGTGCGGAAGATGGTGGCACCCTCTCTCGGAGTCAGGGTGCACGAGGTACGCGAGCTCCGACGAGTTCGTGGTGCGATTATCCGCACACCCTCGGTCGGAGAGCTAAACAAGGTGGTTTCCTCACGAAAATTCGCCGAAGTGGGGCTCAATATGGCACGGAACGCCGCCGAGAAGCCCAAGGTGGTGTCTACGACGTGGACACTGCCATTAGCCCTGAGGAGTTCATGCAGGAGCTCCACGCCAACAATTTCGATGGCGAGATGACCGCGTCGGAATTCAAGAAAGCCGTCCACCTGGTGACCAAGGCGTGGTCTGTTATAGACGGTGCCACGGTCAACGTGACCCTTGAGGTCAGCGAAAAGGCGTTGGCGAAGCTTGATGTAGGCCGGGTCTACATCAAGTGGTTCTCCTTCAGATGCCGCTCGCAGGTCCGCACCTATGCCTGCCATAGGTGCGTTGGATTTGACCACAAGGTCGGCGAGTGTAGGCAGAAGGCCAATGTCTGCCGGCAGTGCGGACAACAAGGCCACACCGCAGCGAAGTGCCAGAACCCGGTGGACTGCCGGAACTGCCGCCATAGAGGGCTGCCCTCAGGGCATCACATGCTCTCGAGTGTATGCCCGGTATACGGCGCGGTGCTAGCGAGGGTGCAAGCTAGACATTAATGTTTTCGCAAGCCAAGCGCACGTGCTGCCCGTGAAACTCTTGAGGAGGAGTTGTCGTCTCTAGAGTGCCAGCCGTCGATATCCGCTGCCCCGCCGCTGCCCCCGCTGCTGCCTACGGCGTTGCCACTGCTGCCGCCCGTGCTGGGCAGGCTGCCATGTTGGCAGAGCTGTCGACCACGCAGCGAATGGTGCGGAATAGCTTCCGCAGCTTAGAAGGCGACACCGAGGAGCTGTCACTGGCGATCAGCCGGTATGACGAGCTCGTGATGGCTCTCATGCTGAGATGCGGAGAGCTGGAGACCCGTTTGGCCATGCCGCCGCCGCCACACCCGTCGCTGCCAGTTGCCACTGGATTCCCGCAGCTGCCGCAGGTTGCACCCACCGCTGCCCCACGGACCACCAAGGTTCGTGAGACGTGGTCGGCGGTGGTGAAGAGCGACGACCCGGCGCTATCGGGAAAGGCGATAGCGGAGAAGGTGCGGAAGATGGTGGCACCCTCCCTCGGAGTCAGGGTGCACGAAGTGCGCGAGCTCCGACGAGGTGGTGGTGCGATTATCCGCACACCCTCGTTCGGGGAGCTAAACAAGGTGGTTTCCTTACGAAACCACCGCCCACCTGGTGACCAAGCCGTGGAGCGTCACCGACAGCGCCACGGTTAATGTGACGCTGTAGGTCGACGAGAGAGCGATGCGAAGCTCGATGTAGGCCGAGTCTACATCAAGTGGTTTCCATTTAGGTCGCAGGTGCGCACCTATGCCTGCCACAGGTGCAAGAGCTTCGACCACAAGGTCGGCGAATGGAGGCAGAAGGCCAACGTCTGCCGCCAGTTCGGATAGCACGCGCCACAACCTGCCGGAATTCCCCGCATGAAGGCAACTCTCGGGGCAATATATTCTTTGGGCGTGCGGCTGGCTAGACATTTAGGTTTAGCTTTGTCCAATCAGCGACAGAACGGCGACCCAAAATTCTGAAGAGGCCTACCTCCACGGACGACTGCCGGTCACCGACTGAACTGTGAGTAGCCATGGCCCTCCTTATATAGGGTTCCGGAGAGGTTTAGTGTGACCACCTATGAGGAATTTGCCATATTAGCAGTGTTGCCAACGCAGCTATTTTCTGGCCGGTTTTGGTTATTTTGCAAGAACCACTAAATGTATTATTGCTTAATTTATTGTTTGTTTTTTTTTTTTAAATTTTAAATATTAAATCATTTGCATTTGCAATTACTGCACCGAAATCTGGTCAATTCCAGGAATTGCAAATAAGATTTATAAGTAAAATAAAAACTTACAAATATTTAAAATTTAAAAATAAAAGCTGAAGAATAAAATAAAATTAAAATTGCAATACCTTTTAAACTGAACGGCTTATTTAAAAGATTGGCATATAAAATAAATATATTTTTCAATATCTTTCGTTCGACGTACATATGATGTGCTTCTTAGAATTTGCATATTTTTAAATGATCGAGATATTTTAATCTCTTTTTAACAACCCCCCTCGTAGATGTATTCTTGCATAAATAAATGCAGAATCCTATAAATTTATGTTTTTAACCTATAATGTTTAAACTTGATTTGATTATTACCAAAAAAAATTTTTAAATTAATTTTACAGCGCAAGAACCTTGCCGCTATAGCGCTGTCAATTCTTTAATAAAGTCTAATTAATGCCATACGGCTATTACTAGCCAGTTCATTAGAGGGCGAAACTCAAAGTGGTCTCACAATAAGAATTTTATTTTTATATCATTTCGCTAGTTTTTAAACTGAAAAAATATTTGAAAATTAGGAAAAATAATCAGGCCTGCTTCGGTAATCGTTAAATTTTTTCGTTTTCGTTTTGGGCGAAATCGTTCGTTTTCGTTTTTAGCTGCTCCGGGTTTCGGCAAATTTCTGCTATCGGAATGTTTCATTTTCTTATAGTTCTTTACTGGTCAAACAGTTGACTTGATTTTTTGGTAATTACTGTCTTTTATATTTACAATTTATCTAAGCCAGAAAGGGGCAAAAAAATGCTGCTGTTAAGCAAATTTAGGCAACTAAGATGCTGCCACACTTTTTACATTTTAATTTCGGTGGTCTTAATTAATTATTTGGTTAATTTTAACCATTATTTATAAACAACCATTTTGGCGGTCCTTTAAAGTTATTAACGTATTCATTTATATTTTAGAAGTATTTTTAACTGGCTGTTTCGTTTCACCAACAGTATGGCAACCTTGGCGATAACTTTTTGCGGTGAACTTATCGACCTATCGCCAAAACGAGAAAACTTGGTGAACACGGCAACATTTTGAGATGGGGTCAGAAATACATTTTTTATAAAATAACTACCTGCCCGAATGATCTAGTGGTGGTGTGGAATAAACATAAATTGACCACTGAGTAAACTATTTTTTTCCTTTTGTAAATAAGATCTGATTTCATATAAAAAAGCCATTTACTTTTCATTCCGGCCAGAAAAAGGTGCCCGTTTTTCAAATCGAAAAAATCTTTCGTTTTCGATTACCGGAGCACCAATTTCTCGTTTTCAAAAGCGAAAACGAAAAAATCTTGCCGTTTTTGATTACAGGAGCCGGCCTGAATATGTTTTTCGATGGCAAGGTTCTTGCGCCGTAAAATTAATTTAAATATTTTTTTTGTAATACTTAAAAAAATTTTAGGCATTATAGGTTAAAAACATAAATTAAAAGGTTTCCGCATTCATTTAAGCGTGAATACTTCGACGTGGAATTCAGAAATTCATAGTAATACGCCGCGAATGGCGGCCGTTTTTATTGTTTATAGGATTGATGATAATCAGGCCTGCTCCGGTAATCGTAAAATTTTTTCGTTTTCGTTTTTAGCTGCTCCGGTTTTCGGCAAATTTCAGCTATCGGAATGTTTCGTTTTCTCATCGTTTCTTACTGCTCAAGCAGTTGACTTGTTTTTTGGTAAATAGCAAACAATTTGAAGAACTGCCTTTTATATTTACTATTGCTTATTTTGAAGCTGGGAAAAGGCAAACAATTGATGAGTAAAGCAAATCTAGACATTTAAGATGCTGCCACCTTTTTCGCAGCTTTAATTCCGGTTGTCTCAATTATTTATTTGGTCAATTTAGACCATTTAAGGGGGGATATACATGTAAACCAAATTTTTTTTTGACACATTTTTTTTGGTTTTAAAAATAGTTTATTACTTAAAGAATATACTGTGTAAGTTTCATTATGGAATTCCAACTTTAAGAGCCTCAAATCAAGTATGTACGCAAAGTATACAAGTGTTAACGTGGGCGCATCAAAAACTTTAAACGTCTTTTTCTAAGCTTCTAATTTTAAGGTTAATTCGGTGCAAAACGGGCCACTTTTCAAAAATGTTTTGTGGCGAAACGGTTAAAGTTGATAAATTTTGTATTGAAAAATATTTAGATGTAGAGGAGTTATTGGGAATCTCCCGAGTCGCCTCCAAAAAATGTTGGTTTGCGGTGTACATCCTAACTGTCCACAGAATCATCCGATCAAAAAAAATTAGACCTCATTCGTTAAAGGATAAATGTCCCGAGGTATTCACGAAGCGTATTTATTTTTTTATTTTTTTCCCGATTTTTTATCAAAATTTGAAGTCAAAACCCCGATTTTTGACTAAAAAAATAAGTGAATTTGTTAATTTAAAAATATAATAAAATTAAAAATTAAAAAAGCTCGAGGTGAGTACCTGTTATTATCTAATTATCTAAAGAAGTTATATTCCAAATTTCAAACCGATTGGTTGAGTAGATTTTGAGTTATCGTGTACACCGATTTTCAAACTGGCATTTTTCAGGAGAGCTCTTTAAACTTTGTGATTCCCATGCACTGAACACCAACCGACTCTCGTTCAACTCTGCATAACTTCGTCAATTTTCCTACGATCGATGATATCGAAGATATTGAACTTTAAAAATAAAAAATAAAAAAAATTTACGAAACAAAAATTAAATACCTTACCCCCCTCCCCTTAAAAAATGCACGAAAAATGTCTAAATTTTGAACGTTTACATGTATATCCCCCCTTAAGTAATCAAATTAAATAGCATTATTTATAAACAACAATTTTGGCGCTCCTTTAAAGTTATTAACGTTGTTATGACCCTAACAAGGTCCTGCATGTGCAGCCATCGGCTTGGGCCATGCCTCGGCTAGCTCCCTCTCAGGCATTAGTTCTTGGCCCGGCCACTGACACACGTAACAGATATAATTTATTTTCTTGAACATCCCGCCCTAGACTATGACGAGACATTGCACAACACTAACACTTGCACAACTTCGAACTGAACGAAACATTACTTAACGACGCATACCTTTTAAACGGTCAGACTCCATTGAGACTCCTGGATGTTGTGGAGCTCATCTGCCTTGCCCTCCCATCCTTTGCAGGCTGCTGGCAGAAATTATATATGCAGCTGCCCCTATTATGCTTCACACAACCACCTCACGCCATCGATTCCTTCCTCCTTCCCAGAAAAAAAAACCACTCCATATTCATATTTAAACCTTACTTTTAATTATAATCATTAATTTTACAGAAAAGTATAATCGAGCCGTTTGGTCTCTGTTGAACCACCTAACTCCTTTTTTTTTTCTGTTTGTATTTTTTTTCCGCAATAAGAATAACAATAATAATTCCCCAACATCAACAAAATCCTCGACCTACCCGTTTGAGCGCTCAGAAGGGGGGACGAAATTTCGAGGGGAAGCCGATACACAAACCACAGAATATCGAATTAGAAATTCACAAAAAAAAAAAATAAGTTAGGGCACAACCAGAAAATTTAACCAAAGAAATGAATAAAATATGAATAAATAACTAAATGAGGACCAAATATGACCAAACAAATGATTAATTAATAAATAAATAAATAATAAAAATTAAAACAATAAATATATAAACAAAGAGATTAAATAGATGAACAAAAATAAATATAAAACAAAATAAAATAAAAAAAAACCAGACTGAAGCCTTTGGTGGCTCCCGTTGCCGCCTCGTTGCAGGCGTGTCGGTCTTCACCTAGGCGGCACTATAGCATCGCCGAGATTCCGATGTACAGTGGCGGGTAAAACTTATGGCCTTACGTGCGGTTCGGGTGGCCAGCACAGACCAAAAGGATCGGCAATTTGGCGCAGTCCAAAAAACAATTATGTGGCACCCGGATTTTAGGTGGCCATAAAGCACGAGGTACCGCCAGCTCCAAAAGTATTCGGCCACCAAGACCACTATTTCCGCCAGTATATATATAAAAATATGCGGGGATCGAAAATTTAGGCTCCCGTACAAAATAATTTCGCCAGGCCCGGATCTTGGCCTGTCGTTCCTTCTTTGTAACCTGGTCCTGGTCGGCTTCTATATTTTAAAAAAAATTTTCTTTATCCTCTTCTATTTGTCCTGCCTGGTCCCTGACCACTCACCTCGAGGGTTCGCCGATCCAGCTTCCCAGGTTGTTGTTGTCTCCAAAAAAATTAGCACTGCTCCACTTAATTATAATTCTTCAATTGGTCTTAACATATATAGTTTTTTTTTAATATTTTTCTCTAAGGCCACTTAACAACTTTTAAAATCTTTGCACCGCCGAACTGTCCCGCGCTCGATCGAATTTCTTTCTCTCCGGATTCCAAAACCAACGGAGGCAGCGACAGCCGACAACACGCCATTCGAACTCGAACTCCGTTAGGTTTCTTTTTTCGAGTTCTCTTTCATCGGGTGAATGAACCCACTACCCTAAATGGCCTCAGTTGGCAGTCCTATTCCCAGTGCTACCCATTCCCACCTATCGATACCAGTGACCTACGATCACCGATATGTCCGTCGGACACAACACCACACTGACAATGGTCGACGTAAACAAAAACAAAGAAACATTGGCAGTGAAAAATGTCCGAATTCCGGCTATTGCCAAAGAACCGGAAACCTGACGAGCCAGATTAGCGCAGGACCTTGGGATTTACAAGCGCCCAACGCGGGAGACCTCCCACGACCCTGAATCCACGATCCGACGCCCTCATCGCTTTGGCCAGCATTACCTCCACGTTACCATTCCGAGCAAGTGATTCCGTGCGTTTAAGATGCCAGATTTATTCTCTTCTTCTCTTCCAGGTCCTCATCGTTGGTCGTAGATCCCATTCCGTGTAGGGAACAATTCACCTTCCGCGTGTCCTTTATTGCTTTAGGTCCTTCACATGGAACACCCCTGCCAACTTGCCATTCATGTCCTCCACCTCATACATGTGGTTGCCTATGGGTCTTCGAATCCGGCATTTCAGGAATTTCCTGGAAAATTTCGCGTTGAAACACTTCCCGAAATCACTCAATACGTGATTTCGCCTAAATGCTTCTTGTCCGGGGCGGAAAGCTACCTCTCGTGTCCGGCGATTGAAAAACCTTGCACTATTCTCGTGTGCCTCATGCAAGTTATTCCTTATCGTGTCCCTTATCAGCGCCATCCTCTCTCCTGCCTCCAGGCCCTCCAGCTCGTTGTCCCCCAACGCCTGTATCCTCCGAGCCAGCTGATAATCAGCTCCGTTGGTGAACATATTCTGCCCAAACAAGGCGAAGTACGGCGTTACTTCTGTAGCTTGGTGCACTGAGCTCCTCAAGGCCGCCTCGATCTCCGGGAGATACAAATCCCAATCCCGATGATCCTCCTCCAAGTACGCCCGGATTGCATTGAGCACCGACTGGTTCACCCGTTCGGCTGCATTCGATTGAGGAGAATATACAGCAGTTCTCAAGTGCTTAATCTTATACTGCTCGACCATCTCCCGGAACCGCTTCGCTACAAACTGCTTTCCGTTGTCCGAATGTATAATCTCCGGCACTCCAAACGTGTGGAATATTGTCTTGGTCAAGAACTTGACGACTTCCACCGTGGTCGCCTCCTTCATTGCCTTGAGGAACACAAACTTCGAGAAGTGGTCCACCACAATAAAAATGTAGGCGTGACCCTTCCTAGACCGAGGATATTTTCCCAGGAAGTCGATGTAAATCTTTTGGAACGGCCGATACGTTACCGTTTCTGTTCCTAGCCCCGGCTTTGGCCCTCCATACAACGGTTTGGACTCCTTGCATACCTGGCGGTCGCGAACGAATCCCCGTACCTGAGACACCATGCCCGGCCAATGGAACCATTGCCGCAGGCGATGTAGCGTTTTGGCCATCCCTCCATGAGCCTTTGTCAGCGGTGCGTGTGCTTGTTCTATCAATGTGCTGGTCAGCGACGCTGGGATCCACAGCTTCCAGCGGTTCTCCTCCAGCTCAGGTTCGCTGTTGGACATGGTCCGTTTAAATACGAAACCATCCACCACTTTGAT
The DNA here is from genome assembly GCF_030179895.1 of Drosophila kikkawai. Lineage (NCBI taxonomy): Eukaryota > Metazoa > Arthropoda > Insecta > Diptera > Drosophilidae > Drosophila > Drosophila kikkawai. The sequence continues at coordinate 6,381,145 of NC_091733.1, read as the reverse complement.
ATCTGGCCGTTTCTCCTTTTCCGCTTCGACCACGTCATGTAGCTCGCGATATTCCTCCGACTCAAACTTCACGGTCTGGAATCCCAGCATCCAGTCGTCACTTAGGTCCTCCACCGATTCCACCATCCTAGATAGGGTGTCCGCCACTACGTTCTCTGACCCTTTCCGATGCTGTATACAAAAGTCGAAAGCCTGTAATTTCAACGACCATCTCGCCAGTCTCCCACTTAAATCCTTCAGCGACATTAACCACTTTAGGCTCGAGTGATCCGTAATCACCGTAAATGGCATGAGCTCTATGTACGGTCGGAATCGCTGTATAGCTAATACGGCCGCCAAGCATTCCTTTTCCGTCACGCTGTAGTTACGCTGACACTGATTCAGCTTCTGAGACATAAATGCTATAGGTCGTTCGCTGCCGTCATCTTCCTCCTGGAACAATACTGCTCCGACTCCGGAATCCGATGCATCGCACTGCACATAGAATCTCTTGGAGAAGTCCGGATGGGCTAATACCGGCGCAGCCATTAATGCACTCTTTAGGGCTTTGATCGCTTCCTCCGCCTCCGCTGTCATCTTGAATTTCTGGCCCTTTTTCAAAGTATCTGTCAGCGGCGCTGCGAGGTCTGCAAAGTTCCGGATAAACCTCCGGTACCAACCCGCCGTGCCTAAGAAGCTCCTCACTTCCCTCGTGCTCTTGGGAATTCCTAGATTCTGAATGGCTTCGACCTTCTTGGGATCAGTTCGAAGAACTCCGCCGCCTATAATAAAACCCAGGTATCTAAGCTCTTTAAAGCAGAAGTGAGACTTTTTTAACCCGATGGTCAATCCCGCTTCCCTCAAGAGTCCTGCCACTTCCTGGAGTGTCTCTATGTGTTCCTCAAACGTTGGGGACACCACCAGCAAGTCGTCCAGGTACATAAATACCTTTTCTCGCAACCTCTGGGGAATCACCTTATCCATGAGGCGGCACAGGCGTTGAGCAGCATTTGTCAACCCGAATGGCATGGTGACGAAATGATACAACGGGCGTCCTGGAACCGTAAACGCCGTATACCTTCTGCTCTTTTCCTCTAGCTCTATCTGCCAGAACGCGTGTTTCAGGTCTACGCTCGATATGTACCTTGTAGTATTTACCCGGCTCAGGATTCCTTCGATACTTTGTTGAGGATAAGCGTCTTTTATCGTCACTTGGTTTAGCTTCCTAGCGTCTAGACAAAGACGATTCTTCCCCGGCTTCCTCACAAGCGTTATGGTATTACTCCATGAGCTGTCGCTTTCTTCAATCACACCTAAGCGAAGCATTTCGTCTACTTCCTCATAGATAAGAGATTGTAATGCTGGTGATACCGGGTAGTGACGATCTTTCACTGGGACTGCTCCTTCAACCGGATCTATCGTGTGCTTCATCCTAGTAGTTTTTCCCAGGCCATTGGCTTCAAAGGTAAAGAAGGAGTCGCGGATCTCTTGTAACTTCTGCTGTTGGTCTTCGGTCAGTTCGTGTGGCTCTGGTTCCCCTTTAGTTTCCATTTGCAGGTCTGTATTGGCTTGGTTCGATTCTATCCCAAACACCTCGGGTGCTATCCGGAAACTCTTCCAAAAATCTACGGCCAGATATAGTTCCTGCTCGAGGGAGGGGCACAAAAACAGGTTTATAGTGGCAGTGTTCGTTTTGTACTCTACCGGCACTGACACTTTTCCCAGGATCTGCTGAGTTGCCCCATTGGCTGTTCGAACACTGGCGAAGTACGGCTTCCAGGTGATGTCCAGCGTTTCCAAAAGCTCTCTACAATCTTTGCCAAGTAAGCTGACCGATGCTCCTGAGTCTAAAAGACCACGTACCGTCTTTCCAAGGATGCTCACGACCGCATACGGGCGTGGATCTGTATTCTTCCTCTGGTCTCGAACAGAATTCACCGACTGCTGTACCCTGCCTCGTTCCTGTTTCCTTTTCTTAAATCGATCCCTGGCTTTTTGTATCCTTTTTGTTGTCATGGTCATACCTGCAAGCTGATTTTCACCGAATATTCGTTGACGAGCCTCTTGTACCTTCGAACTCGCTCACTCAGGGTCAGGAACATCCGATCTGGTCCCCGCACCATCGGCTTCGCGCTCTCTTCCCTATTGCTGCTTAATTGGTCCGGGATCTCCTCTCTGGGTCTCTCACGGAACGCGGCTCGCCCGTCCCCACTACGTTCCGCAAGGCGTTTCCCTGCCTACAGTTAGGGCATTTGGGCGTAACGGTATTTGCCAATCCGCATTTATAGCAGAAAAGCTTCCGCTGCACCGCCTCACATTCCATATAAACATGCCCACTCTGTTGACAGTTCCAGCATATCAGCAACTTTTTAGCCGCTCCGCTTGATATCGCCTCTACAGATCCTTCTGTTCCATCAGTTGATTCCTGGATTTCCTGATCGCAGCCTCGGATTTCCTCCACTCTGCTAGTTCGCAGCTCCTGCCGTGGTCTGTAGCTGATTGGCAATTGTGTTTTCCGTCTTTCACGCTCGGGATCCAACGTGCGTTCCGCCTCCTTACACTCGTCCTGGAGGTGTTCCAGCGTGTAGACTCGCATCGGGTAGATCCACTGTCTCATTGGCTCCGCCAAGTTTCGCTTCGCTGTTTTCACCACCCATTCCTGGTCCACTCTGCCACCCACAGATGCCACTAGTCGCCGGAGGGCTGTGAAATATTCCTCCAGAGATTCTCCCGAGCGCTGCTTCCTCTCGGCGATATCCTGGATTCGGTCATAATTGCTCCTATTGTCACAATAGCGCCGTTGCAATGCCGCTTTAAGGTCTTCCCAGGTCCTCGGAGGTTTGGTTCTGATTTGCAGCCAGTACCACTCAGATGCTTCCTCGGCGAGCAATCGGTGAAAATCCCGTAATAGGTCTGGCCATGGCACTCCATAGTGCTCCTGTAGATGTTCCACCCTGAACAAGAAGTCCTCAGCGCTCATGGAGCCGTGGCTGCCGGCAAACTGAAACCCGCACTTGTCCAGTGGAACATAATGCCTTGGCCGACTCCATTGCCTGTGCTCTCCCGAAAAACTGGTTCCCGGTCCTCTCCCGGACAGACTGCCGTTTGGATTTGCCGAGGCGCGATATTCGTCTCGTTGTTGCCCTTCGAATCTCACTCTCGGCTGTTGCGGAGTTCCCGAGGCTCTGTTATCAAAAGAGCGGTGATCCCAGCGATCTCTCATAGACCCGTTCTGGACCCCAAATGGGTTGCCTCCTGTCACCTGTGGGTTCACCCAACGGTTTCCTTGTCCTGTCCACGTTAGACTTTCACCTCTTCCATTTGCCACTCGAGGTGGCATTACATCCGTTGCCGGCTGACCGGGGTGGTGATCCCTTCTGGCTCCCTCACTCTGTCCTTCGGATTGGTGTTGTCTTCCTGCTGCTTCGCCCCCTGGACCCTCTTCCATATTCGGTGCCTTGCTACCAGCCTCTTTACTCCCAGTTGTTCCAACCGCTCGCTGTGTTGCCGTCGATGAACCAGAGGACTTGGATGTTTCTGAACTTCCGTCCCTTAGATCCAATCGCTTCATTATTTCGGCGAATCCCGTCTGCATGCATTGGTCGATCCTCACGTCGATGAGGCGTTGCAAATCCATCCTCATCTGCTCCTGCGATGTCTGGATCACCGATTGCAATTCCCTCCTATTGAACGAGCCATATGCTTCGGCGTTTTCCTGACTGTATTGTTCCTGTATTGGGTCTAGGATAATGTGGGAATGTACGTTGTACGGAGTGGAGGCCTGATCGAGATTCAGAGTTCTTGGGATTGCGCCCCTTCGCTGTGCCCCCGATAGATCCCTGCCCCTTGCCACTTCCAGCATCTGTGACTCCTCCTCTTCACTTCTATGCCGTTCTTCTTCGCCCTGCATTGTGGACATTATTGGTCCACCCATATACCCTCGACGTGAAATGTCTGGAACCAATCAAATGCTACGCTAACTGCTTGGCTAAGGAACGATAATGTGGTGACAACAAAAAAAAACAAACAACTACAAAAAAAATGTTTTAAAACTCGTCTACAATGACAATTTGGCGAGAATCCACCCAAATGTTTTGTTATATTCAATATACATGCATCTGGAAGGAAGAAGTTCACCCGGCGTTTGGTGTTGTGTGTTCGATATTTATTTCTGACCATTTAAAAACAAATACGTGTATATACTGACAACAAAAAACACTTATTTGGCCCAGTCGACTATACAAAACCTCACTAGCAATGACGTTTGATAGTCAAGTTGCCAAATACAAAAACAAAACATAACTAATCATCCTCTCTTCTTCCCACAGGTGCAAATGGACACGTACAAATTGGAACAGATGCAACTCTCTCACACATCGGAGCAGAGGTCACCGTCCTTCGCCTGGACGCAGCGCAAGGTCACCGAATATTGGGCCCTGGGTCGCCGGACGTTGTCGTGTCTCACCACCCGGGAAAAAGGAGGAACCAGTTACATTTTTTTTAAGTTAATATTTTACCCCTTTGTATTAATTTGATCTACATTAAACCCCCTTTTTAATTATAATTTTCCCGCTTTCACTACTTTAGTCTTAGTCCGTTATTTGTGTCCGATGTCTATGCCAACGTTTCGCAAACTGATCTATTCTATCTGGTCAGTGTCGAACTTGGCCTTCTCCTTCTCCGGTCACTATATGTCCTTGCATCTTAGCTAGCCATAGTCGCCGGATTTCCTTTTCCTCGTTTCTGTCCGATATTTATCCTAATTTTATTTACTAACTAACTAAAGGCTATATCACAGATTAATATCACAAATTTGGGACTTTTGTCAGTCAGCTTGCGCAAATCAATTTATTTGGCTCAACCGCATAATTGATGACTTCAAGTCTGCTTCTAGAAGCCCCGTTTAAGGACATTAATCCGCCACCTTTCTTTGCTCTCTAACTTCGTTGTTTATAGAATCAGATATTCAGTCTAGCCACCCCGCTAGAATTCTCTGATCCTACAAACCACGAAGTTTAGCATGTCCTTTTGTGGAGGACTTAGTGCTGCTTTCAATTGGGCGCCATTTCTGTTATGACCCTAACAAGGTCCTGCATGTGCAGCCATCGGCTTGGACCATGCCTCGGCTAGCTCCCTCTCAGGCATTAGTTCTTGGCCCGGCCCACTGACACACGTAACAGATATAATTTATTTTCTTGAACATCCCGCCCTAGACTATGACGAGACATTGCACAACACTAACACTTGCACAACTTCGAACTGAACGAAACATTACTTAACGACGCATACCTTTTAAACGGTCAGACTCCTTTGAGACTCCTGGATGTTGTGGAGCTCATCTGCCTTGCCCTCCCATCCTTTGCAGGCTGCTGGCAGAAATTATATATGCAGCTGCCCCTATTATGCTTCACACAACCACCTCACGCAATCGATTCCTTCCTCCTTCCCAGAAAAAAAAACTACTCCATATTCATATTTAAACCTTACTTTTAATTATAATCATTAATTTTACAGAAAAGTATAATCGAGCCGTTTGGTCTCTGTTGAACCACCTAACTCCTTTATTTTTTCTGTTTGTATTTTTTTTCCGCAATAAGAATAACAATAATAATTCCCCAACATCAACAAAATCCTCGACCTACCCGTTTGAGCGCTCAGAAGGGGGGACGAAATTTCGAGGGGAAGCCGATACACAAACCACAGAATATCGAATTAGAAATTCACAAAAAAAAAAATAAGTTAGGGCACAACCAGAAAATTTAACCAAAGAAACAGTCTCGAATTTTCTGTCATACGGACTAGTCGTGTACTGAAATTTTTTCTCTGAAAAAAAAAAAAAACAATAATAAAAATTATTTTCGCTCTCTGAAAAGTATATAAATTGGTTTTCCAAAGAACCACTTTTTATTCTGGACAAAATTTAACCCTTTTCACCCTTACCGTTCATTACTAATATCAAGTTCAAATAAAAATAAAAAAGAAGATCAGCATTGCAACGTAGTGATGGGGGACCCCCCTGACCGTGGCCCACTAAGAGCCATAACAGACCAAATACTAACATCTCCCGGACCAAAATATCTAACCATCTCCAGAACAGACCCTGGACTCGACCTGAATAACATCAATCCATTCCTTGTTAAAAAACAAATCGACTTTACGTGTGATGGTGAAATAGAAGAATGCAAGACTCTTCGTAATGGCACTCTGTTAGTTAAAACTAAAACTGCTGTTCAAGCTTGTAAACTAATGAAACTTAAAGCATTTGCTCCCAACATTAACGTTACTGTCTCTGTACATAACTCTTTAAACTCATCTAAAGGAGTTATTTACTCTAATGATCTAAGAGGATTAGAAGAAAGCGTTATTGTGCAAGAACTAGCAAACCAAAAAGTAACAGAAGTTCGTAAAATTCTTAAAAGAGACAACGGCGCACTAAAGGAAACAGGACTCTTAATTATTACATTCAACACACACAATCTTCCTGAGTACATAATGATCGGCTACCAGCGGACTTCCGTCAGAGTTTATATCCCACTGCCCATGAGATGTAACAATTGTTTCAAATACGGCCATCTCCACAAATTTTGTAAAAATAATAAAATTTGTTACAACTGCGGAGAAGAACACCATATCGACCCGACCTCTAACATCAAATGCAATAGACCGCAAAAATGCATTAACTGCAACATTGAACAACTAGCAAACCCTCACAACTCCACCAGCAAGAAATGTCCCGTATTTCTGAAACAACAAGAACTCCAAGCCATTAAAACTACGAACAGATGTGACAACAAAACGGCAAATACAATCCTCAACGCTCGATTCTCCAAGGAAACTTCACAATTATACTCATCCATCGCCAAGAATTCAAATTCCCAACAATCCATTTCTACAAAACCTCAACAACCCAAAGAACCCAGACTCTCAATCCATGAACAATCTATTCTTGAAAAACTCAACAATTCAACAGGACCTCAACAACTCAAAGGACCCGGAAAAACGCACCAAGAGCTTTCAAATCTTCAAAAAATCGAACAATACAACAGGACCTCATCTACTCAAAGGACCCGAACCCGGTAACTCCAATCATGATCAATCCACTTCCAGACCAGCTCCCACATCATATGCGGACCTTTATCCTAGCACCAGGAAAACCTCAACCGACAACAATTCTCCACAAACAACCAAGAACTCCCCAACTAAAACCACCAAAAAACTATCACTAGACATATCAAAACGAATAACTTCCATAAAAAAAGACGCAAAAAAACTCAAAACACTCTTAAACCCTGACACTTCAAGCGATTCAGAGGAGATGGACATTTCGTAATTTACATCCAACTCATTTATCTTTAATTTAATATGTTAAAAATTATCCAATGGAATATCAAAGGTTATAGAAACAACTACCCAGAATTACAAATCCTCATTAATCAATACCACCCACAAATCATAGCACTTCAAGAAACCCACCTTAACAATTTAACTTCATTACCAATCCCCATTAACTTTTCCCTATACTGCAGCAATACCACCAATAGTTTCGGAGGAACAGCCCTCCTAGTACATAACTCTATCTCCCACTCACAAAAAACTCTCAACACGGACTTTGAAGCCGTTTGAATCTCAATTCAAACAAAAACAAATATAGATCTCATATCAGCATACATCTCTCCTTCAAAACAGTTTAATCTAAAAAATCTTGAAAATGTTTTAGCCCCATCTACCCCATATGCTATCGTCCTTGGCGACTTCAACAGCTGGCATCCATATTGGGGCTCCCCTAGAGCCAATACCAGAGGCAACACAATAGCTAAATTCATTGACAGAACAGTCTATACCGTACTAAATGACAAATCCCCTACACACTACTCAACACACAACACACTAACTCATATTGACCTCTCTCTTGCCACAGCCAACATATCCCCAGAGATCTCTTGGAAAATCCTAGACGATCTACACGGAAGCGACCACTTCCCTATCCTAATCTCAATATTCCCAAACCCTTCCCCCCCAACATTCATATCCAAACCGTCATTCAAACTAAAAAAAGCAAACTGGGACCTCTTTAGAGAGCACATTACAAAACTATCCCCACTCAGACGTTTCAGTAACAACACAAACAAAGAAGCAGCTTATATTAAAAAAACACTGATCCAAAGTGCACACCTATCAATACCACAAAACACGACATTCTCTCTCCCGCGTACAGTTCCCTGGTGGAACCAAAACCTAACCCTCTTAAAAAAATTAAAAAACCTCAAATGGAGAAACCTTCGAAACAATATCAATACAGAAAACATGATTGAATATAAAAGAGCTAATGCCATATTCAGGAGGTCAATTAGAGATGCTAAAAAAGCCTCTATTATAAACTTCACTTCCGAAATCCAGCCTAACTCTGATCCTGCAAAAATGTGGGCAAACATTAAACGACTTTGCGGTATCTATCCAACTAAACATATACACAGCATCCACAACCCCATAACACTAACAACAACAATAGACCCAGCTGAGATAGCTAACACACTCGGAGACCTATGGTCAAAACAGGCAAAAGACTCCAACTTCTCCCCAGAATTCCGCACTAACAAAATGCTTATTACTCCCCACAATACATATGCCCCAACCCCAACAGCCATAGAAATAGAAAAAAACATAAATCTAATAGAACTAAACTCTGCCATTAACTCACTTAAGGGACACACACCAGGACTAGACCGTATTTCTTACTCCATGATTAAAAACACTCCCATCTCATTTAAATTTAGAATTTTACAACACTTCAACGACATTCTTGATTCCCACATCCCCCAATCCTATAAACTCAGCCTTGTGTTACCAATCCTTAAACCCAATAAACCCAAAACCAACCCCAACTCCTACCGTCCCATTTCCCTTAACCCATGCTTAGCCAAAGTCCTAGACAAAGTCGTCGCAAATAGATTGTGGTGGTTTGTCCTTTCAAATAAACTAATTCATAATAATCAATTTGGTTTTAAGCGTGGCAGATCAGTTCTAGACAGTCTACTTTATGTGGACCACCTTGCAACAAGATCATTGTCTCTAAAAAAACACATCTCTATTATCTCTCTCGACTTTGCAAAAGCTTTTGATAAAATAGGCATTCATTCTCTCATTCACCAACTAGAAAAATGGAAACTTGGTCCCCGAATTATAAAATACGTATGGAATTTCATGACGAACAGAAAAATAATAGTTAAAAACGGCACATCTCTCTCCATAAACTTCCCACTAGATAATGGTATCCCTCAAGGATCCCCTATATCCGTTATCCTCTTCCTTATCGCCTACAACTCCCTAACTAGCATTATCTCCATCCCAAATAATCTTTCTTTTACAGCCTATGCTGACGACTTTCATCTAATACTGCAACATAACCGTAACAACAATCCCCAAGTCAACCTTTCAACTCTTTTCCATCAAATCGGAGAATGGTGTTCTTACTCAGGTTCTTCACTTTCAATTGATAAATGTCAACTACTCCACATATGCCGGAAAAGAAGTTGCAGTGCAAACATCATCACTGGTTCCATCAACATCCCAACCACTGATCATACAAAAATCCTAGGACTCACGATAAACAAACGATACAGTTGGAACCATCACATTACTAACCTGAAAACATCCCTCTCCCGTCCCCTAAATATCATAAAACACCTCTCCTCAAGAAAATACAACTGCAACACAACCTCCCTCATACAAATTGTAAACTCTATCCTCATCTCAAAAATTGATTACTGCCTACCTATATACGGGAAAGCTCCCACCACCATCTTAAACTGCCTTAAATCGACCCAAAACTCTGCTATAAGAGCAGCCCTCGGGGCCTTTAGAACAACTCCTATTTATAACCTGCTAATTGAAGCAAAAATTAATACACTAGAAAACAGATGTAAACTTTTAACAAGCAAGCTCGGAACTAAACTTATTCTCTCTCATAACTCCCCAATAGGCAAACTATCCAAATCCATAGTCAAAACAAAAAGAAACTACAGATACCCTAGCACATTAGACAGAATCATCGACTCCTGCAAATCATTTTCCCTTCCATTCTCTCCCGCCAAATTCTACACGTCAAAAAAATACAATCCGGGAATAATTCTTAAAGCCACAAACACCTCCCTTTCCCTATACAACAAAAACACAACTTCACCTATAACATACCACCAGCTCTTCCACTCTATTAAAAACTCCCTACACGATCACAAATTCATTTACACAGACGGCTCAAAAACAAATGACACTGTAAGCTACAGTGTAACCAACAATACTGACATAATCAAATATGGCCTCCTTCCCCAGTACTCCTCTGTAATCTCTAGTGAGTTAATTGCAATCCATGAAGCTATAAAAATTTGCTCTGGTTCACCCGGCAAATATGCTATATGCTCGGACTCCCTTTCCTCAATCAAATCCATTTCAAACATAAACAATTACTCTTACTACCCTAATACAATAAGATCACTTATTACCAAACTCTTCCCCAAAATCAGACTAATTTGGATCCCTAGCCACATAGGTATACAAGGCAATGAGAGAGCAGACACAGCAGCTAAAGAAACACACAAATACCCTCTAATATTTACAGACAACTTCAACACCAAAGACATCACACAACTCCTTAAAAAACACTATACCGATAAACTGAACAGTCTTCAATCACAAACTACCCAATGGTACAAACAGATCTTACTAAACACCCCAGCAAACTTCTCTTTCAAAACCACAAACCTCAACCGACAACAACAAATTATAATAAATAGACTACGACTAGGACACACACAACTCACAAACGCCCATTATATGAATAGATCCCTAACAAGTATCTGTCCCTTTTGCAACACCTCAGCGATAGACATCCAACACATTTTAATAGACTGCACTGCACTTTCACATGTTAGAACAATTTGCTTTTCCAATGATAACCCAATCCATCTCCTTGCGAATCCAACAGCAGCAAACTCAAATAAAATTATATACTTTCTACACAAAATGAATCTCATACATAAAATTTAATTATAACATATTCCACACACATATCTTTGTTAATACACTGTAGAGCGGAAGGCCTCGGTAGCCATTGCTCATTATCCTTCGTTAACTTTTAGTTTATAACTATTAGTTAGCATTAAATAAATAAAATAAAAAATTAACCAAAGAAATGAATAAAATATGAATAAATAACTAAATGAACCAAATATGACCAAACAAATGATTAAATAAATAAATAAATAAATACATTAATAAATAAATAAATAAATAAATAATAAAAATTAAAACAATAAATATATAAACAAGGAGATTAAATAGATGAACAAAAATAAATATAAAACAAAATAAAATAAAAAAAAACCAGACTGAAGCCTTTGGTGGCTCCCGTTGCCGCCTCGTTGCAGGCGTGTCGGTCTTCACCTAAGCGGCACTATAGCATCGCCGAGATTCCGATGTACAGTGGCGGGTAAAACTTATGGCCTTACGTGCGGTTCGGGTGGCCAGCACAGACCAAAAGGATCGGCAATTTGGCGCAGTCCAAAAAAACAATTATGTGGCACCCGGATTTTAGGTGGCCATAAAGCACGAGGTACCGCCAGCTCCAAAAGTATTCGGCCACCAAGACCACTATTTCCGCCAGTATATATATAAAAATATGCGGGGATCGAAAATTTAGGCTCCCGTACAAAATAATTTCGCCCCCGGATCTTGGCCTGGCGTTCCTTCTTTGTAACCTGGTCCTGGTCGGCATCTATATTTAAAAAAAAATTTTCTTTATCCTCTTCTATTTGTCCTGCCTGGTCCCTGACCACTCACCTCGAGGGTTCGCCGATCCAGCTTCCCAGGTTGTTGTTGTCTCCAAAAAAATTAGCACTGCTCCACTTAATTATTATTCTTCAATTGGTCTTAACATATATAGTTTTTTTTTTTATATTTTTCTCTAAGGCCACTTCACAACTTTTAAAATCTTTGCACCGCCGAACTGTCCCGCGCTCGATCGAATTTCTTTCTCTCCGGATTCCAAAACCAACGGAGGCAGCGACAGCCGACAACACGCCATTCGAACTCGAACTCCGTTAGGTTTCTTTTTTCCGAGTTCTCTTTCATCGGGTGAATGAACCCACTACCCTAAATGGCCTCAGTTGGCAGTCCTATTCCCAGTGCTACCCATTCCCACCTATCGATACCAGTGACCTACGACCGATATGTCCATCGGACACAACAACGTATTCATTTATATTTTATAAGTATTTTTAACTGGCTGTTTCGTTCCATCAACAGTATGGCAACCTTGGCGATAACTTTTTGCGGTGAACTTATCGACCTATCGCCAAAACGAAAAAACTGGTTGACCACGGCAAAAATTTTCTTGTCAAATCTGAGGTGGGGTCAGAAATACATTTTTTATAAAATAACTACCTGCCAGAATGATCTAGTGGTGGTGTGGAATAAACATCAATAGACCACTAAGTAAACTATTTTTTAAATAAGATCTGATTTCATAAAAAAAAGTCATTTACTTTTCATTCCGGCCAGAAATAGGTGCCCGTTTTTCAAATCGAAAAAATCTTTCGTTTTCGGAAACCGGAGCACCGATTTCTCGTTTTCAAAAACGAAAAAATCTTCCCGTTTTCGATTACCGGATCAGGCCTGATTATCAATTGTCAAAACAAATTCCGGAGTTTGGTGTCGGTCTAACCGGGAAAAAGCTAACGCCTTAGCAGAACGCCTAAGAGACAGCTTCCAGCCCTGTGTGACCCGGAAGACCTGGAGGTGACTACGCAGTTCCTGGACATTGCATGCCCCATGGATGTGCCTATACCTGAAATACACAGCATGGAAATTCAAGAAGAAATCATCTATCTTGAGTCATCGAAATCTCCCGGATGTGGTCATATAGATGCCGCTGCATTAAATCACCTCCCATTGAACTGCATCAAGAATCTAAGAACTATAATGAACCTAAGACTTGGCCACTTTCCATCACAGTGGAAATTCGCCAAAGTCATAGTCATCCCAAAACCTTGCAAACCAGAGGCTGAGCTGGTTTCCTATAGGCCAATTAGCCTTTTAACAATGCTTTCTAAAATTCTGGAGAAGCTATTCGTTAAAAGATTGATGCTCATTATAGATGAGAAAAACATCATCCCCGACCATCATTCGGATTCAGACGAGAACATGGAGCAATTCAACAATGCCACAGAGTCGTTGACCAGATTCTAGACTTTTTCGAAAACAAAAAGTTCTGTGCTGCAACATTCCTGGATGTTCGACATGCCTTTGATAGGGTATGGCATCAAGGCTGGCTCTATAAACTAAAATACAGCCTGCCTACGCCATTTTATCTCCTCTTAAAGGCTTACCTAGAGAACAGACGTTTTTATTTAAGATATAACCACGTAGAGTCTCATATAGTAGTGCACGCCGCAGTGCCTCAATAAAGTGTCCTAGCCCCGATTTTGTACTCCTTGTAAAGTACAGAAATGCCAATCCCAACGGGAACTAACCACACCACAGGCACATATTCTTGTCTCAGCCGACACACTTGCGATGGCAGCTCAAGGAATGCAGCAAACGTTAGACAACTTGCAACCGTGGTTAAAAAGATGGAATATTGTAATTAACGCCGAAAAATCCACGCAAACTACATTTTCACTAAGACCAGGAACCTCTCCGTCAGTCCACCTTAATGGTAAAGTCATCCTACAGAAGCCAACTGAAAAATACTTCGGACTGACCCTTGACGCAAAACTGACATGGAGAGAACACATCACGTGGAAAGTCAAGCTCTTGCGACACAAAAGCAGAAAAATGTCCTGGCTACTAAGAAAAGGAAAGAAGCACCTGGAAAAATTGCAGGAGCACGAAAACCCCCAAGCCAGCAGCATTCTGGACAACAGTGATCAACGTAGACGACTACATCCATTTGATCTGCCATTCAGAGTTACACCTTACCCACCCCGGGCACTCATAAAACACTGTTAAAAGAACATAATTAAATGCCATCTGGGCAGATAAAGGCAGATAAATAAAGACTTCATTAAACGAAAAAAACAAAAAAATCGAATTAGTGACGCGCATGAATGGATTATTTACGGACGTGCTTTCGGGACGCTCGTGATCAGATTGTGAAAAACTGAGTTTTCCGTGTGAAACAACACAATAAAAGTGTACAAATCGGTGCTTGAGTGCTTCGCGGAAATTTTGACCTGATTTTCGTGAGTGAAAACCGTGTGTTTTTGCATTTATTTGCTAATTAAAATTTGAAAATGTTGTGCATAAGCACAACACGTGTGCGAGAGAGCTTTTAGGTCAGCTGTTGAACAGCTGGCTGCTTGGTTCCTGTCCGCGCTAAACTGGTTCGTGTCATCGGCGAGCTTGGTTAGTGTCTCAGGCGAGAGTGCCATAGCAGTGAAATTTTGCTGTATAGCAAGTAGCCTGCAACAGCCTGTTGCCTGTTGAGTCATGGAGAGCGACAGCAGCGTGAGCGCCATGAGCGCCACGTCTGGAAAATCAGTGAGAGGCTAGCGCAGAGGCCGTGCTGACTCTAAGTGTTCAGCGCCAACGCAGGCAAAGCTGATTGCTTTTTCTGCTATGAGAGAGCCCGCGGCAGTCGAGACTCTGGAGGAGGAGTTGTCTTCTCTGGAATGCCAGCCGTCGACATCCGCTGCCGCCGCTGCTGCCTACGCCACTGCTTACGCAACTACCACGCAGCGCCTTGTCAGGAGGAGTTTCAGCCAGTTGGGAAGCGTCAACACGGAGGACTTGTCATTAGCCATCAGCCGCTACGACGAAATCGTCATGGCGTTGATGCTGAGATGCGGAGAGCTGGAGGCGCGATTGCCCATGCTACCCCCGTCGCTGACAGACGCCAGAACCCGTTGGACTGCCGGCATAGAGGGCAACCCTCGAGGCATCACATGTTCTCGAGTGTGTGTCCGATATACGGCGCGGTGCTAGCGAGGGTGCAAGCTAGACATTAATGTTTAGCTTCATCCAAGCGAATTGTGGTCGAGGCCGAGCTGCGACCATCGAGCTCGGAGTCCGCATTAGGAGATCGGGCGCAATGTTCGCACTGCTGCAGGAGCCGTATCTCGGCGGTGACAGATTGGATGTTCTGCCTGATGGAATAAGGATGTTCACCGACCGGCGCGGGAAGGCAGCCATCCTAGTGGACCACCAGGATGCCATCTGCATGCCAGTGGAGACCCTCACCACTGATTACGGCGTATGTCTGGTCGTTAAGGGGAGATTTGGCTCAATCTTCCTTTGCTCGGCATACTGCCAATTTGTTGCACCTCTGAAACCGTACCTCCGGTACATGGATGCGGTCCTGCTGCAGGCCAGCAGAACCCCCGCAATCCTGGGCCTCGACGCGAATGCAGTATCCCCACATGGGTTAGCAAACTCCCTCGGCATACCGAGGGACAAGCTAACTACGACCGGGGTGAGTGGATGCTGGAGGCAAGAGCCGCCGCCCTAAACCAGCCAACAGAGCTCGTAGTGGCATCGACGTGACAATCGTCAACGAGGCAGCATCTATGTGGGCCACATATTAGTGGAGAGTGGATGAGTGGGAGTTGAGTGACCACAACATTATTACTGTTGTGGCCGAACCAACTACCACGAGCACAGTTGAGAGCATAGCTCCTGTGCCGTCCTGGAACTTCTCCAATTCACGTTGGCGACTGTTCGAAGAGGAGATGGTGAGTAGAGCAGCCGAACTTCCGGAAGACTTCTCCGAATCGCCGTTGGACCAGCAAGTCTCGACCCTGCGCAGTATTGTGCACAATGTGTGCGATATTGCGCTGGGTCGATCGCCCAGCAGGAGAGCACGTTGGTGGACTGCCGACCTCTGCGTTGCACGGCGTGAAGTCCGGAGACTTCGCCGCCGACTCCAGGAAGCCCGGCGTAGTGATGCGGAGCTGCTAGTCGTCGAGCTGAGGCGTGCCTCGGCCGACTACAAGAAGATTATCTGGAGGGTGAAAATGGACGATTGGAAACGCTTCGTGGGAGATCACTCAGATGATCCATGGGGGCGCGTCTATAAGATTTGCCGAGGCCGCAGAAAGTGCACGGAGATTGGGTGCCTCCGCGTGAATGGCGAGTTGATCACCAATTGGGGTGATTGTGCACGATTGCTCCTCCGTAACTTTTTCCCAGTTGAGGAATCAGATGCACCGATTGCCATCGCGGAGGAAGTCCCACCGGCCCTCGAAACATTCGAGGTTGATACTAGTGTCGCCAGGTTGAAGAGCAGGCGCTCTCCCGGCTTAGACGGCATCAATGGCACAATCTGCAAGGCAGTCTGGCGCGCCATACCTCAGCACCTAGCATCGTTGCTTTCCCGATGCATCCAATCGGGATACTTTCCCAGCGAGTGGAAGTGTCCACTAGTAGTAGCGCTACTCAAGGGACCCGAGAAGGATAAGTGCGAGCCCTCCTCGTACAGGGGTATATGCTTGCTGTCAGTTTTTGGTAAGGTGCTCGAGGCAATCATGGTGAATCGGGTGAGAGAAGTTCTTCCGGAAGGCTGCAGATGGCAGTTTAGATTTCGCCAAGGGCGATGAGTGGAGGATGCTTGGAGACATGTGAAGAGCAGTGTTGTGGCCAGCCCGGCGCAATACGAGTATTCCTAGATAGTGGATGCCAGGCAGCAGTGGTTGTGAATGATCCCAGCCTGGAGTGCACTTTGGTTAATTCTACGGATTGGGGCGTATGTGTTAGTGTGAATGGTATGTTTGGCAGGATTTTTATGGTGAGTGTTTATTGTAGGTTTGGGGAACCCCTTCAGCCGTACATTGCGTACATGGATGCGGCGCTATTACAGGCGTGTAGCGATCCTATCATTCTCGCTATTGATGCGAATGCTTCTTTTCCGACGTGGTTCAGTAAAATATCTGGACATGCGTCTGGATATTCGAAACTTCACTCGGGGTGAGGAGCTAGCTGAGTGGGCTGCGTCTCAGAATGTTCAGGTCGTGAATGAACCCAGTGAGTGGTATACATTTGATGGTCCAAGGGGGAAAAGTGACATTGATGTTACTTTTGTGAATGTGGCGGCAATGAGAATGTTTGATTTCAGATGGTATGTTTTGGGAGGTCACGGGGTGAGTGACCACAATCCCATTGAGATTGTGATGAGCCACTTCATAGCCCCAAGTGTGAACGATGGGGGTAATCGTTGGCGCATCACTCGACCCAATTGGAGGCAGCATGGGGTATTTGTTCGAGAGGCGGTAACCGAGGTACCGCTTAGCACTTTTAGTGCTATGAGTGTGGAAGAACAGGTGGCATGTGTAAACGACTGGGTGAGTAGAGCGAATGATTGCGTGTTTGAAAGACCCCATGTAGGGAGTCGAAGGAGTGTGAAGTGGTGGACTCACGAGCTAACAGTGAAGCGACGGGCCGTTAGGTTCTTGAGGAAGCGATTCCAAAGAGCCATGAATGGATTAACGACGGACGTGCTTTCGGGACGCTCGTGTTTCATTCGGTGTAAAACTGGTTTCCTTTGTGAAATAATAATCAAAAAGTGGACAAATCGGTGGTTAAGTGCTTCGCGAAAACGTTGACATTGTTTTCAAAAGTGCAAGTGGCAATGGCAAGTGATAAATTGCAATTTTTAATTGCAAATTTTTTGCAAGCCAAGCGCACGTGCTGCCGGTGGAATTTTCCATCAGCTGTTGAACAGCTGACTGTGCGGTTGGTGTCTTCGCTGTGCGGTTTCGGTCCTTGCTGTGCGGGTTCGAATCCACGGAGAGCTTGGCATAGGTGGCGCCACTCTAACTATAGGTGGAGCTATTCTTGTGTTTACTCAAGTCGACAACAGGAGGAGCCACTATTGGGGTAAGTGCAATGGACAGCGACAGCAGTGTGAGCGCCATGAGCGCCACATCTGCCAAGTCGGAGAGAGGCCGTCCTGCCTCCAAGAACTCGGCGCCAACGCAGGCAAAGCTCATTGCTTTGTCTGATATGGGAGCACCGGCGGCCGTCGGGACTCTTGAGGAGGAGTTGTCGTCTCTAGAGTGCCAGCCGTCGACATCCGCTGCCGCAGCCGCTGCCGCTGTTTGGCCATGCCGCCGCCGCCACAAAATATATATATGTACTGCATAAAGTACCACGCTCACAAATACGCCTTTTTAAAGGGTATCAAAGTGAAAAAATAATTTTTTTTCAATAAAAACAATTTTTAAACAAAAATTTGTATTTAATTTTTTATGTTTATTTTTATGTATTTGCTCGAATAAAAATAATTTGAAAACTGAAAAAAAAAATTTTTTTTTAATTCGAAGTGTAACCGCCACGCGCTAGTTAGTATATTTCTTGAAATGTATGAAATTGTGTCGGTATTTTGGTATATTTAACCCTGAGTAGTTTTGGTTTATGTCGTTGCATTTTCGCAGACGCAGCTCGACGCAGCCGATGAAAGTTAATTCTGGTCCAGGAAAGATCCACGTAACTTGTAGACATAGTGTAGTCGGTGGCTTTCATCGGCTTCAGAAGTTATAGACTACTTTAGGCAGAAAAAGGTGAAAAAATGGACACCTGGCAGGTAGCGATTTACCTGTACAAGCCCAAACCAAAGTGCCGTTTTTTTTTTAGGTTAATTAACAGTTTATGAATGTATCTATAGTTTAAAGTAAAAACCATGACCATTGGTTTTATGGTTTTTTTGTAATATTACCTGAAAATCGACCAATTTACACATTTTTTTTTATGATGCAGAAAACGAAACAAAGTTCAACTTTAAATGCTCATAACTTCTACAAAAAAAAATCTTAAAATTGATTTTATTGCAGATTCTGAATCCTTGTTAAATTTCCTGTCGAATAAGTATGGTTAAAATCGTTTTTGCGAACATGACTTTTTTGATTTTTGCAACGCTAATTGATCGAGAGGCGCTACTGTGCGGCGACCCAAAATTCTGAAGAGGCCTACCTCCACGGACGACTGCCGGTCACCGACTGAACTGCGAATAGCCATGGCCCTCCTTATATAGGGTTCCGGAGAGGTTTAGTGTGACCACCTATGAGGAATTCGCCGTATTAGCAGTGTTGCCAACGCAGCTATTTTCTGGCCGGATCTGGCTATTTTGCAAGAACCACTAAATGTATTATTGCTTAATTTATTGTTTGTTTTTTTTTTTTTAAATTTTAAATATTAAGTCATTTGCATTTGCAATTCCTGCACCGAAATCTGGCCAATTCCAGGAATCGCAAATGGAATGACGAACCTCAAAAAATGCATTAAAAAAAAAGATTTTTAATTTAATTTAAAAAAAAAAATTTTTTTTTCGTAAATCTTATTTTTTATTTTGAAGGCTTAGTATCTTAAGAATATTGTGTTCAGGTTTTTCATCGACCATAGCCAAATCGATGAAGTTATCCAGAGTTGAACGACGCACAATAGCACCTCTAGAACAAACACCGTTGCAAAAAAAACGTCCCAAAAACGATTTGAAAGGGTCTTCCCACAGAGCTTGATTCTGCATCCCCAGTCCGTTGAACAAACGGCAAAAGGTTTTGCCGTTCAAAAATGTCTCATTTTCTAATGCATCCGAGTGCATCAAAATTTAACCATCGTTTGTTGGCGATAGTTTTTCGGTGCAACTCTGATTTCTTCTTCTTAACAGTGCCAATTTGACCACTACAAAAAATGTAAAAAATGGCGCCAAAGCTGCAAGCATTATCAGATAACTCGTTGGTATTTTCCTGTACATTCTTGCCCCAAAATTGCTAACATTTCATATAAGCCCCTACATCTACTTTATTTTATAGATCTTAAAAGCCTATACCACATATACACTCTCTTCGGTTTATTTGCTCTTTGTTAGAGAAAAATCATTACAGAAGCTCTAATTCCTCCTACAATATTTAAAAACATTTGACATATATCCAACTGCCCAGTAAATAACATCGTCATTTTGAGCAATTTGGTAGCTGGGAAAGGGAATTCTATTTTCTAATTTCTGTTAAAATATTAAGTCGACCTAACCGACAGACTTTGAGAAATTCAGTGTACGTCAAATTAGCGTCGGTGAGTTAGCGTTGAACGAATTTGTGCAGATATACCCGGTATACCAGGATAAAGGAATTTTATTGTAGTTTCACCATGCAAAGTTTCAGTAAATTCTATTTGTCAGTTTTTAAGAAAATTGTTTAACAGTAAACTAACCTCGGGTTCTGCTCAATACAAAATAGGGCAGACAAAATTTTAACTCCAGTTAACGAATTTGTGCCAATATGCACGGTGTAAATCCGTGAGGGTTTTCCGGACAAATAAATCGAAAAATTAGGCGACTAGCAACTAGCTGCCTAGCTGGGGAATTTCCACTCGAGGGCAAAGAAAAGGAAGACGAAAAGAACTGCAGTCGCACAGAAATTTTATTGCGCTGGCGCTGCCAGCAGTTCCAAAGGTTAATCGGTTACCACTTTACACGAGCAGCGTCCGAAATTGCCTCGCTATGAAAGCTATGCGTTCGGCTATTCAGCTAGGCTGAGTGCAAGCGTGCAAACGATAAGCTTTTTGTTTTACATTGTTTTTTCTTCATGTAAATTCATTTCTAACAATAACATAAATCGCTAATCTAGTGCTCCAACACACGGTATACTGGCTTACTAAGGGAAGTTTAAAGAATATTTGGTAAAAATTGCATGTTTCTATCCGTCAGTTTTTGAGAAAATCGCATAGCAGTGGGTGGTGTAGGTGGGCTGATAACAGAGGCGCTAACTTTGAAAATGGAACCAGTTGTGAACCTGCAGAGAACCAGTTACCGAACCAGATAGCGGAACCATGTTTAAGAAATACTAGATTTAAAAACATTAGCAATTTATGCAACTTAATATTAAATTAATGAACTGCCCAATAAACGACATCGCCATTTGGTAGGTGTTTCATCGAAATCCGTCCAGTCTTTTGGGAGAAATTAGCTATTCCTCGCATTTTTAATTATTGTTGTAATTACCTTGACGGTATTACTATGCAACCCTGGTAACTAACACCATCTAATTTCGGCGCTAACTTTGAAAAAAATTGTTGCAATGCTCAACGAATTTGTGCCAACATTCACGGTATATCAAACGAAGGGGAAAATTATGCTCTAATTTCGAATTAAATCTTATTGAATTCTACCCGACAGATTTTGAGAAAATCTGGTGTTTCTATTTTCCGATCCCAATTAATTAGCACTGGCTTCAAATCGATAGGAGCGCGTTCCACTCCGTATCAATAAGTCTCCCGCCAGAAAATATTTATATTGACAATTTGAACAATTGTGTTAATTAAGAACGCTCAATAAACGACATTGTCATTCTAAGCAAATTGGTAGGTGTTTTATCAAATTCCGTTCAGTCGTTCAGGAGAAAATCCCTTGTTTCTATTTATTACATATATGGCAGCCCTGGCTGCCTATATATAATTAAATTTGATTTTAAAGCCTAGTACTCTGACGAGAAAAACCCGCTGTCTAAATTAGACAGCGGAATCGCTGTTTATTTCGCTACCTAGCTAGTGTGACCAAAAAAATTAAGGAAAATCCTGAAATTCCATGAAAATGTACTTTTTATGGCTGGACAGCTGTTTGTAAACAAATATTCAAAAAAAATATTAAAAATATTAATAAATATGGCATTAAAATGTCCTTTGTGGGTTAAATTCCATATTATGGGCTTCCCCTTGACAGCCCCTATCAATGCCACCTTTTTCCTTCAACTTTTCCTCCATTAGGGGTGTCTAAATAAATCAAATGAATTATTTAGACAGCGCGATATCAGCTGTTTACTATCTTGATCTGGCAACGCCATTCAATTTTCGCAGGCTTCATTTTCGTCGTCAGAGTACCGGAAAAAACGACGTGGCTAAAAGTTCTTCTTTTTTTTTCGACACCGTTTTTTTTATATGGAGTTTGGCCGCTGTCTAAATTTATACAGCGGTTTTTTCTCGTCAGAGTACTAGGCTTAACTTTGGGGTAAGACTTACAGTGGGCCGCAGCTTATTTCGTGCAGGGGAATAAAAAATGTTTAAGTCGTTATTGCCGCTGAACGAATAGGGATAGTTCAAAAATTTAAACGCAATATTTTAATTTGGGATATTAACATATTTAATAACTAAAAAAAAAACTGCATAAACATATAATCAAAAAAGTTACATATCAAAAAACAAATTAACAGTAATTTTTAAGGCCGCAGCTTATTTCGTGCAGCATATTTATATACCAAAACTATTAAATTTAAAGCCAATTTTTTTTTTGATTTTTGGTATTATATAACTTTAAGTATTTATATACAGTTTGTCAAGAAATTCTTTGCAAAATGATAAAAGACACCGAATTTATTTTTTAAACATGAAATTTATCAACAAAAACTATTTTTTTCCTTAATTTTTTCTTTTAATATTATAAAATGATGTTTTAGCTATAAATATGCATAAGAAAAAATAAAATATCCTTATTAATCATCACAAAAAACAATAAAAACAAAATAACCGCAAGTATTCCGTTGTCAAATAATTCTTTGCAAAATGCAAACACAAGTTAAGGGGATTCCCAGAATATGGCAACGCTGCATCATTTTCGAGAAAAATGGACGCGTGCCACTTCGGAGTGATCTTAGCTTTTGTTTTCGTGAAGAAGTTCGTTTGGAAAACTTTGCAGAAGATTAGAGTGAGCGTTTTTGAACATGCCTGGCAAACGAGTTGATGAAAACACAATACAGTTGGTTTACTATAACCATTATAAGGGCAAATCGGCCAAGGAACTTTCTGAAATGTTTAATATTAAACTGAGAACGGTTTACAATATAATAAATCGTGCAGAGCGTGAAAATAGACTCAATTTGAACAACTCTACAGGCCGTCCACCAAAGCTTACCAGACGCGACCAATCAAAAATTTTGAAAACGATTGAAAATAAGCCACAAACAACCCTCAGGCAGTTGGCAGAAGACATTAAAAATGATTGCGGTAAAACTGTGAGCCATGAGACAGTGCGAAAAGTTTTAAATGCACACAAGTACTCATCACATGTAGCCAGAAAGAAGCCTATGCTTTCGGCTATAAATGTTGAAAGGCGGCTTAATTTTTCGATTGCCCACGTTAACCAGCCTTCTGAATATTGGAATGACGTAATTTTTTGTGATGAGACGAAGATAATGCTGTATACTCATGACGGACCCTCAAAAGTTTGGAGGAAGCCAAATACAGCTTTCCACCAAAAGAACATAATACCAACAGTAAAATTTGGCAAGCTTTCTGTTATGGTGTGGGGTTGTATATCATCCGAAGGCGTTGGAGAGCTGCGAATTTTTAACGATATAATGACGAAGGAGTTTTATTTGGACATTCTTAAAAATGAATTGTCAAAAAGCGCGAACAAATTTGGCTTCATTGATCCCCAAAACCCAAATAAACTGAAATACAAGCTGTACCAGGACAACGATCCTAAACACAAATCGCTTCTGTGCAGGACATGGTTGCTTTACAACTGCAGCAAGGTCATCGATACTCCTGCCCAAAGCCCGGACCTAAATCCTATTGAAAATTTGTGGGCTTTGTTGAAGAAGAAAGTGGCTAAACGGGCTCCAACAAATAAGAGTGCTTTAATTAAAGCCATCCAGGAGGAATGGGAGAAAATACCTCAGTATTATGACCTAAAAGGTCTTATAAATTCGATGTCGCGACGTCTCCATGCTGTTATGGATGCAAAAGGACTCCATACCAAATATTAACCAAATTTGTTAAATAGTTTTTAAGTTATAAGTATAAATTCACGAAGTGCTCGAAAATTGCAAACAATTAATTGACAACCTAATAATTGCAATGTTTATGTTTTTGTTATATTTTACTATGTTCTAAGTTGAAATATAAAATTTTTGTTTTTTATATTAATAACTATCACTTATCCTAAACATAATGTAAAAGAAAAATTAAACATTTTCTCGTTTTTGTTAATAAATTTTAAGTTTAAAACCAAATTTTATGGGAATTTTTCGTTTTGCAAAGAATTTCTTGACAAACTGTACAGGCCTGTTTTAGTTTCCACTCGGAAGTGAATTTGATAACATTTGCGGATTTCCCTTTAACATAAGCGAATTTCCCTTGTTGATTAAGGGACCTTTTGTAAAATTTCCCCTTGGTCCCTTTTGTTCCCAAGGAATATCAGCTGGTCGGTATAGACAAGCGGGTTTGTTTTGCCTGAGTTTTGTTAATAGGGGGCTAATAGGATTTTGGCCCGCTCTAGCGTCCAACCTAAGTACGCTAATGGGTTACTAGTTCATAACATAAAATTAAAGGTACAAGCCATCTTGGCCGTAAAATGTGAATTTGAAATATTTGAAATTTCAATCATCTGTTTTCGGCGCAGTGCTGGAAATGTTCGTTAAGAAGTATTGGAAAACTCGTGCAGATATCAGCTGTTTTGCCCGTACCAATTTAAAGATTTTCACGTTAGAATTTTACAAAATGTTTTTGCACATATTGGCGACTAACGAATTAAGAAGACGGCAGTTATTAAGCATTCAGCGCAACAATCAACACTTGAGAAACAATGCTACGATTTTGGATTTGCCAGATCGACAGTGAGTCACTATTAATCGCAATTGTAAAAAATTGAAAGCTAAATTTGTAAGACTTGCAGATTTGTAGAATCCTACCGGGTAAACAAGGAACTGTTTACATTTCTTGTCGATCGAATTGGACCTTACCTAGGGAATCCCCTAATTTCTCATGTGACACAGGTTGCGGCAGTGCTTCGCTTCCTTGCAACCGGGTCTTACCAATTGGGGGTGGCAAAGGACCATGATGTCAATATAGGAAGAAGCACGTTCTCTAAAATACTGCATAGAGTGATAGGATCGTTGGAAAACTTGTGCTCCGAAAACATATCCACCCAGCAAACGTCAGTTCAAATTAATGAATCTAAGGATTACTTTTTGGAAAAGTTTTCTCTTCCTAATATAATTGGATGCGTAGATGGGACACATGTTAAAATTGTAAAACCCGTAGAAGACCCATCATTGTATTTAAATCGGAAAGGATACTTTAGCATTAATGCAATGGTGGTAAGTACTATTATTACCTATTATTTAAATAAAATAGCAATATTTGTGGGTTTTTTTAAGGTATGCAACTATAATATGGAGATTCTTGCAATTGATGCTACACATCCAGGAGCATGCCATGATTCCTTCATTTGGAACAATAGCAATACAAGAGAATTTTTCTCTAGGACGAGTAATTCCTTTGTATTAGCAGATTCCGGATATGCGTTGGAACCTTTTGTTTTGACTCCTTACCGTAGTCCACAAAATGGAAGTATGCAACATATCTTTAACGTGAAGCATGCCGAAGCTCGAAATATTGTAGAGAGGACTATAGGCCTACTAAAAAGTAGGTTTAGATGTCTTCAAGGTACTTTGGCTTACGATCCAAAATTTGTGTGCAAAATTATCAACGTCTGCTGCCTGCTACATAACTTTTGCCGTCAACGAAATGCAGAAATGCCTGGTATGGATCAGGAGTATTTCGATTCGATCTACCAAGAGGAGGAGCAACTCAATGTTCAGGAAGACGTCGAAAATGCAACTGAAATTCGGGACGAAATTGCACGAAGCTTGTTTAACCGTATTAATTAAATAAACTTAATTTTGTTATTAAATAAACTTAATTTTTATTGTCGCTTCAATGCGTTAAGGAACATATATTACTTTTATATCTCATTGACTGCATTATTTCTGGTTATAATGCTTTTTAATGGCTTCCAATTTCTCCCTTTCTATGTCTAAAATTGCAGCATTATGTTCTGCCATCATTTGGTTTTGGGCACGCATCGTCGCATTTAGCTCGTCCAGGGACTTCACGACGCGCTCCATTATTTTCATTTGGCTGGAGCAAGCCTCCTCCAAAGAAAATTGTTGCGTCTTCCGAATTTTTTTTGCCGGAGATTCTATTGCTGGACTGGAATCCACGGGACGCTTTTGCGAGCTTTCCTCAGTTGCCTCCGTTTTGATCGGCTGTTCCGGGGGTCCAAAAGACCTAGCACCTTCAATCCCATCTACCATCCGGAACAGGCCGCAGAGATCGGCAATTTTGGTTTCCATATCTGTTAGGGGCATTTGGTTAAATGGACCCCCACCTGTAGCAATGGACTCTTTTTTATTATGGGCCAGCTTCTTTTTGATGGAGGTCTTCCAGTCTGCCCAAGCCTTTAAGGTAATATTGTGAGTTTCAATGTGAACTTCTCAAATAAACTCAAAAGAATCCTACCTTTTTCCATCCACCAACATCTTTTACTGGTGGACCTGCAGCGTTTAAATCATTGGCCAGTTCCACCCATTTGGCATCTACCGCCACTCGGTCACCCTTCGTGTAGCCTCTGGCAATATCGTCATTTTTTTCCATAAAAAGGATAAAAACCTCATCCTGTGCCTGATTTTTATGCTTCCTCCTAATAGAAATTGTTAATTAAATAAACTTTTGAGCGTTATTTTTACTTACATTGTTGAAATTTAAATTGCGTGTGCCAGTCAGCTGTTCTTAGGCAGTGCTGTGAAATTTTTTACAGGTGGTGTTGTAAAATGCAGCTCATAAAAGAGTTGCGGAGGTCAAGGAAAAAAAATACCCTTCACTTCACGCATAGTTTGTACAATAATGTTGGAGAAATTTTTAACAAAACTATTTTTTTTAAGCAAAAGTTAATAATAGTTCTTAAAATAAAAGACCAATTAGTACAACGATTGTTTAAAATAACATGAAACATATTCCATCGCATTTTTTTTGAACGCTGACAACCCTTAAATGGTCCCTCTCAAATACGAAACAGCGGCGGCGGATTTGCAATAATGGTGAAGGTTAGAATCGAACCGATTTTAAGGTGCACCCACAAAATAATTATTTATAAATTAGGTATGTTAGTATTAGCTAGTTCAATTATGCAAAAATGTTCCCAAAACATCAAGGAATAAAATACAATTAACATTTGTAATATACATAATCGCATTGTATTTTAAAATAATTAATTTCTGATTTTGCGGATGGCACACGGAAAGTTTCCGTGCGTTTCGTCTGCAAATTAACAGAGACTTAACAGAGGGAAATACGAATCCGTAAGAATTTTTCGGAAGTGAACACTAGAACAGGTCAGGGAAATCCGAATCCGAATAAATTTTGCGGAAGTGGAAACTAGAACAGGCCTGATAATCTCCATCTCGGGGATTGGTCACTCTAAATGCAAAAGATTACGGGGAAAAACTAAAATGGCACCACGTACAACAATAGAGCAGCGTGAACTCGTCCTGCACCACTTCAAAAGTGGCAAAAGTCAGCCTGCCATTGCTGAGATCGTATCCTTAAGTCCTAGTACTGTACAGTATATTATCCAGCGATTTGTTCGGGAGAATAGGATAGAGGATAAGGGCCGAAATGCGCCAAACAAAATTTTTACCGAACACGAGGAGCGCCGGATAATACGAAAAATTAAGGAGAACCCGAAGTTATCCGCCCCAAAAATTGTGTCGGAAGTTGCCCAAGAAATGGGCAAAACGTGCAGTGCTGATACGGTGCGCCGCGTGCTACACGATCACAACTTTAATAGTCGTGTAGCACGGAAGAAGCCCTTTATTAGCAAGAAAAATATAGCGGCTCGACTAAAATTTTCGAAGGAGCATCTCCTTCATCCCATTTCGTTTTGGGATGACGTCATATTTGCGGACGAATCCAAATTCAATTTGTTTGGATTGGATGGGAGGCAATATGTTTGGCGGCGACCGAATACGGAGCTCGACAATAAGCACCTAAAAGCTACGGTGAAGCATGGCGGCGGTAATGTAATGGTTTGGGCCTGTTGGCAGCCTCAGGCGTCGGAAACCTGGTTTTCATCGACGGCATTATGGACGCCAAAATGTATTTGGCTTTGCTGAAGGAAAACCTGCTTCAAAGTGCTGATAAGTTGGGCATAAGGGACCGATTTAGATACTATCAGGACAATGATCCGAAGCATTCAGCCAGCATTGTGAAGACTTGGCTCGTCTGGAATTGTCCTCACGTGGCTATAACACCAGCCCAATCCCCAGACTTAAACGTGATAGAAAATTTGTGGCAAATATTGGACCAGGCTATCCGGAAAAGGAAGATTTCCAATAAAAATGAGTTAAAAACGGCGCTTTGGGAAGAATGGGGAAAAATTCCCGTGGAAACCACCAAAAAATTGGTTTCTTCAATGAGAAACCGACTGACGGCTGTTCAGAACCAGAAGGGAGGACACACTAAATATTAAATTATAAAATAAGAGTTTTATGTTAAGTATAATTAAGTGCACGAAATAAGCTGCGGCCTTGAAAATGCCTGTGATTTTGTTTTTGTTACGTTATTCTTTTCTTTTTTATGTTTATGAAGTTTTTATTTTAGTTATTAAATATGTTAATATCCCAAATTAAAATATTGCGTTTAAATTTTTGAAATATCCCTATTCGTTCAGCGGCAATAACGACTTAAACATTTTTATTCCCCTGCACGAAATAAGCTGCGACCCACTGTATGCAAAGGGAATATTGTTTCAAAAACGACATCGTTTTTCTAAACATTTTAATCCATATTTCATCAAAATCCGTTCAGTCGTTTAGCAGAAAATCCATAAAATGCCGAAAACACACACAAAACAGAGTTTCATAACATTTTACCTATACTTATAGCCATATGACACAGGCGCATTAATTATAGCCATATGGATACTCTAATGCAGTTTTCATTAATTAGCTACTTCATTAGAACCTTGAAAGAGTCCACTATATGTGTCATTTTGCTTGGATTATTTTTGTAATACGACTACGGTCACACCGACCGTAAAAGGTAAAGCCTAGTACTCTGACGAGAAAAACCCGCTGTCTAAATTAGACAGCGGAATCGCTGTTTATTTCGCTACCGAGCTAGTGTGACCAAAAAAAAATTAAGGAAAATCCTGAAATTCCATGAAAATGTACTTTTTATGGATTAAGGATTTCCCTTGGTCACACTGGACAGCTGTTTGTAAAGAAATATTTAAAAAAAAATATTAATAAATATGGCATTAAAATGTTCTTTGTGGGTTAAATTCCATATTATGGGCTTCCCCTTGACAGCGCCTATCAATGCCACCTTTTTCCTTCAACTTTCCCTCCATTAGGGTGTTATGTCCCTACGAAGGACCTGCGTGGTTTTCGGGCTGGCTCCGGCTAGCTCTCTCATCGGGCCGTGGGCTCCCTAACCCTGCCCACCACACACATAACAATAAATATCGATATTCGATGTCACAACACTCTAACCCGCGCGGTTTACACTTAAACACACAAAATTCCTCACACTACAATCTCCTCACACACATAACAGGCACGAATTCTCCTCCTGATGGACTGGAGGTCACCTGCTCATCCCTTCCCTACCATGCAGTCTGCTCGCAAGTAATCATATATATGCAGCTGCCCCCAACGCACACACATTCACACGATCACCCACTCATTTCCCCGGTTCCCTTCCTTCTCCCAAATAAAATATATATTACTCCATGTCTATTTCAATTCACTTATGTTTATTACATTTGTTTATTTCCATTACAGGTATTTCTGGCGGATTCTTTGCGGATTTTTTTTTTTTTGTAATAAAATTATTTAAATGTTTTCCTATTTAATTCAAATAAAAAAAACCTACCCGTAAGAGCTCTCAAGGGGGTCGAGGGGACGAAAAGATATGTAAATAAATAATAAACAAAATTACCCAAAAAAAAAATTCGCCTAAACACCAAACAAAAAAAAATATATGGAAATAAGTGAATTTCGCACATGCACAAATAAATAAATGTTTACAAAAATGGTACAATAGATAATAAATAAATAAATAAAAATTATATATATAAATAAAAGGATGAAATAAAAATAGAATAAATAAATAAATAAATTAATTAAATAAATATACAAAAAAAATTAAATAAACACTTAACAAAAAAATATATATAACGAAATAAAAATAAAAAAAAACTCTTGGCTGAAGCCTATTGGCTCCCGGTGTCGCCACTCGGGAGGCGTGTCGGTCCTCCTGGTCGACGTGGATATAATTTTTAGGCTGGGAGGAGTCTTGTCTCCTCAGTGGCAGAGTGGATATAAAGGGGCTCCAAAAAAAAAAAATGTGTCAGCAAAAACAACACTAAGGTCACCGTTGGGGTTATGGCGAAAGGTGCTGCCTCCCAATACGCATGAAATGCGGGACAAACAGCCCTCTACCGGCGTTTGGACCTGGATTTAGGCTTCCCCGAAAATTCTTGGGCCAGGCCAATTTGGTGACCTGGCCAACTTCGTCCTGCGAGGACTGGGTCTGGTCGAGCCTGGAAATGATAGCCATTGGATTAGGGCTTCACCTCCGGACTACGACCACTCACCTTTGGATTTTCTCGATCCGGCTTCCCGTCCTCGCGGTCCTTCTCTTTGGGTGGGTTTTTTCTCCTGGCTTCCTTGGTCTTCTAATTTAAATGTTATCCTTTTTTTTTCTTCTTTTTATTTCACTGTCACCCGCGAAACCTTTTTTTTTCTTTAAAACGGGAACCCCGATCTAATCTCAACGTTTCGCCAGCCGTTAATGTTTCCGCGCCTTTAAGTTTCCTCCTTTATATCCCTCTCTCTCTCCTTTTCTTTTTTCCTACACCCGCGTATTCCAGCTTCCCAAACCATTCCGGGTCAAGAACCTATTCTCTTGGATGTGGAGCTCCTCTCTTCGGAACCGGGTGGCATCCCTGAACCGATAGTCCGCATAGATCGCTATGCGATCTATCGATTGGTTATCCGGATTTTTTTAGAGAGGCCATAACAACCACACTGACAAGCAAAGATTGTTTACAAGAACCTGAATTGGCAGTGAAAAACTGGCCTAAACGACCTATATTTCCGAAGGATGTCCACGCAGGGTCATATTGGATGCCTACAAAGCGCCCAACGAAGGAGACTGCCCACTGATGACTCTGGATTCGATCCTTTCCTCTCAAAGTCCATCCAGAAGGAAGATGAGCCTCTGCCCTGCATAACTCTGCGTGAGCTGGCGATCCGTCTTGAAGTTTCCGATTTATACCTCCTATCTCTTTCAGGTACTCCTCGATGGTTGTCCATTCTTTCTTCAGTTTTAGGCCGCTGTCCCCTTCCACTGCCTCTCCCTATTGCTTTAGGTCCCTGACGTGAAACACACCTGCGAGCTTTCCATTTGTGTCCTCCACCTCGTACATGTGATTCCCTATGGGCCTCCGAATCCGGCATTTCACGAATTTTCTCGCAAACTTCGCATTAAAGCATCTTCCAAAGTCGCTCAACACATGATTCCTTCGGAACGCCTCCTGTCCGGGATGGAAGGTTACCGCTCGTGTTCGACGGTCAAAATATTTTGCGCTGGTTTCGTGCGCCTCATGCAGGTTCCGCCTCATGGTATCCCTCAGCAACGCCATCCTGTCCCCTGGTTCCAAGCCCTCGAGCTCGTTGTCCTCCAGTGCCCGCAGCTTTCGTGCCAACTGGTAATCGGCCCCACTTGAGAACATGTTCTGCCCAAACAAGGCAAAATACGGCGTCACACCTGTCGCTTGGTGAACCGAACTCCTCAATGCTGCCTCTATCTCCGGGAGGTATACGTCCCAATCCCTGTGGTCATCCTCCAAGTAGGCTCGGATTGCGTTCAGTACCGATTGATTTACCCGTTCCGCCGCGTTAGATTGAGGGGAGTACACCGCTGTCCTGACATGCCTTATCCGGTACTGCTCGATCATTTCCTGAAACCGCTTCGCCACGAACTGTTTCCCGTTGTCCGAGTGGATAGTTTCTGGCACTCCAAACGTATGGAAGATCTCCTTGGTCAGAAACTTGATGACTTCCACCGTCGTCGCCTCCTTCATCGCTTTCAGGAATGCGAATTTGGAAAAATGATCGACCACGATAAATATATATGCGTGGCCTTTCCTAGAACGCGGATATTTTCCCAAGAAATCAATGTATAACTTTTGGAATGGTCGGTAGGTGACCGTTTCTCCACCCAGTCCTGGCTTAGGACCTCCATACAATGGCTTTGTCTCTTTACAAACGTCACAGTCCCTGATGAAGTTTCGGACCTGAGCCACCATGCCTGGCCAATGGAAACTTTGCCGCAGACGATGCAGGGTCTTTGCCATTCCTCCGTGAGACTTCGTTGGTGGTGAATGTGCTTGCTCGATCAACGTCTGGCTCAATGACATTGGAACCCACAACTTCCAGCTGTTTTCCTCGAGCTCTGGCTTGCTGCTTGTTGTGACCCGTTTGAAGACACACCCATCCACCACTTTGAGGTCCGGCCGCTTCTCCGCTTCCACTGCCTCTCGCAGTTCCCGGTACTCGTCCGATTCAAACTCTATGGTCTGAAACCCCAGCATCCAGTCGTCTTCTACTTCCTGGACTGACTCCACCATCCTTGACAGGGTATCGGCCACGACGTTTTCCGACCCCTTCCGATGCTGAATGCAGAAGTCATAAGCCTGTAGTTTCAGCGACCATCTGGCCAGCCTTCCACTCAAATCCTTCAAGGACATTAGCCACTTGAGACTTGCATGGTCCGTGATCACGGTGAACGGCATGAGCTCAATATAGGGCCGGAATCGTTTTATCGCTAGAACAGCCGCAAAACATTCCTTCTCTGTGACGCTGTAATTCCGCTGGCACCGATTGAGCTTCTGTGACATGAAGGCTATCGGTCACTCGCCGCCGTCTTCTTCCTCCTGGAACAATACTGCTCCAACTCCGGAATCCGACGCATCACATTGCACGAAGAATCTTTTGGCGAAGTTAGGATGAGCCAATACCGGCGCCGTCATGAGTGCACTTTTAAGGGCCTTAACCGCCTCTTCAGCCTCCGCTGTCATCTTGAATTTTTGCCCTTTTTTCAACGTGTCTGTCAGCGGCGCTGCGAGGTCCGCGAAGTTCCGGATGAACCTCCGGTACCAACCTGCCGTCCCTAAAAAGCTTCTCACTTCCCTCGTACTCTTGGGAATCCCTAGGTTCTGGATCGCCTCTACTTTTCTGGGGTCAGTCTTCAGGACTCCGCCGCCTATGAGAAAGCCTAAATATCGTAGCTCCTTGAAGCAGAAATGTGACTTTTTTAATCCGATAGTCAAGCCAGCTTCTCTCAAAAGATCTGCCACCTCTCGGAGCGTCTCCAGATGTTCCTCAAACGTTGGCAAAACAACCAGCAGGTCATCCAGGTACATAAAGACCTTCTCCCTTAACCTCTGTGGGATCACCTTGTCCATGAGCCGACACAGGCGTTGCGCCGCATTCGTCAAGCCAAACGGCATCGTCACGAAATGGTAGAGGGGGCGTCCTGGCACTGTAAAGGCAGTATACCTCCGGCTCTTCTCTTCCAGTTCAATTTGCCAGAAAGCATGCTTCAGATCTACACTAGATATATACTTTGTCGTATTAATACGGCTAAGTATTCCCTCGATGCTCTGTTGTGGATAGGCATCTTTAACCGTGACTTTGTTGAGCTTCCTGGCATCTAAACAAAGACGATTTTTCCCGGGTTTCCTTACCAGTGTTATAGTGTTGCTCCAGGCACTGTCGCTTTCCTCTATTACCCCAAGTCGAAGCATCTCGTCGACTTCTTCGTAAATCAGGGATTGAACTGCTGGTGACACTGGATAATGCCGATCCTTTACTGGTACAGCTCCTTCCACCAAGTCGATAGCGTGCTTCATCATGCTCGTCCTTCCTAGACCGTTCGCTTCGAACGTCAAGAAGGACTCGCGGATTTCCTGCAACCTTTGCTTTTGCTCTTCCGTCAGGTTATGCGGCTCCGGTTCCTCCTTCTGCTCTTTTTCCGGGACTACCTCCTCCTGAATCGACTCTAGCTCGAACACCTCCGGCGCTATCTGGAAACTTTTCCAAAAGTCCACTCCCAGGTACAACTCCTGTTCCAGCGATGGGCATAAAAACAAATCTATCATCACCGTGGCATTTCTATACGTCATCGGTATACTGACTTTTCCCAGGATCGATTGTGTCGCTCCGTTTGCGGTTTTAACCTGTGCGTAATATGGCTTCCAGGTGATATCCAGCGTTTCTAAAAGTTCTCTGCAACCTCGTCCCAAGAGGCTCACTGATGCACCGGAGTCCAATAGCCCTCGTACAGTCTTCCCAGAGATTTGAATTTCCGCATAAGGTCGTGGATCGGCTACGCTTTGATATCTCCCTACGGAGTTCACCGACTGCTGAACTTTCGATCGCTCCTGCCTCCTTTTCTGGAAACGGTCTCTGGCCTTCTTGACTTTCCTCGATACCAGCGTCATCCCTGCTAGCCGGTTGTTCCCGAATATCCGTTCGCGTGCTTCTTTATATCGGCGTACTCGTTCGCTTAGTGTTAAATACAGCCTGCCTGGTCCCTGCACGATTGGTTGAGTATTTTGTTTGGCTTCATCTTTTAATTTCGGGGTCTCCTCTCGGGCTCTCTCGTGGAACGCGGTTCGCCCGTCATAGCCGTGTTCCTCCCGGTGTTTCCCGCCCTGCAATTCGGGCACTTTGGTGTCACTGTGTTCTGCAACCCGCATTTGTAGCAGAACAACTTTCGCTGCACTGCCTCGCACTCCATGAAAGTGTGCCCGCTTTGCTGGCAGTTCCAACAAACCAGCAGCTTCTTAGGTGCTGCACCAGCTACTGCCTCCACCACTGCGTCGGAATCCGGCTGTGATTCGAGATCCCCCAAAGTGCCGCGGAGTTCCTCCACTCTTTCGACTCGCTGTTCCTGTCTGGGTCTATAGGAGGCTGGCAGTCGCGTCCGCTGTCTCCCGTGCTCCGGATCCAACGTTCTTTCCGCCTCCTTGCACTCGTCGTGCAGGTGTTCCAGAGTATACACCCGGATCGGGTACACCCATTGCCTGACGGGCTCGGCTAAATTCCGTTTGGCCGTTTTTATAACCCAATCCGGATCTACACCTCCGACCATGGAAGCCACCAGTCTCCTGAGCGCCGTGAAATATTCATCCAGCGTCTCTCCGGGCCTCTGTTTCCTCTCGGCTATGTCCTGGATCCGGTCATAGTCGCTCCGCTTATCACAGAAGCGACGCTCGAGAGCTTGATTCAGCTCTTCCCACGACCTAGGCTGCTTGGTGCGGATTAGGAGCCAATACCACTCCGATGCATCCTCCACTAGCAATCTATGGAAGTCCCTTAACAACTCCGGCCACGGCATCCCGTAATGGTGCTGGAGATGTTCCACTCGGAATAAAAAATCTTCCGCATTTATGCCTCGAGAATTTCCTGTAAATTGGAACCCCCACTTGTCCAATGGCACATCGTGACGGGTGCGGATTATGGGTCGTCCATCCAGATTCCATTGGCCATTGTTCCTTCCTTGCCCATTTCCACCTGTTCCTTCAGGGTCAACGCTGTGTGGTCGGTGTCTGTTCCCGGGTCCTGGGAAGTTATAGTTACCCTGTGCCTGTGGAGCTCCTTGCATCCTTCCGTAGCCGTGTCTTCCTTGCAGTCGTTGATTTCCGTGGAATGTGGAATTTTGGACCACATTCTGTCCGAAGGCTTGCCAGGAGTTCCTTTGCGGGTCGCCCCGTCCCTCAGTCTGGACAGCACCGACTCCTTGGGCCAATCCGGGTCCTTGGTTCTGTTCCCGGTTTACCTCCTGCCTTTGACCTTCCTTTAGGCCAGTCTGTGTTGCCCCAGACCCGACCGACGACGAAGAAGAAGCAGCGTCTCGACGCTCTAGCTTTCCCATCATCTCTGCGAAGCCTGCCCGGATACACTGGTCGATCCGAATGTCCATCAGGTGTGCCATGTCCACCCGAATCTGCTCCTGTGAGGCATGAATCATCGCCTGCATCTCCCTCTTGTTCATGGATTTGTACGCTTCAGCGTTCTCCATGCTGTACTGTTCCTGTATCGGGTCTAGCTGGATGTTTGAATATCCGAATGGAGTGGCTTCTGGATCCAGGTTTAGGCTGCGTGGAACTATCCTCCTCTGCTGGACGCTTAATCGGCTCCCGTCCGACCCTGGTCTCATCCCTTCAGCACCTATCTCTCCCTGACCTGCCTCAACATTCTCCTGTTCTGCCATTTTTTTTTGAGAGAAGAACAATATTACCAAAAAAAGAGAAATGCCAACAAACGTAAACCAGAAAAAATGCGACTAAGGTAAACAGATACCACAAAAATATTAAAACAAACAAAACTCGACGGATTTCCAATCAAATTTTAACATTAATTGGAAGAAAGAAGTTCCCCGGGTACTGAGTGGTGTGTGTGTTGCAACAATAAACATTCATGTCTTTTATGTGTGAGTAACGAACAAACAAAATATAAACAAACGCTGTCTGACTTGTCGACTATCTTCAATCATCAATTGTATTGATAATTTGTAGTCAAGTACGCCAGAAAACATAAAACTAATTATTTCCTCTTTGTTTCAGCCGGACTCGTCCTGCGACGGATAAGATGCCACTCCCTACCTCATGTTTGATAGTTAAGGCCATCTCACCCATTCATCTGGTCGCTTCCACAGGCTCACGACAATGTCACCTTGGGTCGCCAGATGTCACCGGATTTTTTGACTGACTCAAAAAGGAAAAATCAGTAATTGTACTTTAATTTTATTTATTTTTTTATTTCCCCCCTTAATTATTAATTTAGTTTCTTATCATCCTCATAACAAGCTGCTATCTGATCACTAATTTTCAAAAAAAAAAATTCTATATCAATTATTCCCTATCATTTGTCATACTGCGCGTATTTTCCAAGTTTTTTATTTGGTTAATGTCGCAGTTGACCCCTCCCTTCTTGCTGATCGCAATATGCCCAGATTTAATTCTCTGGCACAGTCGTCTGCGTTTTTATTGATTTTTTTGTATTTAATTATTTGAATCCAAAAACAAATATCTAATCCTATTATTATTCTACTTATGGCTATATCACAGATCTATATCACATATGGTTAAATTGTTCCCTATATCACAGTTCGCAAGATCAGCTTCTTCACAGCCGCTGATGTCGTCCTAGTGTTTCAGGAGCAAATACCACAGATGATCTAAATTGTGCTGCCACCACATTTCTGGTTCGTGGGTCCTTCTTCCAGGCGAGAGACCTCTCGAGCGATCACCCGCTCCTATCCAGACCCACTGACCAGAAATATTTATTCTCTTTTCCTTCTGAGCAGGATATAGTGCTGCCTTTTCATTGGGCGCCATACTGTTATGTCCCTACGAAGAACCTGCGTGGTTTTCGGGCTGGCTCCGGCTAGCTCTCTCATCGGGCCGTGGGCTCCCTAACCCTGCCCACCACACACATAACAATAAATATCGATATTCGATGTCACAACACTCTAACCCGCGCGGTTTACACTTAAACACACAAAATTCCTCACACTACAATCTCCTCACACACATAGCAGGCACGAATTCTCCTCCTGATGGACTGGAGGTCACCTGCTCATCCCTTCCCTACCATGCAGTCTGCTCGCAAGTAATCATATATATGCAGCTGCCCCTAACGCACACACATTCACACGATCACCCACTCATTTCCCCGGTTCCCTTCCTTCTCCCAAATAAAATATATATTACTCCATGTCTATTTCAATTCACTTATGTTTATTACATTTGTTTATTTCCATTACAGGTATTTCTGGCGGATTCTTTGCGGATTTTTTTTTTTTTGTAATAAAATTATTTAAATGTTTTCCTATTTAATTCAAATAAAAAAAAACCTACCCGTAAGAGCTCTCAAGGGGGTCGAGGGGACGAAAAGATATGTAAATAAATAATAAACAAAATTACCCAAAAAAAAAAATTCGCCTAAACACCAAACAAAAAAAAATATATGGAAATAAGTGAATTTCGCACATGCACAAATAAATAAATGTTTACAAAAATGGTACAATAGATAATAAATAAATAAATAAAAATTATATATATAAATAAAAGGATGAAATAAAAATAGAATAAATAAATAAATAAATTAATTAAATAAATATACAAAAAAAATTAAATAAACACTTAACAAAAAAATATATATAACGAAATAAAAATAAAAAAAAACTCTTGGCTGAAGCCTATTGGCTCCCGGTGTCGCCACTCGGGAGGCGTGTCGGTCCTCCTGGTCGACGCACAGTAGCGCCTTTTCTCATTTAGCGTTGCAAAAATCATATTTTTTGAACCAAATAAGGTAATCGAATAATTTAAACGGCATTGGACAGGTAATTCTTGTAAAATATATATATGTACTGCATGAAGTACCACGCCCACAAATACGCCTTTTTAAAGGGTATCAAAGTGAAAAAATAATTTTTTTTCAATGAAAACAATTTTTAAACAAAAATTTTTATTTAATTTTTTATGTTTATTTTTATGTATTTGCTCAAATAAAAATAATTTGAAAACTGAAAAAAAAATTTTTTTTTTAATTCGAAGTGTAACCGCCACGCGCTACAGTTAGTATATTTCTTGAAATGTATGAAATTGTGTCGGTATTTTGGTATATTTTACCCTGAGTTGTTTTGGTTTTTTGCGTTGCATTTCCGCAGACGCAGCTCGACGCAGCCGATGAAAGTTAATTCTGATCCAGGAAAGATCCACGGAACTTGTAGTCATAGTGTAGTCAGTGGCCGGCATTGGCGTCAAAAGATATAGACTACTTTAGGCAGAAAAAGGTGAAAAAAATGGACACCTGGCAGGTAGCGATTTACCTGTAGAAGCCCAAACCAAAGTGTCGTTTTTTTAGGTTCTTTAATAGTTTATGAATGTATCTATCATTTAAAGTAAAAACCATGACCATTGGTTTTATGGTTTTTTTGTAATATTACCTGAAAGTCGACCAATTTACACAATTTTTTTTGTATGATGCAAAAAACGAAACAAAGTTCAACTTTAAATGCTCATAACTTCTACAAAAAAAAACTTAAAATTGATTTTATTGCAGATTCTGAATCCTTGTTAAATTTCCTGTCGAATAAGTATGGTTAAAATCGTTTTTGCGAACATGACTTTTTTGATTTTTGCAACGCTAATTGTTCGAGAGGCGCTACTGTGCGACGTGGATATAATTTTTAGGCTGGGAGGAGTCTTGTCTCCTCAGTGGCAGAGTGGATATAAAGGGGCTCCAAAAAAAAAAAATGTGTCAGCAAAAACAACACTAAGGTCACCGTTGGGGTTATGGCGAAAGGTGCTGCCTCCCAATACGCATGAAATGCGGGACAAACAGCCCTCTACCGGCGTTTGGACCTGGATTTAGGCTTCCCCGAAAATTCTTGGGCCAGGCCAATTTGGTGACCTGGCCAACTTCGTCCTGCGAGGACTGGGTCTGGTCGAGCCTGGAAATGATAGCCATTGGATTAGGGCTTCACCTCCGGACTACGACCACTCACCTTTGGATTTTCTCGATCCGGCTTCCCGTCCTCGCGGTCCTTCTCTTTGGGTGGGTTTTTTCTCCTGGCTTCCTTGGTCTTCTAATTTAAATGTTATCCTTTTTTTTTCTTCTTTTTATTTCACTGTCACCCGCGAAACCTTTTTTTTTTCTTTAAAACGGGAACCCCGATCTAATCTCAACGTTTCGCCAGCCGTTAATGTTTCCGCGCCTTTAAGTTTCCTCCTTTATATCCCTCTCTCTCTCCTTTTCTTTTTTCCTACACCCGCGTATTCCAGCTTCCCAAACCATTCCGGGTCAAGAACCTATTCTCTTGGATGTGGAGCTCCTCTCTTCGGAACCGGGTGGCATCCCTGAACCGATAGTCCGCATAGATCGCTATGCGATCTATCGATTGGTTATCCGGATTTTTTTAGAGAGGCCATAACAAGGGGTGTCTAAATAAATCAAATGAATTATTTAGACAGCGCGATATCAGCTGTTTACTATCTTGATCTGGCAACGCCATTCAATTTTCGCAGGCTTCATTTTCGTCGTCAGAGTACCGAAAAAAACGACGTGTCTAAAAGTTCTTCTTCTTTTTTTTCGACACCGTTTTTTTTATATGGAGTTTGGTCGCTGCACTATGGGCGATTTGTCGATTTTGGCGGCATAAAGTCTAAAAATAAAGCTAGAGACATAATTTTTTTTTTTTTAATGTTCGTTATATTTAACTCTAATTTCGGATTTTTTTTCCGACAATTGGGTCACTCCTTTTTTCCGCATATGTGTAGGCCGCCAATAATAAGTGCATTTATTTAAGAAAAAATTAAAAATGTTCAACTAAAATTGAAACAAAATAAAAAGCTTTATTTTATTATACTTAGACATAATATTAAATAAAAAATATTACAAATTTTTATTCATATATGTAGTTATATTATTAAAAACTTTACAAATAAGCAGTTAAAAATCTTCCTCATCTAAAACGAACGAATATTGATGTTATCATAATCTTCTTCGTCATCTGTTTCACTATCCATGGTATTATTATTATTAAAATTAAAATTTTCATTATTATTTTCTTCAGATATATAGCATGAACTTATATTTATGGTTGGAATTTCCAAAAACGCAATAACTTCTGCAGGAAGTGATTTTTTTTAAGCAGTTTTGGAATATTATGTATATTCAAGCTTGAAATTGGAGGGTCGGATGAGTTAATAGATCTATAAAAAACGTCAGTTATATTATTTAGCCTGCAATTTTTTCTAGCATGGGAACGTCGGTCCATTTCATAGAGTTTGTTGCGTGCCTCTGATGCATTTTCGCCCAGGCATCCAACAGGAACTACAAACTGATCCATAATATCTGATCCGTGAACTATAATCTATAAATACATATAATCTATAAATCACAAAAATGGATACTTTGGCTTCTATTGCATTCATGTGCGATATGCTCAAATCATCTTTATTTATTTTTGTTAAAATAAACGACGTTACAGCGCTTGCGTTACGATTGTTGTCGTTCCAAATATCGGCAAACTCGCTGTTGGTAATCGCAACAACAACTACAAGTGCATTTTTTGTACAAACGGGGGAAAACGGGGAAATGAGATTTTTACCAAATGAAA
The DNA here is from genome assembly GCF_030179895.1 of Drosophila kikkawai. Taxonomy (NCBI): domain Eukaryota; kingdom Metazoa; phylum Arthropoda; class Insecta; order Diptera; family Drosophilidae; genus Drosophila; species Drosophila kikkawai. Next base: position 6,340,150 of record NC_091733.1, on the reverse strand, counting down.
ATAGACATTTAAGTTAGTAACTTGCCATTATTAGTTGCCTGCTCTGGCTTGCTCTTGATATAGAAATTCTTCACGGAACACGATTACAATTGTTAAAATTTTAGTTCAAATACAACCAACAACAACACTGGACAAAAACAACAACACAAATATTTATGTACTTTTGCCATAACATACAGATTATATATACTTTGATCTTTGTTTTCCATACTAAATATATGTCGGCGTATGGATATACAATTCGTATACCAGCGTATGCAGAATGCTAGTTCCTGGAACGTTTGTCATTCGCGGAACTTTGGCATTCTTGGTTCTCTTCTTTGATTGGTCCTCTTCGTTCGTTGTGGCGCGACACAGCTGCGCTGTTAGTTCCCTTTTTCACAGGAATCGTTATAGCGAGGCGGCAGCGTCGCTGTCGCCGTGTGTGGTTCGAAGCAGTTCTTAGGCGGAACGATCGGGCAGTCTTCAGCGATCGTCAGCCAAGAAAGTCGAAACTCACTCCGCTCGAAAATGGAACGCGGCCAAGAATCGACATCAGAAGTGGGATCGGGTCCTCAACCTAATACATTAGATGGACCTTGGCGTGCTATCATGGAACTTCAAAATCAAAATTTAATCGAACTTGTGCGAGCAATTAAAACAACAAATCCTGATGCAGAACAAAGAAAATCGGTGCAACTACCAAAATTCAATCCAGACAAAGCAGGCGCCATCGCCTCATCGTGGTGTTCAACTGTGGAAATAATTTTAAAAGAAAATACCTTAAAAGGCAGTGCGTTGGTCGTGGCTTTAAGCTCATCATTGGAGGGTAGCGCTTCGCAATGGCTATCCCAAGTGTGCTATGCTGATATAACCTGGCTCGAGTTCAAGGAATTGTTCATACAACGTTTTGATACAATAGAAACACCAGCCGCTATGTTCCTAAATATTTTAACAAAGCGTCCGACTGATGGCGAGTGTCTCGCAGTGCACGCCAGCCGCATGATAACCGAGTTAACGACGAATTGGCGCGAAATGGAAAAAGAAGAAATTGCCGTATCCGTGACTCTTGCTGTGCTGGCAAGTTTTGATAATCGCTTGCAGCGTTTGAGTTTCACATCAAATGTTCGAACCCGAGGCGATCTACAGTCAGAATTAAAAGCGTTCACATTCAATAAAAGAAAAAGTGGATTTGTTGAGCAGCAATCTGAAGGCTATCCAAAAAGGCAAAAGCAATCCTCGATAGAGTGCCATTTTTGTGGAAAATTAGGCCACAAAATGTTTGAATGCAAACTGAAGAAGCAACAGCAAAATCACCAGGCGAATGACAAGGAGCGACATGGCAGACACGATGAACATCGACGTGACAAAGCAAATGTTACTTGCTACAAGTGCGGAGACTTGGGTCACATATCCACCCAGTGTACCAAGAAGGAAGCTGAGAAGAACAAGACATTCAACCGGGAAAAGCGAGTGGAGCAGTGCAACGTTGCAGTACCTAAAGGGAGCATGAACCATAGAGGCCACATTTTTGAAGTCACTTTTGATTCCGGATCGGAATGCTCACTGATAAAAGAAAAGCTAAGTACAAAGTTTTCTGGTAAAAGATTGAATAATATTGTTATGTTAAGAGGCATTGGGAGTAATGGAATATGTAGTACTGTACAAGTTCTAAGTAACGTAAAAATTGATAATAACTACATTGAGATTTTGTTTTATGTAATAGGCGATGATCACATGCAAAACGATATCGTCATTGGACGCGAAATACTAAAACAGGGTTTTGATATTGTCATTTCATTAGAAAAATTTACGATTTCAAGAGCCAAAATAATTAATTTGTGTACTGGTAGTGAGCCAACTGACATTGATACAGAACTTGATGGAGAAAATAAAATAAAAATAAATTGATTGTTGGCAAAGTACTCAAATTGTTTTATCAAAGGAATTCCATGCACTAAAGTTAAAGTAGGTGACATGAAAATTAGATTGATCGATCCAAGTAAAACTGTTCAGAGAAGGCCATACCGATTAAGTCCATGCGAGCGAGATTTAGTTCGAGGGAAAATTGAGGAGCTGTTGAGGTGTAATATAATAAGGCCACGCTGTTCACCTTATGCAAGCCCTATACTGTTAGTTAAAAAGAAAAATGGTTCGGACAGACTCTGCGTTGACTATAGGGAGCTAAATTCAAACACAGTGGCTGATAAATATCCGCTGCCACTTATTCAGGATCAAATAAATAGACTTCGAGGAGTTAATTATTTTACGTGTCTAGATATGGCCAGTGGATATTACCAAATTCCTATGGATGCTGATTCTATAGAGTACACAGCGTTTGTGACGCCAGATGGCCAGTATGAATTTGTGTCTATGCCATTCGGGCTTAAAAATGCGCCTTCTGTTTTTCAAAGATTAGTAATCCAGGCGCTAGGGGATTTAGCAAATTCTTATGTTATCGTCTATATGGATGATATTATGATAACTGCCACAACATAAGAGGAAGCTTTTGAAAGATTGGAGATTGTTTTAAATGTTCTGACAGAGGCTGGATTTTCATTTAATATTACAAAGTCTTCCTTCCTGAAAACATCGGTGCAATATTTAGGCTTTAGTGTCAGTGCTGGAGAAATTCGTCCAAACCCTCAGAAAATTGTAGCGTTAACAGCCCTTATGCCTCCACAATCTGTAACATCACTTAGACAATTTATTGGATTAGCATCGTATTTCCGGCAGTTTATTAAGGGATTTTCGCAGTTAATGAAACCGTTATATTTCTTAACCTCTGAGAAAAATAAATTTAATTGGAAAGCAGAACATGAGCAGATACGGAAGAAGGTTATTTCTATACTTACTGATGAGCCAGTTCTTGTTATTTTTGACCCAAATTATCCAATTGAACTGCATACAGATGCAAGTTGCAGTGGCTACGGTGCAATTTTATTACACAGAATTAATAGCAAACCCCAAGTAATAGAATATTTTAGCAAAACAACTTCACCTGCAGAGTCAAGATATCACTCGTATGAGTTAGAAACCTTAGCGGTCGTAAACTCCATTAAACATTTTCGACACTATTTGTTGGGCAGGAACTTTACAGTTTTTACCGACTGTAACTCATTGAAGGCGTCAAGAAATAAGCAAGATTTGACTCCTAGAGCACAGCGATGGTGGGCCTTTTTGCAGTCATTTACATTTGATATTCAATATAGAGAAGGGAAAAGAATGGCACATGTTGACTTTTTGTCGAGAAACCCTATCGCAACAGGGTCCTTTGCTGTAAAAGTAGTTGAAGAGAAGAGAGTTAACTTGGCTGAAATTTCAAGTAATTGGCTAATTACTGAACAACGTCGAGACTCAGACATAGCCGAAATTGTAAACAAATTAAAAGACTTTTCTCTTGCTGAAGATATTGCGAAAACTTATGAATTAAGGGCAGAAATTCTCCACCGAAAAATTCAGAGAAATGGCAGAACTCGTTGTTTACCGGTGGTGCCGCGTGCTTTTAGATGGTCCGTCATAAACCAAGTCCATGAGTCAATTATGCATTTAGGTTTCGAAAAGACACTTGATAAAGTTTACGATTTTTATTGGTTTGATAATATGTCAAAGTACATTAAGAAATTTGTAGAGAATTGCATCACTTGTAAAATGTCGAAATCACGTTCAGGAAAAATTCAGGCTGAACTGCATCCAATCCCAAAAGTAAATATTCCTTGGCACACTATCCACATCGACATAACAGGGAAATTAAGTGGCAAAAGTGACCAGAAGGAGTATATTATTGTTCAAGTTGACGCGTTTACCAAGTATGTCTATCTTAGTCATACCCTTAAACTAGACAGTGACAGTTGCATAGAAGCTGTAAAGTCCGCTGTTTCGTTGTTTGGAGTACCAAACCGAATAATAGCCGACCAGGGAAGGTGCTTTACAGGAGCAAAGTCAATTTTGTTCTGATCAGAAAATAAATTTGCATTTGATTGCCACTGGTGCTAGTCGAGCTAATGGCCAAGTGGAACGAACAATGAGCACGTTGAAAAATATGTTAACGGCGGCTGAAACGGGAATACAGTCTTGGCAGGATGTGCTAGGAGAAGTGCAGTTAGCAATTAATTGTACAACTAATCGAGTGACGAAGGCAAGTCCTCTAGAAATGTTATTGGGAAAAGTATCAAGGCCGTTAGGATTACTTCCACCTTGTGACATAGAAAACGAGGTTAACCTGTCAAACGTGAGAGCGCAAGCTGAAAAGAATGTTGTATCTACTGCAGTGTATGATAAAGAACGGTTTGATAAAAGTAAGGCGAAAGTACGTAGACACAATGTTGGAGATTTTGTTTTACTAAAAAACGAGGAAAGGCATCAAACTAAGTTGTGTCCAAAATTCAAGGGGCCCTTCGAAATAACAGAGGTATTAGAGGGTGATAGGTACGTTTTAAAGTCATTAACCAGTAAACGAACCTATAAGTATGCGCATGAAGACTTAAGAAAGTTACCAGAAGGGGAAGTACCCGAAGAGCTGAATGTGTTTGATGACTATGATAATGAAAATAATGAGAATATTGAGAATGTTGAAAATGTTGAAGTTACTGATGAAAGAGAAATGCCCCAATAAGGGTGGCAAAGATATGTTGTACTGCTGGCCAAAGGAAATGGCAGAGTATTTGGATGTAAAATGAAATGTTTGAAAAGAGAATGTAAAGAGACAGTATCGTGGCCTGAGTGGACGATAATGAAATAATGTAATATTAATGTAAGCACAAGTGCAAAATAAGCTGATGTTTGTTTTGATCATGGCGTGTGGTGCATTAGATATTTGGAATATTGAATTAAGTTAGAGAATTGGATTAAAGACAAAGAAAAGAAGAAGTCTGTATGTGTGAACATGAAACATAATTGTTGAAGACCTGATGTATTAAAGAAACCCAAACAGAATGGTAAAGCTTATGCTAAAGTTTTATTTTAAGAAAGTTTGATAAGTTGACATTAGTTAAGAAAGGTAAATATGATTTAGTTACTCGAAATATTTGTTTAAGTTAATAAATAAAAGAATAAATAAATAAATGAATGAATGAAAAGGGGGCAAAAGAGAAACGTTCAGTTAATTATACACGAGGTCGTGTTAGAGTCAGTATGGCCGTGTCGGCGAATGGATATACAATTCGTATACCAGCGTATGCAGAATGCTAGTTCCTGGAACATTTGTCATTCGCGGAACTTTGGCATTCTTGATTGGTCCTCTTCGTTCGTTGTGGCGCGACACAGCTGCGCTGTTAGTTCCCTTTTTCACAGGAATCGTTATAGCGAGGCGGCAGCGTCGCTGTCGCCGTGTGTGGTTCGAAGCAGTTCTTAGGCGGAACGATCGGGCAGTCTTCAGCGATCGTCAGCCAAGAAAGTCGAAACTCACTCCGCTCGAAAATGGAACGCGGCCAAGAATCGACATATATATATTAAACTGCATAAAAACATACGCACACTGATCAATTGCAGAAGTAAAATTTTTGCGGTAACTTTTACAATCGAAAGCTGCTTGCCATTAGCTGACTTTAAGAGGCTGCCACATAAAGAGAGTTGCCACCCAGCAAAAAACAAAAATTTTTTTAAGCTTCCTGAAGTGTTTACTATTAATAAATAACAAGGTTTTTTTAATATTCTATCATACATTTTTTGACTTTATGCCACTTTTTTGGGAAAATCGCCCAATGTGCGCTGTCTAAATTTATACAGCGGTTTTTTCTCGTCAGAGTACTAGGCTTAAACAAAAAAAAAACGGCCGCCATTCGCGGCGTATTACTATGAATTTCTGAATTCCTCGTAGAAGTATTCTTGCATAAATAAATGCAGAATCCTTTAAATTTATGTTTTTAACCTAAAATGCTTAATTTTTTTTTTAATTATTACAAAAAATTTTTTTTTAAATTAATTTTACAGCGCAAGAACCTTGCCACCGCAAAACATATTATTTTTCCTAATTTTCTAATATATTTTCAGTTCAAAAACCAGCGAAATGATATAAAAATAAAATTCTCATTGTGAGACCATACTGTCAATGAGCTGGCTAATGTATTTTTCAATTACAATTTTCCTCATTAAACCCGTATTTTGTATAGAGTATCTAGTATATTTTATGTAGATCTATCGATTATCGCGGCAATGAAGTAGCTAATGCATTATTCTAATGCATTAGAGCGCCATATAGTCGTCTTGCTCGCACTTGTGTAAAACGCTATAGCGCTGTCAAATCTTTAATGAAGTCTCTAATTAATGCGCCTGTGTCATATGGCTATTAAAGACTTCATTAAAGATTTGACAGCGCTATAGCGTTTTACACAAGTGTTAGCAAGACGACTATTATTATGTTTACAGTTACAGTTTTACATTCCCAGCCTTACAATTTCTCTACATTTACCGATCGCTTCTATGGCAGCTATATGATATAGGTTTCATAAAATGTATACCAAAATTCTGAAATAAAAACAAAAGCGCATACATATCTCAGAGTAGATGAAAATACGTTAAAAAACAACGAAGTTATAATTTTTTCCTATTAATTTCCCGATCGTTCCTATGGCAGCTATAAGACATAGTCGTCCGATTTTCATAAAGCTAAAACCGAAATTCTGAAATAAAATAAATTAGCAAAATGATGCAAATATGTTAAAAACAGCCCAGCTATAATGTCTCATTCACTGCGTCGCAAACTGTTGACTAAAACTATAATACCTTGCAAGGATATACAAATTAATAGATGCTGTGGCCTAAAACCCAAATACGAATTCACTGCCTTGCAACCTATTTGAAACTTATACACTCATAATTTTTTTTTCCTAGATTTTAGAAAATTCGTCTTACAAACCCTACCCTAAAACTAAGAAAATTTTTTTAGAACTATGAAAAAAGTGTATATGAATTTAAGACAGGCACCGTAAAATTAAGAAAAGCCACCATAAATATAATTTTTTAAGGTTAATTTTTATATTTTTCACTATTTTCCTTGAATTTAGGGCAAGGTTTTTTTTTTTTTAAATTGAATTTAATTTATTGGTAAATAAATTCCTAACGCTACAAGTTAAAAACTTATAAATTAGTGCGATAGTCACAAAAATAAATTACGGGCGAGTTTTTTTGTTTTGCTGGTCAACTTTTCGTGAAATTCGCCCTAGAAATTGGAGCGTACAAGTGCGCATATAATTCCCAACCTGTTCAAACATCTCTGGTGGCCGGCCATCTCCTAGTAAGAACAAGTCTCTTTTGCAACACCAAAAGTGTTAGCCTTTATTTATAAACAACTAGTAAGCCAGGCGAACTCCGTTACGCCACCTTCGGCAAGTTATCTGTTTAATTGAAGTGCTTTTTGGTAAACCACATTTTTTGTGATGTGTTGTGGTTAATGACATTATCTAGGGACCAAATAGCCCCTGGGATGTTAAAATCACCAAGAACTACTAACTAAGTGTTCCCTATCCGAAATTCCGAAGTTCCGACAATGGAGGAATGTAGGAACATGTCTGATAGGCCGATCTAGCCGGTATACTGTGAACACAGCTTGAAAAACTTCGGACCTCAGAATCTCCGGCTTTAACCAGGTTTCTGTAAACACAACACTTGGGAAGCAAATGTGACACTATTATAGTACAATTTACTGCGAAAGTCTAGCATTTTGATAGGAGATACCAAGGAAGTTTGTTAGTTTTTTGGGACGGAATTGGAAGACGTAGAAGGCGCATTGGTCAAATCGGGCCTAGGAAGAGTAATTCCAACTGTCATTTTTTTCTCTTTCTTTGCTTCGAATTCATTGACAATCACATGCTTTGGTCAGTTTTGGACAGAGCATAGTTTGTCAAAGAATTCCTCAGGAACATATATTTTGAAAGATGAAACTGTCTCGTTGGTGGTATTGCCATAAGGGGTTTTTTCAAGGCAGGCTGATTATACGCCTTACCAATTTCGGCCGGTAGTCCGGGCCTGACACCCTGGTAGGGAACTGGCGCTCTGAGAGGACAACTGTTGGGACCCTCCAGTGGACAAAACGGATATGAGCAACACCGGGGGCACGGTCTCACCCGCGACACCTTCGGATAACGAAGGATTCTTGAAATTTGTCCTGAGGTCGATGGCTATGTCGGGGGAGGCTGCGCTTGGGATCCTCTTAGATGCTGCACACCAGTTGATCTTCGTGTGCTCACGCGTTGTCTCAATCGGGCATTTTCCCTTACTACTTTTCGTCTCTCCTCGCTTAAGTTCTGTGAAAACACTTGTTGCTGGCATGCATGCCTTGTGCTCTAGGCATTTTGAAATACTGGATCAAAGCGTTGGTGAACTATCAGGGAAATTCTGGTCTTGATCAAGGACTATGGGCAGAGAGGTTAATTTACCCTCAAGTCCACATAATTTACACAGTTCAACTTACCACCCTAAATACAAATGCTGGTTTCCAATTGCACTGATATAAAACGAATAACTTATTTTCCTCAAAATAGAACACAATTTCGGTTTGTCATAAAATAAACTGAGTAGAGAATTATGGCATGCTATGTGTAAGTGTTGGCGCTTTATGCAAAAATAACTTTCCCGCTTTTCTGTTGCAATTTTTCCTGAATTTTCTTTACTGCAAAAATCACAAATTCCGAGACCTTTCCAACGAATGAAAACCGTGGAAATCGGTTAGTGCGTTCTGGAGTTATAGGATCTCCGCAGAAAACTCGACTTATTTTTATATAATAGATATCAATATGGTTTTTGTTGTAATACAACGAAAAATAATAATATTATTATTTTTAATATTTATTAACAATTCTTTTTCACAACTAAAATAATATTAATGTTGCTCATTTACAAATGCAGCAGCAAAAAAATAAAATTTCAATTACCTTCACTTACCTTCAATAAATATAGGGTAAAATGAAAGAAAAATTCACATTGCCTCTCTCACTTACTGCACCCAATCGCACCAAAAAAGTGAACGTTACTAAAACCCTAAACTACAACCAAACACAAATACTGAAAACAACAAACCCAATGACTTCGAATTCATTCCTGATATATTAGAGGTGAATATACCTCAAATAAATATCACCTCCGGAAAAAAGCAAAAAGGGAATCTTATCTCCCTAGCTAATATTCCCCAAATAATCAATGATATGGAATTTAGCCCCACCAAAAAGTCAAAGGACAAAGCAGAAATGATTAACCTAAACTCAAACTCTTCTTCCTCTTCTGAATTTATTTTAGTTCAAGGGAAAAGAAAGAAGAAAAACAGTGCACAAATTATTTCGTCTGACGATAATAAAACCCCACCGCTGAGACCTGCAATGAATGAGAGATCATCTGTGCAGACACTAACAACCAACACATAACCAAACCCTGAATCCCTACAAACTGAGAAGCCTCCCTCCATTTTTATACACAAATGTGGTAATGTTGAATCACTAATTGTTAAAATGAGAGTTACAAATTGCCTAGTTAACAATTTCCTTACGGTCAGTACTAGAGAAAAAGGGCAAAAAATTTACTGCAATGATAAACACTCATACCAACGCATTCTCCTGTTCCTTGAAAATGAAGGCAGGTTTATGCCTACATCACCAGCCTAGGAATGAGAGAGGTTTCCGAATTGTTATTAGGAATCTCCACCGCTCCACCCCCTACGAAGAGATCAAAAAACTATTACTAAAGTCTGGCTTTCATGTTAGGTACATGAACAATATGAAAAACAGAGTTAACAGGCAACCAATGGACCTCTTTGAAGTAGAATTGGAACCAAAGAAGGATGACCAAATGTCAAATGCCTTTGAGAAGTCTAGGGAGATTTAGAAGAGGTGGCTTCTTAGTTCTTTGACAGGTCTTGTTTGTTTGTACACTCATCAAATTTTTTACTCAAAATCAAAAAAAGGATTTTTTCGCCCGTTGTTTAAGAAATTTGCTATAAAAATGGCTTCAACGGTAAGTTGAAATCTGAAAAAAATGTGCCCTAAAATAAGGAAAGAAACTTTCTTAAATCTAGGGCGATTTTTTGTAAATGTTTTTGGGACAAAGATTCCTAAAATTGAAGGTGAATTTTTCTTACATTTAGAAAGATTTTTCTTGAATGTAGAAAAATTTCTTGTTTTAAGGGCCCTAATATGAGGAAAACTTTTTTACATTTTTTATTCTGGATAGCTTCCATTTTCCTGAATTTTTCTGAGACGAGGGCTCCCCAAATTGGCAGTGCGTATTTCCAGATGGGGGCTATGAGTTGTTTTTTAATTAAAACTTTATTTGATTTAGGTAGGGTGCTGTTTTTCCCTATTATCCACTCTAGCTTCTTCGCAGCAGTTCTGACTTTGCTTATTAATTCCTTTGTGTTTGCACATAAGTTTAATTTCCTATCAAGTAAGAGCCCAAGGTATCTGTGCTTGAGTTTGTTTTGAACGGGTAGGTTACTCATTAGCGGGGACATTTTTGAGATTCCATTGAGAGTATTTCTTTTGCAAAAAAAGGACATATGTGGTTTTGGTTGGATTGAGGCTGATGCACCAGTTTGAGGCCCAGTCAGTTACGTATGTAAGATATTTCTGCTTTGTTTGAACTGCTGTGATAGCTTCCTTCTTTGCGCACATTATTATTGTATCGTCGGCATATGTAGATAGTATTATGTCCGTGAAGGGGTTGGAGATGTATTCATAGTTTTGGCCTTTGAGGTGAGGCAGTGGTATGTCAGACGTGTGTTATATAATATGGGGCCCAGTACACTGCCCTGGGGGACACCTGCTTTTATCTTCCCAATTCTTGAGGTGGCGCCGTTGGGTCCATTTACTACAAAAGAGCTGTCTGTTAGGTAATTCTCTAATACTCCGTATAGGTGGTACGGGAGTAACTTGATAAGCTTTAGCAAAAGGCCCTCGTGCCAGACTCTATCGAATGCTTGGCTGACATCTATGAATACTGCTGAGCAGTATTTCTTTTCCTCCTGGGCTTTCATTATGAACTGTGTTGTTCTGGCTAATTGCTGTTCGGTACTATGGTGTTTTCTAAAGCCAAATTGGTGGGATGGAAGGGCATATTTAAAGTCTTCATGTTTATACATGCGATATATCAGTAATCCTTCAAATAACTTAGAGAAACCCGCTAGAAGGCTAATTGGTCTGTAAGATGAGACTTCGTGGACGTTTTTGCCTCGTTTTCTAAGCCTTTTTCCATTTCGTGGGGTAATGGCCAGTGCGGAGGAGTTGAAAATATTTGTTAGGATTATGATAGCTTTGAATGGTAGTGCTTTAATCACTTTGTTGCCGATTTTATTAGCACCAGGAGCTTTTCTGTTTTGAGTAGTTTTATTTGGATATTTACTTCTTTTAGAGCAATAGGAAGGAACGGTAGGTACGTAGGGTCACTGTTCTCTCTACTCATCTGCCTTTGCATCCATAGGGGTTTTGTAATAAGTTTTTTGCTTCTGATTAAGGCTTCCTTTTCAGCTGTAACATTACTTCTGAAGGTAGCAGTGTTGACGAGTTTAGGGAAAAATCTTTGTTCTAGGTGTGTGACAAAAGCCTCTGTTTTCTCTTCAGAATTTTTTGTCCAATAATTTTTTTTTTTTTTCTATTTTTAAGGGCCAGTTTGGTTCTGGCATCTTTTTAAATCTGTTGGCAATTCGCCATAGTTTTTGCATCCAGTCCTTTCTGTCGGGTCTATTTTTTGGAACATCTTATTAGTTTGTTTGGTTTTGTGTTTCTTGAGTAATATTTTAAGTGTTCTCCCTGCTATTTTTAGTGCGTTATGATTTTTAGGTGTAGGAGAGTTTGTAAATTGCTTCTTTAGTGTTTTTATACCCTTGCAGGGTATTATAATTTCAGTCAGAAGTTTGCAACGCAGTGAAAGAGACATTTCCGACCCTATAAAGTATATATATTCTTGATCAGCATCAACGGCCGAGTCGATCAAGCCATGTCCGTCTGTCCGTCTGTCTGTTTCTACGCAAACTAGTCCCTCAGTTTTAAAGCTATCTGAATGAAACTTTGCATATAGTCTTCTATATACTCTCACTGCTATATATGTCGGAACGGGCCGGATCGGACGACTATATCATATAGCTGCCATACAAATGTTCGATAAATTTTTAGAAAAATAATTATAACTTTGCTGTTTTTAAACATTTTTGAATAATTTATGGATATGGCCATTTTATGTTATTTCAGAATTTTGGTAAAAATTTTATGAAAATCGGACGACTATATGGTATAGCTCCCATAGGAACGATCGGGAAATTAATAGAAATAAAATTATATCTTCGTTGTTTTTCAACGCATTATTTACTCTGAAATATACGCTTTTTTTATTACTCTAGAATTTTGGTATAAATTTCATAAAAATCGGACAACTATATCTTATAGCTGCCATAGAAGCGGTCGGTAAATGTATAAAATATATAAAGCTGGGAATGTAAAACTGTAACTGACAAACTGTAAACATAATAAGTATAGGTAAAATGTAATGAAACTCTGTTTTGTGAGTGTTTTCAGCATTTAAATCTATTATATAAACATCAAAACCAATCTGCAAGGGTATGCAAATTTCGGCGTGCCGAAGTTAGCTTCCTTTCTTGTCTTATATAAACTTAAATTGGTTATATGAAATAGATCGGCGTAAGATTCATAAATAAGAATATCCTTAGTATCCTTGTAGAGAAAAAAATCATGGTCAGTATAGTCCGTTATTTCGGAATTGGTGGCGGATATCATCAACAATACGTATATTATTGAATGCATTTTCTGTAATTAAAATTTCATGTTATCTTTGTGAATCGTACGATTTCTATTATTTATGATAACTTTATTGTGTAAATTCTCTTTAACGACCTGTTTTTTATATCTTGCTTTAAGTTTGTTCCTTTCCCCATGTTTTTTCTCATAAATGACTTCTCCTACGAGATAGTCTTTCTCCTTTCTGCCTTTATTGTGAGAATCTAGCATTTTCTCTTGTGTCTGTTTTAATATCTGCGGAATTTTATCATGTTCGATTTTATTATATAAAATATCAAACGGACGTTGGTTAGTGACTGAATGTATAGTCAAGTTGTATTTCTGAGCCGCTCTGATTATGATTTCAGAATAATCAAGCAAATTGAGTTCATCCTTAATGCAACGAGCAATCTCTGTAAGAGTTGAAAGAGCTCTTTCGATTTGTTCATTGGACGTACTATGGCGGGGATCCGCGAAATGTAAATTAATACCGCATCTTTGTGCGAAAGATTTAAATTGTGATGATGTGAAACTAGGTTCATTATCTATCATCAAAGTTTTTGCAAGAGGAAATTGTTGCAGAATTTCCGAAATCTTGGTTTCTATGTTGAGTTTGTTTTGAATTTCTTTTACAACTAGGTATTTAGAATATGAATCAATACAAGTTATGAATATTAAACCTTGAGCGTAATAAATGTCAATATGCTGATTTTCTCCTTCTTTGGTTGTGATAGGTGCCTGACCAATAGGAACTAAAACAGGGTGTCTATTATATTTGTTACTATTGCAAATAGAACAGTTCTTTATATATTCTTGGAGTTTTTTATTTAAATTTGGCCAATAGTATAATCTGCTGATTTGCTTGTAATTTTCGTCTAATCCCCTGTGTGCTCTACAATGAGTTTCCTCAATTATAATGGCTCTGTCTTCAGGGTTTTCGACATCTTGGACGAATACTTTAGTGTACAAGAATTTATTAGTGAATTTTTCCTTAAGAGGATTTTGAATTTTATAGAAGTCCTCTAAAGTACAGTGGACACCAACTGTTACATTTGGAGAAATGTATTCTTGTAAGAGTGATACCAAATTTTCCGTGGTATCGAATTCAATAATATGCCTGGTGTTTTCGAATATTTTGACCGACTCATGTATTGTATACCTCCCCGTTGTTAATAACAATTGTTGCTTAAACTGGTTTAAGGGTTTTCGGGTTTCTTTTATAGCATTCTCAAAACTACTCTCTGCTGAATGCTGAGTGTTTTGATCTGAGACCGAATCATTGCTATCTGTTAAGTTATTAATTTGAATCCTCGATAACGCGTCTGCGACTACATTTGTAGAACCTGGTTTGTAAATTATTTTTGGTGAATAACTTTCAATAAATGAATACCATCTTTTCATTTCAATATTTGGATTTTTTTGAGAGATGGAAAAAGAAAGTGGTTGGTGATCCGTATAAATTTCGATGTTGTTAACACCGTATAAGTAATTTCGCAAATTTTTAAAAGCCCAAACTATTGCTAAGAGTTCCTTTTTATTAGTAGCATATATTTGCTCGGCTTTTGTAAGAGTTTTGGAAATGAAGGTAATAGGTTTCCCTTCCTGTGGAAGAACCGCACCAATAGCTAAATCTGACGCATCGGTGGTTAAAGTAAATTTTTTATTGTAATCTGGTTGTATCAATTCAATTTGTGCAATTAAATTAAATTATCTTTGAGCTCTTTAAAAGCTCTTACAGCTGAATTGTCCAACTGTATTAAAGTTTTACGGGACATGTTCTTGGATACTTTTCCATTTTGACCTTCCAAATATTTTGTTAAGGGTTTGGCTATTTTTGCGTAGTTTTGTACAAACTTTCTGTAATAGCCAGTAAGGCCTAGGAAGCTCCTAAGTTCACGAATGTTTTTTGGGATTGGATATTTCACAATTGTAGATATTTTTTCGGGATCAGTTTTTATTACATTATGTGATACAACGTATCCTAGAAATGTGGTTTCTAGTTTGAAGAACTTTGATTTTTCAATTGAAATTTTCATGTTTGCGTTCAGCAATATTTTAATTATGACGATAATGTCTCTATAATGTTGTTCAATTGATTTGGAAAATACAATAATATCATCCATATAAACATGACATGTTTTACCTACTTGTTCTCTCAAAATATCGTCCATTGCACGTTGGAATATTCTGGGGGCGTTAGTTAACCCAAATGGCATTCTGAGGAATTCATATTTTCCATTATTTATAGAAAAGGAAGTTTTCTCAATGTCAGTTTCTTTCATGAGAATCTGGTGAAATCCAGATTCCAAGTCGATTGTGGAAAAGTATTTAGATTTTCCAAGGTTTGACAAGATCACCGAAGGATCTTGCATTGGGTATCTATCCGGAATAGTGTTTTCATTAAGTTTTTTATAGTCTATGACTAATCTGAGTTTTGGAGTACCATCTTCATTTAAACCCTTTTTTGGTACCACTAAAACTGGAGAATTATAAGGACTTTTACTTGGCCTTATAATTTCTTCTTTTAACATGCGATTAACTTCAGAGTTTACAAAGTCTGAAGCCGATAAGGCATAGGGATACTGCTTGCTATAAAGAAAAGAAAAATTGAAAAGAATTTGCATGTTTATTTTAGAGTGCTCTTTATAGATAATATTTATTATCTCGTTTTCCAAATCATTTCTTTGATTTGAAATTGGTTCACTGAAATTGTTTAATTCTTGATTGTCGGATAATTCTACGACGGCGTGTTCAGGATTTTTGGATCCCAAACTTTTTATGCTTTGATTTGCCTCCACAGACTCAGTTCTGATTTGGGCTTTTTCATCAAAGTATTTTTGTATATATTAAATTCATTCAGTGGAAGAATGTGGTTTTCCTCAGTTAAGGAAAGTTGGTTAACTGAACTGTCCTTGTCATAAATCAGTTTCTCTTCTTTATCCCCATATTTAATTACCCCTTCTTCTGTGTCAATTACGGCTTCAATTTTTTTCAATAAATTGTAGCCTATCAATAAGTCAGAATTTAACCCATCAATTTCATAAAATGTGTAACGCGTATTAAATATAGTTACCATGTGGTAAAATTTAATTATTGAATATCCATTAACCGTAGATACTCTTTTATAGATTGGAAGTTCGTTTTTGTTATTATAAATCCCCGTTCTGATATAGCACGAGGTTGCACCTGTGTCAATTAATATTTTGAGTTTTTATTTAATTTAGCATCATACCGTATTAAGTAGGGTAGTCCTACTCCGGTTTCTGGCCTAAAAAATGGTCCTCTTCAATGTTATTTAGTCGCATGATTTTATTAGCCGGTTGGTTAACCGTACCTGTAGGTTCCCTTTTATTTTGTGGTTGATTTGGCTGAGTTACGTGAGCATCGGCCTTTTTGTTATGGTAATAGTTATTATTGTTGTAATTATTATAACCCTGGTATCTTGGCTTGTTTTGGACCTGTAGAGATTCGTCAACCTCCATTGGTTCCGGTTTAGGTTGTTGAGGTTTATGCGAGTTCCATTGATGTTGATTATTATTATGCAAATGATTCTGTCTACCCTGATTCCAATTGTGATTTTTATTTTGATTATAGTTATTTTTATTGGGGTTATCCTGCTGGTAAAATCGTAAGTTGTTATTATTCCTTAAATTTGTATTATGATTGTTATTATAGTTTTACTTGGGTTTATAATTAGGATTTTGATGACCAAACAGATTTGTCTCACTAGTCTTTCGCTGTGAGGTTGAGTAATTATTTGCGAATTGTGCTCTCAAATTATTGCTCTCTAATTCTTGAACTATAACCATGGCATTGGGTAAATCGGGTGGATTCATTGAGAATATTACATCTGAAATGTGACCGTTAAGGCCAGTTATAAACACCCTTAATGCCGTCTTTCTATGTTTTTCGTTCATTTCAGCAGTTATAGGTTTATTCCTGCCATAAGTCATAATGGTTTTATTAATTAGAAGAGTTAACTTTCTATTTATTAATCCATAATATTCCATTATGGAAAGTTTGCCTTGACTTAGTACTCCTAAGTCTTGTTCAATAATATGAATGGGACGTTTGTCACTAAAGACAAAGTCTAGTCTTGCCATTATGGCATCGAAATTTAAAACTGTTCCATTATGAGTTAAAAAATCATATGCTGTACCGGTTATTTTATTTCTTAGAATAGATATTGCTGAAAAATATCGTTCGCTTCCCCTAACATATTGCCCCATGGCTATTTCTGCTGACTCCCTCCAACTTACATACTTATCTTCTTCACCCTTGAATTCTCTCACTGATTTTATAATTTCAAAGGTTTCACATTTAATACTTGGTTTATGTGGTTCTATCTGATAATCTTCAACCTTTTTTACATTATGATTCAATTGGGATTTCAATCTAACGATCTCATCCTTCATTGTTTACAATTTTTGTAATTAAATCACTAACATTGATATTACCTTGGCTGCCAGAAGCCATTGCGGAAGGTGGTTGTGACATGGTGAGAACTCTATTAAATTCGTTTATTAAATCTTCCACTTCCACCTTGTTTTATTATGTATAATTTTTTATGTTTAAAATTATTATTAAATATATTAGAAACAGCTCACTGATTGCCTTATTGAAATCTTCCTTCTTGTTGTCGTCCTTCTTGATGTAGTTCTTCTTGTTGTCGTCCTTCTTTATAGTATTTAGCGAGGGAATGCCCTTAGCTCTTCCTTCAGTTTTTATGATGGTTGTGAATGTACTGGGTTGTACTCAGTTCATTTATTATTAATGCTTGTCGTAGTATAGTTGTTGTTGTATTTGGCACTCCCGTTAAAATTTTGTCAAACAGGATATTTAGCTTTAACTTTTGTTAAACCAACTTTATTCAGCACGTCAGTTTTAATTGTTGCTTAACAAATTGTATTTGGCACTTCCGTTTTAATTTTAGTTGCACAAATAGTATTCGGTATTTCGTTTAAATTTTTTAGTTAAACAGCAGGTTTATTATATAAATAATTAATTAGCGGACTAACTGTAACTTATAGGGGGATTAATTTATTTATTAATTTCCTCCTTTGGGTTTTTACTAGACCGCACTTGTTCTTTTTCACTTTAAAACTGTTTGTTATTTATTTTGAAACTTTTTATTTGAACTGCTTTAGTGCGGCCCCACGTTGCGCGCCAATTAAATATGTTCGATGTGAATTATTTAAAAAAATCATTTTTTATTTTTGTTTAAACTTCACTGGTTACATTAATCCTTAATTTTTATTTTTATTCTACTGCTTAACTTCTGTTTGGAACCGATCGAATACCGTGCCAAAAACCGACTGCTCGAGCCAGTGTAATTTGTCTGTAAGCAAACCTCTGCTTAAGAGAATTAGGGATCTGTTTAAAGAGTTCGATTCAAGAGAATCCGACAATTGGGTAATGCAATTTGTCATCTTGATTTACGAAATTTAATTAAACCGATTTATCTTCAATTTCTTAGTTCGGCGGATTTTTGTGCTATCATAAGCTGGACTCAGCTTTGTTTATCGTGGAAGGACCGCGCGGCGTTACTTAAAAAGAGCTTCTGTGAGCTTCTGTTTATGCAAGAAGGAAGGCTGGTTGAACGGTTCCCAGCTAAGAATTGTTTATAAACAAAATTGTTTATTAAATGGGTAAGGCGGCCGGGATATCGGGTTGGATAACTTGCACGCAAAGTATACAAGTGTTAACGTGGGCGCATCAAAAACTTTAAACGTCTTTTTCTAAGCTTCTAATTTTTGCATTTCTACCTATGCTATAGACATGATTCACAAAAAACTATGTAACATATCGGAGTGAATCAAAAATTATTATGATCAGCATTAAATTATCTTCTATTTGAACCTAAATGGGGGTAATAAAAATTAATATTACTTTTTTTTAAGAGGATGGGAATTAAAATCTGATTCCCTGAAAATAGAATTTTTCCCTTCAAAACTAAATTTAATTTTTTTTTGTAATAATTTCTTTTTGAGGATTTCCGACACAAATTGCGTGCTCTATCGTGTCCATAGCCGGGAAACTCAAAGCTCGAGGCGCTGCGGCATGTTTTCAATAGGTCCGCCATTTTGTAAAATATTGTTTATAACAAAATTTTTTTTTATAATCTCCGATTCCGCTTTTAACTATCTCTAAAGTTTCACATAGATTGCTTGACTATTTCCTACATTTAGTGGGGGTTAAGGTTAATTCGGTGCAAAACGGGCCACTTTTCAAATTTTTATTGTGGCGAAACGGCTAAAGTTTGTTTAATGAATTAAAAACCATATAATAACACAACATTTGAACAGTTTTTGATAAATTTTGTATTGAAAAATATTTAGAGGTAGAGGAGTTATTTGGAATCTCCCGAGTTGCCTCGGGAGTACATCCTAACTGTCCACAGAATCATCCGATCAAAAAAAATTAGACCTCATTCGTTAAAGGATAAATGTCCCGAGGTATTCACGAAGCGAATTTATTTTTAAATTTTTTCCCGATTTTTTATCAAAATTTGAAGTCAAAACCCCGATTTTTTACTAAAAAAATAAGTGAATTTGTTAATTTAAAAATATAATAAAATTAAAAATTAAAAAAGCTCGAGGTGAGTACCTGTTATTATCTTATTATCTAAAGAAGTTATATTACAAATTTCAAACCGATTGGTTGAGTAGATTTTGAGTTATCGTGTACACCGATTTTCATTTTCAAACTGGCATTTTTCAGGAGAGCTCTTTAAACTTTGTGATTCCCATGCACTGAACACCAACCGACTCTCGTTCAACTCTGCATAACTTCGTCAATTTTCCTACGATCGATGTAAAACTTGTAATATTCTTAAGATATTGAACTTTAAAAATAAACACAAATTTACGAAAAAAAAATTAAATACCTTACCCGGCAAAAATGTTGTCAAATCTGAGGTGGGGTCAGAAATATTTTTTTTTTTTAAATAACTACCTGCCAGAATGATCTAGTGGTGGTGTGGAATAAAGATCAATAGAGCACTAAGTAAACTATTTTTTAAATAAGATCTGATTTCATATAAAAAAAGCCATTTACTTTTCATTTCGGCCAGAAATAGGTGCCCGTTTTTCAAATCGAAAAAATCCCGTTTTCGATGACCGGATCAGGCCTGATTATCAATTGTCAAAACAAATTCCGGAGTTTGGTGTCGGTCTAACCGGGAAAAAGCTAACGCCTTAGCAGAACACCTAAGAGACAGCTTCCAGCCCTGTGTGACCCGGAAGACCTGGAGGTGACTACGCAGTTCCTGGACATTGCATGCCCCATGGATGTGCCTATACCTGAAATACACAGCATGGAAATTCAAGAAGAAATCATCTATCTTGAGTCATCGAAATCTCCCGGATGTGGTCATATAGATGCCGCTGCATTAAATCACCTCCCATTGAACTGCATCAAGAATCTAAGAACTATAATGAACCTAAGACTTGGCCACTTTCCATCACAGTGGAAATTCGCCAAAGTCATAGTCATCCCAAAACCTTGCAAACCAGAGGCTGAGCTGGTTTCCTATAGGCCAATTAGCCTTTTAACAATCCTTTCTAAAATTCTGGAGAAGCTATTCGTTAAAAGATTGATGTTCATTATAGATGAGAAAAACATCATCCCCGACCATCATTCGGATTCAGACGAGAACATGGAGCAATTCAACAATGCCACAGAGTCGTTGACCAGATTCTAGACTTTTTCGAAAACAAAAAGTTCTGTGCTGCAACATTCCTGGATGTTCGACAAGCCTTTGATAGGGTATGGCATCAAGGCTGGCTCTATAAACTAAAATACAGCCTGCCTACGCCATTTTATCTCCTCTTAAAGGCTTACCTAGAGAACAGACGTTTTTATTTAAGATATAACCACGTAGAGTCTCATATAGTAGTGCACGCCGCAGTGCCTCAATAAAGTGTCCTAGCCCCGATTTTGTACTCCTTGTAAAGTACAGAAATGCCAATCCCAACGGGAACTAACCACACCACAGGCACATATTCTTGTCTCAGCCGACACACTTGCGATGGCAGCTCAGGGAATGCAGCAAACGTTAGACAACTTGCAACCGTGGTTAAAAAGATGGAATATTGTAATTAACGCCGAAAAATCCACGCATACTTCATTTTCACTAAGACCAGGAACCTCTCCGTCAGTCCACCGTAATGGTAAAGCCATCCTACAAAAGCTAACTGAAAAATACTTCGGACTGACCCTTGACGCAAAACTGACATGGAGAGAACACATCACGGGAAAGGTCAAGCTCTTGCGACACAAAAGCAGACAAATGTCCTGGCTACTAAGAAAAGGAAGCAAACTTTCCACTAGCAATAAGCTCCTTGTTTACATTGCACTGTGGGGCACAGCCTCATCTATAAATATTATAAAATTGGAAAGAGCAGAAAATAAAATAATAAGACAACTCATTAACGCCACGTACTACGTGCGCAACACCACCATAAAGCGAGATCTAAACCTGCCTAAGTTCGTAGAAGAAATAACAAAATCTAGCAGAAGGCACCTAGAAAAATTGCAGGAGCACGAAAACCCCCGAGCCAGCAGCATTCTGGACAACAGTGATCAACGTAGACGACTACATCCATTTGATCTGCCATTCAGAGTTACACCTTACCCACCCTGAGCACTCATAAAACACTGTTAAAAGAACATAAGTTGTTAGCCCATTAGCCACTGTACTCAAACCATGAAACTAAGTTTTCCGTGTGAAACAATACAATAAAAGTGGACAAATCGGTGCTTGAGTGCTTCGCGGAAATTTTGACCTGATTTTCGTGAGTGAAAACCGTGTGTTTTTGCATTTATTTGCTAATTAAAATTTGAAAATTTTGTGTATAAGCACAACACGTGTGCGAGAGAGCTTTTAGGTCAGCTGTTGAACAGCTGGCTGCTTGGTTCGGGTCCGCGCTAAACTGGTTCGTGTCATCGGCGAGCTTGGTTAGTGTCTCAGGCGAGAGTGCCATAGCAGTGAAATTTTGCTTTATAGCAAGTAGCCTGCAACAGCCTGTTGCCTGTTGAGTCATGGAGAGCGACAGCAGCGTGAGCGCCATGAGCGCCACGTCTGGAAAATCAGTGAGAGGCTAGCGCAGAGGCCGTGCTGACTCTAAGTGTTCGGCGCCAACGCAGGCAAAGCTGATTGCTTTTTCTGCTATGAGAGAGCCCGCGGCAGTCGGGACTCTGGAGGAGGAGTTGTCTTCTCTGGAATGCCAGCCGTCGACATCCGCTGCCGCCGCCGCTGCCTACGCCACTGCTTACGCCACTACCACGCAGCGCCTTGTCAGGAGGAGTTTCAGCCAGTTGGGAAGCGTCAACACGGAGGACTTGTCATTAGCCATCAGCCGCTACGACGAAATCGTCATGGCGTTGATGCTGAGATACGGAGAGCTGGAGGCGCAATTGGCCATGCCACCCCCGTCGCTGCCAGACGCCAGAACCCGTTGGACTGCCGGCATAGAGGGCAACCCTCGGGGCATCACATGTTCTCGAGTGTGTTCGAGGATGTTCACCGACCGGCGCGGGAAGGCAGCCATCCTACTGGACCACCAGGATGCCATCTGCATGCCAGTGGAGACCCTCACCACTGATCACGGCGTATGTCTGGTCGTTAAGGGGAGATTTGGCTCAATCTTCCTTTGCTCGGCATACTGCCAATTTGTTGCACCTCTGAAACCGTACCTCCGGTACATGGATGCGGTCCTGCTGCAGGCCAGCAGAACCCCCGCAATCCTGGGCCTCGACGCGAATGCAGTATCCCCCACATGGGTTAGCAAACTCCCTCGGCATACCGAGGGACAAGCTAACTACGACCGGGGTGAGTGGATGCTGGAGGCAAGAGCCGCCGCCCTAAACCAGCCAACAGAGCTCGTAGTGGCATCGACGTGACAATCGTCAACGAGGCAGCATCTATGTGGGCCACATATTAGTGGAGAGTGGATGAGTGGGAGTTGAGTGACCACAACATTATTACTGTTGTGGCCGAACCAACTACCACGAGCACAGTTGAGAGCATAGTTTCTGTGCCGTCCTGGAACTTCTCCAATTCACGTTGACGTAGAGGAGATGGTGAGTAGAGCAGCCGAACTTCCGGAAGACTTCTCCGAATCGCCGTTGGACCAGCAAGTCTCGACCCTGCGCAGTATTGTGCACAATGTGTGCGATATTGCGCTGGGTCGATCGCCCAGCAGGAGAGCACGTTGGTGGACTGCCGACCTCTGCGTTGCACGGCGTGAAGTCCGGAGACTTCGCCGCCGTCTCCAGGAAGCCCGGCGTCGTGATGCGGAGCTGCTAGTCGTCGAGCTGAGGCGTGCCTCGGCCCACTACAAGAAGATTATCTGGAGGGTGAAAATGGACGATTAGAACCGCGTCGTGGGAGATCACTCAGATGATCCATGGGGGCGCGTCTATAAGATTTGCCGAGGCCGCAGAAAGTGCACGGAGATTGGGTGCCTCCGCGTGAATGGCGAGTTGATCACCAATTGGGGTGATTGTGCACGAGTGCTCCTCCGTAACTTTTTCCCAGTTGCGGAATCAGATGCACCGATTGCCATCGCGGAGGAAGTCCCACCGGCCCTCGAAACATTCGAGGTTGATACTAGTGTCGCCAGGTTGAAGAGCAGGCGCTCTCCCGGCTTAGACGGCATCAATGGCACAATCTGCAAGGCAGTCTGGCGCGCCATACCTCAGCACCTAGCATCGTTGCTTTCCCGATGCATCCAATCGGGATACTTTCCCAGCGAGTGGAAGTGTCCACTAGTAGTAGCGCTACTCAAGGGACCCGAGAAGGATAAGTGCGAGCCCTCCTCGTACAGGGGTATATGCTCTTGCTGTCAGTTTTTGGTAAGGTACTCGAGGCAATCATGGTGAATCGGGTGAGAGAAGTTCTTCCGGAAGGCTGCAGATGGCAGTTTAGATTTCGCCAAGGGCGATGAGTGGAGGATGCTTGGAGACATGTGAAGAGCAGTGTTGTGGCCAGCCCGGCGCAATACGAGTATTCCTAGATAGTGGATGCCAGGCAGCAGTGGTTGTGAATGATCCCAGCCTGGAGTGCACTTTGGTTAATTCTACGGATTGGGGCGTATGTGTTAGTGTGAATGGTATGTTTGGCAGGATTTTTATGGTGAGTGTTTATTGTAGGTTTGGGGAACCCCTTCAGCCGTACATTGCGTACATGGATGCGGCGCTATTACAGGCGAGTAGCGATCCTATCATTCTCGCTATTGATGCGAATGCTTCTTCTCCGACGTGGTTCAGTAAAATATCTGGACATGCGTCTGGATATTCGAACTTCACTCGGGGTGAGGAGCTAGCTGAGTGGGCTGCGTCTCAGAATGTTCAGGTCGTGAATGAACCCAGTGAGTGGTATACATTTGATGGTCCAAGGGGGAAAAGTGACATTGATGTTACTTTTGTGAATGTGGCGGCAATGAGAATGTTTGATTTCAGATGGTATGTTTTGGGAGGTCACGGGGTGAGTGACCACAATCCCATTGAAATTGTGATGAGCCACTCCATAGCCCCAAGTGTGAACGATGGGGGATGGGAGAGGCGGCAACCGAGGTACCGCTTAGCACTTTTAGTGCTATGAGTGTGGAAGAACAGGTGGCATGTGTAAACGACTGGGTGAGTAGAGCGAATGATTGCGTGTTTGAAAGACCCCAGGTAGGGAGTCGAAGAAGTGTGAAGTGGTGGACTCACGAGCTAACAGTGAAGCGACGGGCCGTTAGGTTCTTGAGGAAGCGATTCCAAAGAGCCATGAATGGATTAACGACGGACGTGCTTTCGGGACGCTCGTGTTTCATTCGGTGTAAAACTGGTTTCCTTTGTGAAATAATAATCAAAAAGTGGACAAATCGGTGGTTAAGTGCTTCGCGAAAACGTTGACATTGTTTTCAAAAGTGCAAGTGGCATTGGCAAGTGATAAATTGCAATTTTTAATTGCAAATTTTTTGCAAGCCAAGCGCACGTGCTGCCGGTGGAATTTTCCATCAGCTGTTGAACAGCTGACTATGCGGTTGGTATATTCGCTGTGCGGTTTCGGTCCTTGCTGTGCGGGTTCGAATCCACGGAGAGCTTGGCATAGGTGGCGCCACTCTAACTATAGGTGGAGCTATTCTTGTGTTTACTCAAGTCGACAACAGGAGGAGCCACTATTGGGGTAACTGCAATGGACAACGACAGCAGTGTGAGCGCCATGAGCGCCACATCTGCCAAGTCGGAGAGAGGCAGGCGTAGAGGTCGTCCTGCCTCCAAGAACTCGGCGCCAACGCAGGCAAAGCTCATTGCTTTGTCTGATATGGGAGCACCCGCGGCCGTCTCTCTTGAGGAGGAGTTGTCGTCTCTGGAGTGCCAGCCGTCGACATCCGCTGCCGCAGCCGCTGCCCCCGCAGCTGCCGCTGTTTGGCCATGCCGCCGCCGCCACACCCGTCGCTGCCAGTTGCCACTGGATTCCCGCAGCTGCCGCAGGTTGCACCCACCGCTGCCCCACGGACCACCAAGGTTCGTGAGACGTGGTCGGCGGTGGTGAAGTGCGACGACCCGGCGCTATCGGGAAAGGCGATAGCGGAGAAGGTGCGGAAGATGGTGGCACCCTCTCTCGGAGTCAGGGTGCACGAGGTACGCGAGCTCCGACGAGGTGGTGGTGCGATTATCCGCACTCCCTCGGTCGGAGAGCTAAACAAGGTGGTTTCCTCACGAAAATTCGCCGAAGTGGGGCTCAATATGGCACGGAACGCCGCCGAGAAGCCCAAGGTGGTGTCTACGACGTGGACACTGCCATTAGCCCTGAGGAGTTCATGCAGGAGCTCCACGTCAACAATTTCGGTGACGAGATGACCGCGTCGGAATTCAAGAAGGCCGTCCACCTGGTGACCAAGGCGTGGTCTGTTATAGACGGTGCCACGGTCAACGTGACCCTTGAGGTCAGCGAAAAGGCGTTGGCGAAGCTTGATGTAGGCCGGGTCTACATCAAATGGTTCTCCTTCAGATGCCGCTCGCAGGCCCGCACCTATGCCTGCCATAGGTGCGTTGGATTTGACCACAAGGTCGGCGAGTGTAGGCAGCAGTGCGGACAGCAAGGCCACACCGCAGCGAAGTGCCAGAACCCGGTGGACTGCCGGAACTGCCGCCATAGAGGGCTGCCCTCAGGGCATCACATGCTCTCGAGCGTATGCCCGGTATACGGCGCGGTGCTAGCGAGGGTGCAAGCTAGACATTAATGTTTTCGCAAGCCAAGCGCACGTGCTGCCCGTGGAACTCTTGAGGAGGAGTTGTCGTCTCTGGAGTGCCAGCCGTCCACGTCGCTGCCTACGGCGTTGCCACTGCTGCCGCCCGTGCTGGGCAGGCTGCCATGTTGGCAGAGCTGTCGGCCACGCAGCGAATGGTGCGGAATAGCTTCCGCAGCTTAGAAGGCGACACCGAGGAGCTGTCACTGGCGATCAGCCGGTATGACGAGCTCGTGATGGCTCTCATGCTGAGATGCGGAGAGCTGGAGACCCGTTTGGCCATGCCGCCGCCGCCACACCCGTCGCTGCCAGTTGCCACTTGATTCCCGCAGCTGCCGCAGGTTGCACCCACCGCTGCCCCACGGACCACCAAGGTTCGTGAGACGTGGTCGGCGGTGGTGAAGTGCGACGACCCGGCGCTATCGGGAAAGGCGATAGCGGAGAAGGTGCGGAAGATGGTGGCACCCTCTCTCGGAGTCAGGGTGCACGAGGTACGCGAGCTCCGACGAGTTCGTGGTGCGATTATCCGCACACCCTCGGTCGGAGAGCTAAACAAGGTGGTTTCCTCACGAAAATTCGCCGAAGTGGGGCTCAATATGGCACGGAACGCCGCCGAGAAGCCCAAGGTGGTGTCTACGACGTGGACACTGCCATTAGCCCTGAGGAGTTCATGCAGGAGCTCCACGCCAACAATTTCGGTGACGAGATGACCGCGTCGGAATTCAAGAAGGCCGTCCACCTGGTGACCAAGGCGTGGTCTGTTATAGACGGTGCCACGGTCAACGTGACCCTTGAGGTCAGCGAAAAGGCGTTGGCGAAGCTTGATGTAGGCCGGGTCTACATCAAATGGTTCTCCTTCAGATGCCGCTCGCAGGCCCGCACCTATGCCTGCCATAGGTGCGTTGGATTTGACCACAAGGTCGGCGAGTGTAGGCAGCAGTGCGGACAGCAAGGCCACACCGCAGCGAAGTGCCAGAACCCGGTGGACTGCCGGAACTGCCGCCATAGAGGGCTGCCCTCAGGGCATCACATGCTCTCGAGCGTATGCCCGGTATACGGCGCGGTGCTAGCGAGGGTGCAAGCTAGACATTAATGTTTTCGCAAGCCAAGCGCACGTGCTGCCCGTGGAACTCTTGAGGAGGAGTTGTCGTCTCTGGAGTGCCAGCCGTCCACGTCGCTGCCTACGGCGTTGCCACTGCTGCCGCCCGTGCTGGGCAGGCTGCCATGTTGGCAGAGCTGTCGGCCACGCAGCGAATGGTGCGGAATAACTTCCGCAGCTTAGAAGGCGACACCGAGGAGCTGTCACTGGCGATCAGCCGGTATGACGAGCTCGTGATGGCTCTCATGCTGAGATGCGGAGAGCTGGAGACCCGTTTGGCCATGCCGCCGCCGCCACACCCGTCGCTGCCAGTTGCCACTTGATTCCCGCAGCTGCCGCAGGTTGCACCCACCGCTGCCCCACGGACCACCAAGGTTCGTGAGACGTGGTCGGCGGTGGTGAAGTGCGACGACCCGGCGCTATCGGGAAAGGCGATAGCGGAGAAGATGCGGAAGATGGTGGCACCCTCCCTCGGAGTCAGGGTGCATGAGGTACGCGAGCTCCGACGAGGTGGTGGTGCGATTATCCGCACTCCCTCGGTCGGACAGCTAAACAAGGTGGTTTCCTCACGAAAATTCGCCGAAGTGGGGCTTAATATGGCACGGAACGCCGCCGAGAAGCCCAAGGTGGTGTCTACGACGTGGACACTGCCATTAGCCCTGAGGAGTTCATGCAGGAGCTCCACGCCAACAATTTCGGTGACGAGATGACCGCGTCGGAATTCAAGAAGGCCGTCCACCTGGTGACCAAGGCGTGGTCTGTTATAGACGGTGCCACGGTCAACGTGACCCTTGAGGTCAGCGAAAAGGCGTTGGCGAAGCTTGATGTAGGCCGGGTCTACATCAAATGGTTCTCCTTCAGATGCCGCTCGCAGGTCCGCACCTATGCCTGCCATAGGTGCGTTGGATTTGACCACAAGGTCGGCGAGTGTAGGCATCAGTGCGGACAGCAAGGCCACACCGCAGCGAAGTGCCAGAACCCGGTGGACTGCCGGAACTGCCGCCATAGAGGGCTGCCCTCAGGGCATCACATGCTCTCGAGCGTATGCCCGGTATACGGCGCGGTGCTAGCGAGGGTGCAAGCTAGACATTAATGTTTTCGCAAGCCAAGCGCACGTGCTGCCCGTGGAACTCTTGAGGAGGAGTTGTCGTCTCTGGAGTGCCAGCCGTCCACGTCGCTGCCTACGGCGTTGCCACTGCTGCCGCCCGTGCTGGGCAGGCTGCCATGTTGGCAGAGCTGTCGGCCACGCAGCGAATGGTGCGGAATAGCTTCCGCAGCTTAGAAGGCGACACCGAGGAGCTGTCACTGGCGATCAGCCGGTATGACGAGCTCGTGATGGCTCTCATGCTGAGATGCGGAGAGCTGGAGACCCATTTGGCCATGCCGCCGCCGCCACACCCGTCGCTGCCAGTTGCCACTTGATTCCCGCAGCTGCCGCAGGTTGCACCCACCGCTGCCTCACGGACCACCAAGGTTCGTGAGACGTGGTCGGCGGTGGTGAAGTGCGACGACCCGGCGCTATCGGGAAAGGCGATAGCGGAGAAGGTGCGGAAGATGGTGGCACCCTCTCTCGGAGTCAGGGTGCACGAGGTACGCGAGCTCCGACGAGTTCGTGGTGCGATTATCCGCACACCCTCGGTCGGAGAGCTAAACAAGGTGGTTTCCTCACGAAAATTCGCCGAAGTGGGGCTCAATATGGCACGGAACGCCGCCGAGAAGCCCAAGGTGGTGTCTACGACGTGGACACTGCCATTAGCCCTGAGGAGTTCATGCAGGAGCTCCACGCCAACAATTTCGGTGACGAGATGACCGCGTCGGAATTCAAGAAGGCCGTCCACCTGGTGACCAAGGCGTGGTCTGTTATAGACTGTGCCACGGTCAACGTGACCCTTGAGGTCAGCGAAAAGGCGTTGGCGAAGCTTGATGTAGGCCGGGTCTACATCAAATGGTTCTCCTTCAGATGCCGCTCGCAGGTCCGCACCTATGCCTGCCATAGGTGCGTTGGATTTGACCACAAGGTCGGCGAGTGTAGGCAGCAGTGCGGACAGCAAGGCCACACCGCAGCGAAGTGCCAGAACCCGGTGGACTGCCGGAACTGCCGCCATAGAGGGCTGCCCTCAGGGCATCACATGCTCTCGAGCGTATGCCCGGTATACGGCGCGGTGCTAGCGAGAGTGCAAGCTAGACATTAATGTTTTCGCAAGCCAAGCGCACGTGCTGCCCGTGGAACTCTTGAGGAGGAGTTGTCGTCTCTGGAGTGCCAGCCGTCCACGTCGCTGCCTACGGCGTTGCCACTGCTGCCGCCCGTGCTGGGCAGGCTGCCATGTTGGCAGAGCTGTCGGCCACGCAGCGAATGGTGCGGAATAGCTTCCGCAGCTTAGAAGGCGACACCGAGGAGCTGTCACTGGCGATCAGCCGGTATGACGAGCTCGTGATGGCTCTCATGCTGAGATGCGGAGAGCTGGAGACCCGTTTGGCCATGCCGCCGCCGCCACACCCGTCGCTGCCAGTTGCCACTGGATTCCCGCAGCTGCCGCAGGTTGCACCCACCGCTGCCCCACGGACCACCAAGGTTCGTGAGACGTGGTCGGCGGTGGTGAAGTGCGACGACCCGGCGCTATCGGGAAAGGCGATAGCGGAGAAGGTGCGGAAGATGGTGGCACCCTCTCTCGGAGTCAGGGTGCACGAGGTACGCGAGCTCCGACGAGGTGGTGGTGCGATTATCCGCATTCCCTCGGTCGGAGAGCTAAACAAGGTGGTTTCCTCACGAAAATTCGCCGAAGTGGGGCTCAATATGGCACGGAACGCCGCCGAGAAGCCCAAGGTGGTGTCTACGACGTGGACACTGCCATTAGCCCTGAGGAGTTCATGCAGGAGCTCCACGCCAACAATTTCGGTGACGAGATGACCGCGTCGGAATTCAAGAAGGCCGTCCACCTGGTGACCAAGGCGTGGTCTGTTATAGACGGTGCCACGGTCAACGTGACCCTTGAGGTCAGCGAAAAGGCGTTGGCGAAGCTTGATGTAGGCCGGGTCTACATCAAATGGTTCTCCTTCAGATGCCGCTCGCAGGTCCGCACCTATGCCTGCCATAGGTGCGTTGGATTTGACCACAAGGTCGGCGAGTGTAGGCAGCAGTGCGGACAGCAAGGCCACACCGCAGCGAAGTGCCAGAACCCGGTGGACTGCCGGAACTGCCGCCATAGAGGGCTGCCCTCAGGGCATCACATGCTCTCGAGCGTATGCCCGGTATACGGCGCGGTGCTAGCGAGGGTGCAAGCTAGACATTAATGTTTTCGCAAGCCAAGCGCACGTGCTGCCCGTGGAACTCTTGAGGAGGAGTTGTCGTCTCTGGAGTGCCAGCCGTCCACGTCGCTGCCTACGGCGTTGCCACTGCTGCCGCCCGTGCTGGGCAGGCTGCCATGTTGGCAGAGCTGTCGGCCACGCAGCGAATGGTGCGGAATAGCTTCCGCAGCTTAGAAGGCGACACCGAGGAGCTGTCACTGGCGACCAGCCGGTATGACGAGCTCGTGATGGCTCTCATGCTGAGATGCGGAGAGCTGGAGACCCATTTGGCCATGCCGCCGCCGCCACACCCGTCGCTGCCAGTTGCCACTTGATTCCCGCAGCTGCCGCAGGTTGCACCCACCGCTGCCTCACGGACCACCAAGGTTCGTGAGACGTGGTCGGCGGTGGTGAAGTGCGACGACCCGGCGCTATCGGGAAAGGCGATAGCGGAGAAGGTGCGGAAGATGGTGGCACCCTCTCTCGGAGTCAGGGTGCACGAGGTACGCGAGCTCCGACGAGTTCGTGGTGCGATTATCCGCACACCCTCGGTCGGAGAGCTAAACAAGGTGGTTTCCTCACGAAAATTCGCCGAAGTGGGGCTCAATATGGCACGGAACGCCGCCGAGAAGCCCAAGGTGGTGTCTACGACGTGGACACTGCCATTAGCCCTGAGGAGTTCATGCAGGAGCTCCACGCCAACAATTTCGGTGACGAGATGACCGCGTCGGAATTCAAGAAGGCCGTCCACCTGGTGACCAAGGCGTGGTCTGTTATAGACGGTGCCACGGTCAACGTGACCCTTGAGGTCAGCGAAAAGGCGTTGGCGAAGCTTGATGTAGGCCGGGTCTACATCAAATGGTTCTCCTTCAGATGCCGCTCGCAGGCCCGCACCTATGCCTGCCATAGGTGCGTTGGATTTGACCACAAGGTCGGCGAGTGTAGGCAGCAGTGCGGACAGCAAGGCCACACCGCAGCGAAGTGCCAGAACCCGGTGGACTGCCGGAACTGCCGCCATAGAGGGCTGCCCTCAGGGCATCACATGCTCTCGAGCGTATGCCCGGTATACGGCGCGGTGCTAGCGAGGGTGCAAGCTAGACATTAATGTTTTCGCAAGCCAAGCGCACGTGCTGCCCGTGGAACTCTTGAGGAGGAGTTGTCGTCTCTGGAGTGCCAGCCGTCCACGTCGCTGCCTACGGCGTTGCCACTGCTGCCGCCCGTGCTGGGCAGGCTGCCATGTTGGCAGAGCTGTCGGCCACGCAGCGAATGGTGCGGAATAGCTTCCGCAGCTTAGAAGGCGACACCGAGGAGCTGTCACTGGCGATCAGCCGGTATGACGAGCTCGTGATGGCTGCACCCACCGCTGCCCCACGGACCACCAAGGTTCGTGAGACGTGGTCGGCGGTGGTGAAGAGCGACGACCCGGCGCTATCGGGAAAGGCGATAGCGGAGAAGGTGCGGAAGATGGTGGCACCCTCCCTCGGAGTCAGGGGAGCTAAACAAGGTGGTTTCCTTACGAAACCACCGCCCACCTGGTGACCAAGCCGTGGAGCGTCACCGACAGCGGCACGGTTAATGTGACGCTGTAGGTCGACGAGAGAGCGATGCGAAGCTCGATGTAGGCCGGGTCTACATCAAGTGGTTTTCATTTAGGTCGCAGGTGCGCACCTATGCCTGCCACAGGTGCAAGGGCTTCGACCACAAGGTCGGCGAATGCAGGCAGAAGGCCAACGTCTGCCGCCAGTTCGGATAGCACGCGCCACAACCTGCCGGAATTCACCGCATGAAGGCAACTCTCGGGGCAATATATTCTATTGGGCTAAACATTTAGGTTTAGCTTTGTCCAAGCGAGCAGCGACAGAACGGCGACCCAAAATTCTGAAGAGGCCTACCTCCACGGACGACTGCCGGTCACCGACTGAACTGCGAATAGCCATGGCCCTCCTTATATAGGGTTCCGGAGAGGTTTAGTGTGACCACCTATGAGGAATTCGCCGTATTAGCAGTGTTGCCAACGCAGCTATTTTCTGGCCGGATCTGGCTATTTTGCAAGAACCACTAAATGTATTATTGCTTAATTTATTGTTTGTTTTTTTTTTTTTAATTTTAAATATTAAATCATTTGCATTTGCAATTCCTGCACCGAAATCTGGCCAATTCCAGGAATCGCAAATAAGATATATGAGAAATATAAAAACTTACAAATATTTAAAATTTTAAAATAAATAGTGATTTTCGCTTAACAGTGCCGTACTAATTCTGTTTTGTTTGGATTACATTTATACATTACTAATACGTATACCTAAAGAAATCCTGTTTTACATGCGTATTAAACAACAACGTGTGGTGGGGCAAAGCCCTCCTTACCCACTAGGTTGCTACACTACTGGCGGTTAATATAGGTTATTTTGTGGAAAATGCCGAAACAGTACACACAAAAACTCTGTCATGAATGGAATGACGAGCCTCAAAAAATGCATTAAAAAAAAAAAGATTTTTAATTTAATTAAAAAAAAAAAATTTTTTTCGTAAATCTTATTTTTTATTTTGAAGGCTTAGTATCTTAAGAATATTGTGTTCAGGTTTTTCATCGACCATAGCCAAATCGATGAAGTTATCCAGAGTTGAACGACGCACAATAGCACCTCTAGAACAAACACCGTTGCAAAAAAAAAACGTCCCAAAAACGATTTGAAAGGGTCTTCCCACAGAGCTTGATTCTGCATCCCCAGTCCGTTGAACAAACGGCAAAAGGTTTTGCCGTTCAAAAATGTCTCATTTTCGAATGCATCCGAGTGCATCAAAATTTAACCATCGTTTGTTGGCGATAGTTTTTCGGTGCAACTCTGATTTCTTCTTCTTAACAGTGCCAATTTGACCACTACAAAAAATGTAAAAAATGGCGCCAAAGCTGCAAGCATTATCAGATAACTCGTTGGTATTTTCCTGTACATTCTTGCCCCAAAATTGCTAACATTTAATATAAGCCCCTACATCTACTTTATTTTATAGATCTTAAAAGCCTATACCACATATACACTCTCTTCGGTTTATTTGCTCTTTGTTAGAGACAAATCATTACAGAAGCTCTAATTCCTCCTACAATATTTAAAAACATTTGCAATATATGCAACTGCCCAGTAAACAACATCGTCATTTTGAGCAATTTGGTAGCTGGGAAAGGGAATTCTATTTTCTAATTTCTGTTAAAATATTAAGTCGATCTAACCGACAGACTTTGAGAAATTCAGTGTATGTCAAATTAGCGTCGGTGAGTTAGCGTCGAAATGGAATATGGAAGAGGTTTTTTATTTTTAATTTATTTCGTAAATAAGGCACTAATTTGAACAAAATAAAGTTTATAAATGCTTAAAAATGAATTTTCTAATGATTTTAACTGGGTTTGAGGGGATTTGACCTTTGGGTCTACAAAAATTAGAAAAATCGTGCTTTCGCAATTTTGATTATATCTCGGCTCAACGAATTTGTGCAGATATACCCGGTATGCCAGGATAAAGGAATTTTATTGTAGTTTCACCATGCAAAGTTTCAGTAAATTCTATTTGTCAGTTTTTAAGAAAATTGTTTAACAGTAAACTAACCTCGGGTTCTGCTCAATACAAAATAGGGCAGACAAAATTTTAACTCCAGTTAACGAATTTGTGCCATATGCACGGTGTAAATCCGTGAGGGTTTTCCGGACAAATAAATCGAAAAATTAGGCGACTAGCAACTAGCTGCCTAGCTGGGGAATTTCCACTCGAGGGCAAAGAAAAGGAAGACGAAAAGAACTGCAGTCGCACAGAAGTTTTATTGCGCTGGCGCAGCCAGCAGTTCCAAAGGTTAATCGGTTACTACTTTGGCTGAGTGCAAGCGTGCAAACGATAAGCTTTTGTTTTACATTGTTTACGTTTTAGGTATCTTCTATTTTTTCTTCATGTAAATTCATTTCTAACAATAACATAAATCGCTAATCTAGTGCTCCAACACACGGTATACTGGCTTACTAAGGGAAGTTTAAAGAATATTTGGTAAAAATTGCATGTTTCTATCCGTCAGTTTTTGAGAAAATCGCATAGCAGTGGGTGGTGTAGGTGTGCTGTTAACAGAGGCGCTAACTTTGAAAATGGAACCAGTTGTGAACCTGCAGAGAACCAGTTACCGAACCAGATAGCGGAACCATGTTTAAGAAATACTAGATTTAAAAACATTAGCAATTTATGCAACTTAATATTAATTTATTTACTGCCTAATTAACGACATCGCCATTCTAAGAAATTTGGTAGGTGTTTCATCGAAATCCGTCCAGTCTCTTGGGAGAAATTAGCTATTCCTCGCATTTTTAATTATTGTTGTAATTACCTCGACGGTATTACTATGCAACCCTTGTAACTAACACCAACTATGCGGCGCTAACTTAAAAACAAGAAAGGAAGCTAACTTCGGCACACCAAAGTTTGTATACCCTTTCAGATATTATTTCATTACAATTTAACTATACTTATAATGTTTACAGTTTGACAGTTACAGTTTTACATTTTCTCTACATCTACCGATCGTTTCTATGGCAGCTATATGATATAGCTGTCCGATTTTCATAATATTTATACCAAAATTCTGACATAATACCAAAAGCTTATATCTCAAAGTAGATGAAAATACGTTGAAAAACAACGAAGTTCTAATTTTTTCTATTAATTTCCCGATCGTTCCTATGGCAGCTAAAAGATATAGTCGTCCGATTTTCACAAAATTAAAACCGAAATTCCGATTGATATAGTCGTCCGATCCGGCCCGTTCCGACATACATATACACCCAGTGCCAACAAAAATGCCGCACTCTGAATATTCATGCACTTCAAACTTTTCTTGCCTGGGGTTTCTTCAAATGTTTGTCGAATCGTCAAATTTTTTTTGTATATATTAATGGAACAATTTTAAACAGAAGTGCATTAACATTTTTATTTTAATCCAGTGTTTTATTTAGATCTAATGTCTTTTTTAGATACACATTATTTTAACACTTTTCAGGTATTATGCCAAATGAAAATGAAAAAATTAATATTAATTATAATAACTCAAAAATTCAACAAAAAACATTTTTTCCAAAGTTATACTTAATGTACTAAAAAATAATATAAACTTTCTGGTATTTCAAGGTAAATCATATTTTATAAATTTAAATTAATACTTTGTAAAACCCCCTTTGGCCTAAATTACGCATTTTACCCTATTGGGCATCGAATCGTAGAAAGCCTTCAAATATTCTGCTGTTATCTCCTCTAATCATACTTTTTCTGTAGTTTGCCTTAGGCTTTCGCTATTTATACCCTTGCAGGGTATTATAATTTCAGTCTGAAGTTTGCAACGCAGTGAAGGAGACCTTTCCGACCCTATAAAGTATATATATTCTTGATCAGCATCAACAGCCGAGCCGATCTAGCCATGTCCGTCTGTCCGTCTGTCCGTTTCTACGCAAACTAGTCCCTCAGTTTTAAGGGGGTCTTCTCATTGGGCAACTTTTTTTTTTCGATTTTTTTTTTTTTTGCATTTATTTATAGCTTGGGATGGTGTGTATATGTCCCCAAAAGGATTTTTAGAAATTCGAAATACTTTAGAAGATACAGCCTTTTTTGTGAAGCAAGGTCTTCGCAAAATGAGCTTTTTTCAAACTTCAAACACGTTTATCTCGAAACCACGTTTTTCGAACTGGCAGCCATGATATCTCCAGTTCAACTGAACCGATTTTCATGAAACAAAGTGCAATCGACGCAGAATTTTCACCATTTTCGGCTGACGGAACAGATTTTTTTTTAAATTTTTTTTTCTATTTTTTTTTTACACTAAACTACAAAAAAAAACGCCCGAAATCGAAATTTTTTTTTGAATGGCCGCCATTTTGTTTACAAAATTTTAAAGAAAAATCTGTTCCGTCAGCCGAAAATGACATCTATTCTGATTATAACCCCGTTTTTATTTTTCATTTCGGACGCTCTGGAAACCCTGAATCGTGGCCGCCAGGACGACACCTTTTTTTTCGACCACCAAGTTTGAAGTCTCATTACTCTTTGAACAACCCTCGTATCGAGGCAAGAACAACTTTTTTAGTTACTTTGAACATTTTTGAATACAATAAATAAAAAAAGTTTTCAATTATTCTTTGCGTTTTCAAATAAGAATTTTTTTAAAAAGGGTCCAAAAAACAGCTTTTGAATGAGAAGACCCCCTTAAAGCTATCTGAATGAAACTTTGCATATACAGGCCTGCTCCGGTAATCGAAAACGGCAAGAATTTTTCGTTTTCGTTTTTAAAAACGAGAAATTGGTGCTCCGGTAATCGAAATCGAAAGATTTTTTTCGATTTGAAAAACGGGCACCTTTTTCTGGCCGGAATGAAAAGTAAATGGCTTTTTTTATATGAAATCGGATCTTATTTACAAAAGGAAAAAAATAGTTTACTCAGTGGTCTATTGATGTTTATTCCACAGCACCATAAGATCATTCTGGCAGGTAGTTATTTTATAAAAAATTTATTTCTGACCCCACCTCAGATTTGACAACAAAATTTTTGCCGTGTTCAACCAGTTTTCTCGGTTTGGCGATAGGTCGATAAGTTCACCCCAAAAAGTTATCGCCAAGGCTGCCATATTGTTGGTGGAACGAAACATCCAGTTAAAAATACTTATAAAATATAATTGAATACATTAATAACTTTAAAGGACCGCCAAAATGGTTGTTTATAAATAATGCTATTTAATGTGATTACTTAAATGGTCCAAATTAACCAAATAATTTTTTGAGACCACCGGAATTAAAACTGTGAAAAGTGTGGCAGCATCTTAGGTGCCTGGATTTGCTTAATTCTACCATTTTTTGCCTTTTTCTGGCTTAGAAAAAGGGCAATTGTAAATATAATAGGCAGTACTTTACGTTGTTTGCTTATTACCAACAACACAAGTTAGCTGCTTGAGCAGTGAGAAACGATGAGAAAACGAAACATCCGATAGCAGAAATTTGCCGAAAACCGGAGCAGCTAAAAACGAAAACGGTTCGTTTTCGCCCAAAACGAAATCGAAAAAATTTTACGATTACCGGAGCAGGCCTGATAGTCTTCTATATACTCTCACTGCTATATATGTCAGAACGGGCCGGATCGGACGACTATATCGTATAGCTGCCATACAAATGTTCGATACATTTTTGGAAAAATAATTATAACTTTGCTGTTTTTAAACATTTTTGCATAGGTTTTTAGATATAGCCATTTTATATTATTTCAGAATTTTGGTAAAAATTTTATGAAAATCGGACGACTATATGATATAGCTGCCATAGGAACGATAGGGAAAGTAATAGAAAAAATTATAACTTCGTTGTTTTTCAACGTATTTTCATCTACTCTGAGATATGAGCTTTACTTATTATTATAGAATTTTGGTATAAATTTTATGAAAATCGGACAACTATATCATATAGCTGTCATAGAAGCGATCCGTAGATGTAGAGAAAATGTAAAGCTGGGAATGCAAAACTGTAACTGTCAAACTGTAAACATAATAAGTATAGGTAAAATCACTAACCATACAACATATAGACTGGTCATTTCATACAACGAAAATGGACACAAAAATTTCTTAGCGTACGGTCCCATGTTAACTGTTTGCTGTTAGCGACAGACCGTCTGTTAGATTTGAGCTGTTAGCGACCCGTCCCATGTTAGCTGTCAGCTGTTAGCGTCAGGCCTTTACATGTATGCGTGTTCATGCATTCACGTACACGGGTGCATGTGTGCGACCATTTCGTTTCGGGCCAGCAAGAATATTTGGTCTTTTGCTACTTTTCGCGCTAGGTACCCTAACAATATGGGCATATTCGCTATTGGGTTAATGATACAAATAAGAATGTTATATGTTATAATATATTTCTTAATGTTTCAGCATTCATTTCATATATGTTTACAATTCAAATC
This sequence comes from Drosophila kikkawai, assembly GCF_030179895.1. Lineage (NCBI taxonomy): Eukaryota > Metazoa > Arthropoda > Insecta > Diptera > Drosophilidae > Drosophila > Drosophila kikkawai. The sequence continues at coordinate 6,301,865 of NC_091733.1, read as the reverse complement.
AGTGGCAGCAGTGAAATGTGTTGCATATATGTGCATATGTATTCGAATGAATAAAAATCCATCTACTGAGATAGGAACAGGGTATCCACGCGCCACACAGAATGTGCGAGCCTAGGAAATACACTGACAAAAACTTTTTGAGTAGAATTAATTATATTTGTTTATTAATTGGTCAAAAATTTATATTTGTTTATTAATTCGTCAAAATCGATTGCACTGCATCAGGTCCAAATTATTAATTTTTGAAAAGAAATATCTCATTGGAGCTTTCAATAACTTCTGCCATTTTTGCGTGAACTTAAGTCCACCAAAGAAAAACGACTACAAAAGAAATCCAAACTTTTTTCTTTAGTGCAGAAGTCAACGCCAGCCTCGCAGTTCCCTTTAAAATTGTTCTTGTTTTTGGTACGATGTGCGAGTTCGGTCGCTTGGGTCGCAAACTCGAGATTGCAGCGATGTGCTTTCTACCTGCGTCGTTGTTTTTGTAAATCTTCACGGTTCCCTGATCGCGAGCACCGACTGCAATATGCCCTGTTCCTATCTCAGTAGATGGATTTTTTATTTATTCGAATACATATGTACATATATGCAACACATTTCACTGCTGCCACTGATTTGAATTGTAAACATATATGAAATGATTGCTGAAACATTAAGAAATATATTATAACATATAACATTCTTATTTGTATCATTAACCCAATAGCGAATATGCCCATATTGTTAGGGTACCTAGCGCGAAAAGTAGCAAAAGACCAAATATTCTTGCTGGCCCGAAACGAAATGGTCGCACACATGCACCCGTGTACGTGAATGCATGAACACGCATACATGTAAAGGCCTGACGCTAACAGCTGACAGCTAACATGGGACGGGTCGCTAACAGCTCAAATCTAACAGACGGTCTGTCGCTAACAGCAAACAGTTAACATGGGACCGTACGCTAAGAAATTTTTGTGTCCATTTTCGTTGTATGAAATGACCAGTCTATATGTTGTATGGTTAGTGGTAAAATGTAATGAAATAATATCTGCAAGGGTATATAAACTTCGGCGTGCCGAAGTTAGCTTCCTTTCTTGTTTATTTTTGAGCTCATATGGGCCCAGACATTCTCAATTGGGTTGAGGTCGGGGCTGTTTCCGGGCCAGTCTAAGGACTTAATGCCCAATTCATCCTTCAAATTTGATATCTATAGTTAGAAAAATGTCAAGAGTAATTGAATAAGTTGTTTTAATAACAACAGGACATTGAATTACTCACAGATCGTGCCCGATGGCAAGGGGCAGAATCATCCTGAAAAATAGGGTCCGCTTCTCATTCTGTTGTGGATTCAATGCTGGGCACAACTCCACTCAAAATAATGTCTTTATATTTTTCTGCGTTGACCATACCTTGAATCATTAAAATTGCTTCACATTTATATTTGGATATGCATCCCCATATCATAATGTATGGTGAATGTTTAACGGTGGTTACACAGCAGTTTTCCGAAAATCGTTCACCCTTTCTACGGCGCACAGTGGTTGCGCCCGTAGGCCATAAATCGAAAAATCGACTTGAAAATAATTAGTCAAAATGTAAAGAATTTGTCTCTAAATTGTCTACATTTTGTTATTGCAAAACTAGTTTTTTCCGGAATTCTAACGGGACATTCTCAAAATAGAATGCAAAGTGTGAGCACGTGTTCAATTTTGCTGCTGCAGCTGCGTTTAGTGAGCTTTTCGTCAAAACAAAAGTGAAGTTCAATGTGGTCGGACGTTCGCAAAAATTCTCCAAATTTAATTATTTAAAATGCATTTTAAAGTTGAAGGTATTAACTTTAATAAATTGGTTTTATGAAAATTATCTGACTAATTAAATATTATTTGTGTATTTTATAGCGATTAACCCTTTTTTGTCTATTTTGTTAACGTCTTTTTCATGTTTAGTTAAAGTTTTAGTTGTGATGCCACGAAATGCCACAAATAATATGTATGTTAATGTGTTCGTCTGACTCTTAGGGTACTGTGTGCCTAAAATCGGCTGCAGAAATTTGCAGAGGTTAATATAATCGGAAAAATACTGACGCCATCTAGCGTTTGCCAAGGGAAAGTTTTTCCTTATTGTGCTTTTGTTTTGTTCTCGTCGCTCGTGTTTGTAATGTTTTTAGAAACATTTTTATTTATTTATTTCATTGAAATTCACTTTTCAGGAGATTCCCATAAGCGTGCATTTACACGACTATATATTTTGAATCTTTGGTGTGCAGAAGGTGGCACCAATGCTGGAAGATTAAAAAAAGTTATTGAAATTATGCAAGAGCAAATTGAAAACAACGGTTACATTCCCGAGCTAAGCCAACTACCAAAACGAATTGATTGCATATGCAAAAGAATTGCTACTTTTTGGGATAGATACAAGCGGAAGAAAACTGCAATTATGCAATATCTATCAAATTGGCTTCATGAAATAGAAACAATTGTGTTGACCTGTGGTCATGAGTCGTCTCAACCAAAACAAGAAAGTGCCAATCTTGGACGGCCGAAAATTGATTTTACAGATTGTTCGAATAGAGCAAAACGTCGAAGGATTGCTGAAATAGCGAAAATGGATAACTCTGCTGCTTCCTTGCTTCGATCGTGCAGCTTGTCTTCAGGCCCAAAACATTGCCAAGCCGATATTGACGTAGTTTTATCACTTTTTGCGAAGACGAATTTAACGAAACATCAATATTTGCTTATTCGTAAGTTTTTTAAAACGCTTGTTTCATTTGATATACTGCCGAGTTACGAGCAGGTTTTGAAAGCAAAAAAAAAACAGCTACCCAGAAGATATCAGCGTTACTGAAGCAAAAGCTGAAGGTCAATTGCAAAGTTTGTTAGACCATACAGCTTCACGGATTTTAAAACTTCAACACGAAGTTATTGAGAACATACAGGATGATTCCGCTAAAAACTTAATTTTGATAGGAAAATGGGGATTCGATGGTAGCACCGGACAGTCTGAATATAAACAGAAAGCGCTTAACAATAATTTGGACGACTCTACTCTTTTTGTTACCTCATACCAAAGAGTATAGAACTATATAGAGAGCGCATCTGGCATGCTTTGCTTGCTTGACGCTTGTTGGCGAGGGGAAACGGGGAATGATTTGCTTGTTCTATTTTTAGATTTCGTTTATTACGCACACAATGCATAAGTGTAAGTGAGTTTTGTGTGTATGTGTGCGTGAACGCGGCAACACATTTCGAGACGAAATTTCATTTTGGCTTTGCTAGGGCGAGAATCAAAAGGCTTTCAAAGTGATATTGGTTTTTGTGCACTATGTTTTTAAATTATCCTGTGGTCGTGCCGTTTGAAGTGATGGTCGGCAATATAGGTGGGGGAATCGATCCCTGGCGATGCCGCGTTTTTATAGTATATTTTTTTTTATTATTTTTTTTTTATTAATAATTCATATTTTTAATATTATTTTAATTATTACATTATTTACAAAAGTTTAGAATCCTAAGAACTTTTATTGAAAAAAAATGTTTTTTCGCTATGGGCTTACAAAATCAAAGCATTGAAAATAATTATAATTATAATTATATTTTATTATCAGTTTATTCGACTATATTTAATTTAAAACATTAATTCAACACAATAATAAAAAAAATTAAAACGAAAACAAATTCATACAACATGTAATATTTTAAAAACACCGACAAATACCCACAAATCGTTGTCTTTATTTGTCAAACATAACCTGGTAACACTAAAATGGAAAACAGAAGTTTCTTCTTTCTTCTTTTTCTTTTTTTATTCACTGCTCGCTCGACTGCGGAAGAGTCTACGTCGGTGCGGTAAAATCGACTGCAATAATGAGCTCTAGCGCAAAAAAGAATTCGGCCAAATCTGGCATAAAATGTTGCATTTTAAAATGCAAGAAGTCTAGGCGGCATTTCCCTAATTTAAAATTTTTTAAATTTCCGTCTTCTGATCTAATTTTGGGACAGATATGGAGGGAAAAATGCAATATTAGACATGAAGATTATGACAAAGATTTGAGAATTTGCGAGAACCATTTTTCAGATTCATTCATCGGAAAACGATACTTAAAAAAGGAAGCCATTCCAACCTTGGAATTGGAAGAGATTTCCCAAAATGAACCAAACCAATTTGATGAACCTGTGTATAAACCACATACTACAGATTTAATGTGCACCAACTGTAAAAAAGTTAATTTAAGAAATCGTTTTTATCAAAAAAGATGCTCTATTCTGTTAAGAAAAATACGAGTTCTTAAATTAAGACTTCATCAAAAGCGTTCGGTTAAGGACCTGAAGAATGAGAAAAGCACTAAGCGCCTTGTAGATGCTATTGATTTAGTTAAAAATATAAGTAATGGGTCAAAAACGTTTTGTAAATTACTTATAAGTAGCCGACCAAAAGAATATTCCTCGGATGTACAATTTTTGGCTCAAAATATTTACTATACGTCGCAATCATCGTACTGCTTTTTAAGAGATAAGCTAAAATTAAATTTGCCACATATAAGAACCGTTAATCGTTGGGCTCCATTTAAGTTTCTTCAGCCTGGATTTAAAAATACCGCTTACGAATTAATAAAGAAAATGTGCTTTGAATTAAAAAATAAAGGTGAAACCGATGTCGTAATTTTAATGGATGAAATGGCCCTACGAAAAGAATTGCGGTATAACCAGAGTTTGGATTTAATAGATGGATTCGAATGCAATGGATTTGGAAGAAGAAAAAACATTGCTAACGAGACATGCGTGTTTTTGATAAAATTCATATTTTCAAGTTGGTTTACGATATTGAATTATTTTGTTTCAGAAAATGGGTTGAGTGCAAATATACTTTGCGACATTATTAAACAAAATATTTCTATACTGAATAGCTTTGATATTAATGTAAAAGCTATTGTATGTGACCAAGGTTCTTCTAACCGCTGTTGTTTTACTAAACTTGGAGCAACAAAAGAAAACCCATTTTTTATAATAGAAAACCGAAAAATTTTTTGCATTTATGATTTTCCGCACTTAATTAAATCACTACGAAATGGTTTTCTAACTTGTGATCTTTATACCCCAGACGGGCAGGTTAGTTTTCAAGTGATTAAGGAATTGTGGGAAAGAGAAGACCAGCAAAAAACAAAAATGTGTCCAAAACTAACCAGAAAACATATTTTTCCTAATGCATTTGAAAAAATGCGGGTTAAGTATGCGACTCAATTATTTAGCAAAACAACTAAAGCGGCTATTAAATCTATTTGTGATACTGTTAGATTTACGACAGTCTCAAATGAAGTTGCTTTGTCTACTGCATCGTTCATAGAAAAGGTAGACAAAATTTTTGATTGTATGAACAGTGGCTCTTTATATGGTGACAATTTGTATCGCTCTGCCATACAGCTAAATAGCGAATCATATAACTATATAAAGTATTTTCTGAATTACCTCAAAAATGTAAAGTTTGTAGACTCCAAAAAAAAAAAAATTGTTCTTTTTAGATGGCATGGAACTAACTTTGAGATCAATAATTCTACTTTCTGAAGACCTACTGAAAGATAGCTCCAAATTTTTTTTAATGACGAAGTCATTTAATCAAGATTGTTTGGAAAATACATTTGCAGTTCTAAGACAAAAAGGAGGCAATAATAATAATCCGTCTGTAGCTGAGCTTAATGTGACGATATCAAGAATTATGTCTTGCAAAATTATTAAATCTAGCTCATCTACCAACTGCGAGACTTCCGAAATTTTTGATCCAACTCCGTTCATGGCACTACCGAATCAGGCTCTTGTAGAGGACAGCCGGTATGATGCAGAAACCTCCGAAGACATAGCTCAAGTTTGTGAAAAAGAGGTTACTGATAATCTGACTGAAGATTTTTTTGGATCTACGAATTTTAATTTGCAGTTAGTATCCGAAAGATATTTTATAGGTTATGTTGCCTTCAAAGTACTTCCTCTAGTGGATTGTGCAAAATGTTTCACAGACTTGAGAAAGGCAGATGAAGTTATTTCAGCTCCGAGCGAAATATTTATATTCCACAAAAACTACCACTCCGATACAGACTTTGGAAATCTTGAAGCTCCATCACAAGTTTTAATTTAATTTTTCTAGTTAATTTAATTTATTGGTAAATAAATTCCTAACGCTACAAGTTTAAAACTTATAAATTAGTGCGATAGTCACAACGGGTCAATTTTTTAAAAATTTCTTATCTGTCTTAAAACTACACAAGATTGAAATACATGTATATCTTATTCTAACAATTTGAATGTCCTTATGTTATAATTGAACATTTATTTTATTATGTCTAGTTTTCATTTCTATAAAACTTTAGTAAATTATTCTTAAATTGCGGCGTGCTTCTTATTGTTTTTAAATTTTGAGGAAGTTCATTCCACAAGCGAATAGTGTGAATAAAAAAGTGGCGTTCAGAAGACGAAAGATTATGACGAAAATTAATGAGATTATTGGTTCTTGCTGATGTTCCAAATTTTAGCTTTTCAAATAGATAACTGGGCTCTCTTGTATTTATTACCTTATGCAAAAGAATTAAATTTCTGGTATTGCTCCAGATTTTAAAGTTAAATCCGTATATGCTATTGGCCATTGCCGTAATGGGATCACCTCGTCTAATATTGAATATGTATCTTGCAATATTGTTAAATGCAACGTTTAATTTGTGTTGGGAGGCAGCATCACAGTTCCCGAAAATTTCTATCCCATAACTTAGAGAAGGTATGAGATAAGCCTTTGCAATCATAAGCCGCATATCAGCCGATAGGTACTTTTGTGTCATGTAGAGTTGCCTAAGTAGGCCGTATATTTTCCCGGATACCCTTATGACATGTGCACTCCATGAAAGGTTATTAGTCATAGTAATACCTAGATTAACAACTTGCTCAACATACTCAATACAGCCATTATTAACACGAAGACGAGGAAGATTTGGAATATTTGACGATCTTTTACTAACAATTAAACATTTACATTTTGACGGATTAAGGGAGAGTCCATTCATGTTTGCCCACTTACTAATATTTGACAATTCAAGGTTACATACATCTACACAGTCAAAAATTCTAGCAACAGGACAACTAACGTACATTTGAACATCGTCAGCATACATATGAAGATTACCATTGGTTAGTACACTCGGGAGGTCATTCACGTACATAGAAAACAGTAGTGGACCAAGAACAGAGCCTTGAGGTACACCTCGCGTCAAGATCATATCGTCAGATGGTCCAGTGTCAGTGATCACAGTTTGCGATCTGCCATATAAATATGACGAAATTAATCTAACAGCAGTGTCCGCGAATGAGAAGAACTTTGAAAGCTTCGTACATAAAATTTCGTGGTTAACCGTGTCAAAGGCTTTGCTAAAGTCCAAAAGAGTTAATAACGTCACATGTTTGTCATCAAGTTTTTGTCTAATGCTCTCAGTTATATCTATTATTGCAGTGGTACAGCTTCTAAATTGTCTAAAGCCAGATTGGTTATTGCACATTAGGGTGTTTTGTCTCAGAAACCAGTTGATCTGTTTGGCCAATAGTTGCTCAAAGACTTTCGATAAAAATGGCAGTATGGATATCGGCCTATATTCGCCGTTAGTTTTTGGGACAGGAACAATTTTGGCTGATTTCCAGCAGATAGGGAAACTAGACATAGTCAAAACAGAATTGAACACATATGTTATTTTGTCTAAAATCTTTGGCAATATAATTTTTATAAATTTGGGATGAACATTATCAAGCCCAACAGCACTAGATTTTACAGAAAGGACTGATTCTAGAACGTCACACGGCGAAACACACATAAAACTAAAGCTATTATCACAGATATTATTCACAGTCATGTCCAAATAAGGGTTAGTCAGTGTTTCAGGTACGTTTGATTGCAGGAATTTTCTGTTGAGATCATTGGGGTCTATGTCTAATTTGCTATTGTGATTTGATTTTCCGATTCCCAACATTTTAAGTTCTCTCCATTTTTGTTTCATTGTCATTGTACTGGTAAATTTTTGAGCGAAATAATTGCTCTTTGCATTGGCAATCATCAAGTTAGCAGTCATTCTCAAAGACTTAAATTCGTCATAGTAACTTGCAATTTTGTATCTTTTCCAGCGTCTATAGGCAATATCGCGTCGATTGATCATTGCAGCAATACCATTATTGAACCACAGATTATCTTTGGCTTTAAGAACCTTTTGCTTAAGTGGCACAAACCTTTCGTACATTGAGTCAATGCAGTACGTTAAATAATGCAGTTGGGAGTTAACGTCACTAAAATTGTACATAGGGTCCCAATCATAAGAATCCAATTCATGACTTAGAAGTTCAAAGTCAATGTTCCTAAAGTCCCTATAGAAAATTGTATGGTCAGTACAGTTAGGGTTAAATTCGTACGTCATATATATTAGGTCATGTTTTGAGAAAGCCGGCACTGAGACCTGGTCATAAAGAAGAATTCTGTCTGTATTGCTGACAAAGAAAACATCTAGAAGTGTATTTGAATTCGTCGTAAAATGTGTTGGTAGAGTCTTATTTACTAGTTGTAGTCCAAGACTTTCCATTTCAGAGTTTAATTGTCGTTCCCTTAGCATATTACTATTCAGGTCCCCAGTTATTAAAACGTCAGAGTATTCAGAACATAAAGAAGATAACTCGTCAATAAATTCACTACAGTCAATCGTTCTGTGTGGCCTGTAGACACATCCAATGAGCATATTCGATGAGTTTCCACGCCCATGTACTTCCAGGAAAAGATATTCTATTGAACTGCCAGAGGGTTGTTTGATTACTAATTTGGTTTTTAAAGTTTTCCTAATATAGATGGCAACCCCTCCAGCATGCCCCTCGCGGTCAGATCTATAAAGGTCATAACCTTCACATTCAACTAGGACATCACTAAGTTGAGGGACAAACCAAGTTTCACTAACACACACAACATCAACATTAGATTTAATAAACAAATACCGGAACTCATCAATTTTTTTGCATAAGCTTTGAGCGTTAATATGGCATATACGCAACCCTTCTTTTTGTTTTGCAAGAACCCTAATTATTGCACTACTACTCGCTCTGGATGCTGTTAAATCAAAGCTATTGAATTAAAATGATAAATTAAACACACACGCAATTTGAGAACTATAAAATAATTACAAAAGAATTCTATTAAACTGATCTCTCTTAAAGAACTTAGCCTATTAAACCTACATAAGAGACAAATACTAACGAAAAAGAGTTCCCTCTCTTAGTTGCTCTTCGGCATTTCCAGCAGACGAGATATCCAGAGATAGCGATGTATTAGCTTGCAGGTCGTGGAGCTTCTGCATGCTATCAATTCGCATTATCTCTGCGTCGGCTCCCTCGTATTGGGTGACATGGACGACCGCCCGTCGTGTAAACACCCAGTGCAGACGCTTAAGCTTTTTTAAGCGCATGGCCTCTTTGAAGATAGCATAGTTCTCTCTTGAAAGCTGCTCATTTAAGTAGAGGGCTGCCGGGGAATTGATACCCAAAAGTTTTAGGTTTAGTGGCTGCTTAAATTCTTTTCGGTATGCACCAGCCGCACGCAGCATCGCGGCCTTATCTCGCACGTGTTCAAATTTAATAATAATGGCCGGATCCACGGCTGGATTAGATCTCCGCGGCTTTATCCGGAAAATATCGCGGATCTTAGGCGGTGGCGTGAGTTTCAGGCTGAAGCATAGGGAGTGAATCAAAGTTTTTAAATTTTCGCCTTCACCATAGGGGACTCCGTGGACTCGCAAGTCTGCCGCGATGCAGGCGTTAGCCTGAGTAGCCACCTGAGCCTCCACTTCTCCGAGACGCCCACCCAAATGTTGAGCCTCCTGAGCAGAGGCCTCCAGCTGCAACAACCGCTTTTTCAGCTGCTCCACACCGGCGACTTCTCTTTCCAGCTGGAGCACCCTTTGAGTGAGTTTTTCAATGGTCTCACTCATCACATTTACCTTTTCGCCCAGCTCTTGTAGTATGCGGCTTTCGGATGTTTGAACCGCATCAGTTATTGTGGCTGATATACTGGCTGTTTGTTCGGCTAGCTTGCTCTCGATGATGTCCAGTAATTTAGGACACGGTGCATCAGAGGGTCGATCCTTCTTCAAGTCCGTGGACGTAGCTTCACGCTGGCACTTGGGTGCTGGAGCCATTTGTTTGTGTGCGTGCGACGGATTATGCTTTGTCTTCTGTGTTCTTCCTTGCCCACTTCTGTTTGAGTGTTTTATGTTTCGTTTGCTTGTTACTTCGCGCGCAAACAAAAATTATTTTTGCACTTTTAATTATTTTTATAGTGTTTTTTTTTAAAGTGTTTTTCAATCGGTTCAGATAAAAAACTGAGTGATTTTTGGAATTAAATGTATTTTCCACCACAATAAGTGAGATTACAAAGGATTTTAATTATTTTCACGGAGCGGTCATTAAAAGCTTCTTCAAAGCACATATCTGTATTTTATAAAAATTTTGAGAGCCAGCCGGAAAAATTACAAATAAAAACATATATCTCAGAAGTTTGTAAGAGAACTACACCGGAGTATTTCACTGGGGACTGCGCGAATCATAAATTAAAAATTCTTGATTTTCTTTTGTTAGTCCTTATAAGAAAGCACTGTATTTGGGGTCTTGAGAAATGCAGCAAGAGCAAGAAAAAATTAAAAATAATTGGGGGCAAATGAATTACGATTTTTTCCCTTCATTTTAGTTACTTTTAGTTTTAAAGTTCACGAACATTTCAAAATATTAACAAAAAAAACATAAAAGTAAAAAACACAAAAAAAAAAAACAAAACCAAACAAGACAAAAAAAACATAAAAACATTAAAAAGAAAAAAAAATATAAAAACGTTAAAAAGAAAAAAAAAACATTAAAAGGAAAAAAAAAATAAAAACATTAAAAAAAAATATACATATACATAAAAAACCATAAAGAAAATGACAAAAAAAATATAAAAACATTAATAACATATATAAAAATGGATTTATAATGAAAGAAACTTATATCCCTCGACTAACATTTTATTTCCGTTTTTCCTTTTTACATACATACGTTATAAACAAACAAGTTCTAACTTAAAAAACAAAAACACAAATAAAAACAAAGACTAAAAAAAATAAATAAAATAAAAAAAAACAGAAAAAAAAACAAAAATAAATAACAAAAAAAATATATAAAAGAAAAAAAAAATAACAAAAAAAAAATATTAAGTCTAACCAGGATTTGAACCCATGCACTTCAGGGTGGCAGTCGGATGCCTTAGCCACTAGACCAACCGGCAAGCAGGCCTCGGGGTGTCTAGATTCGAAGTAGAATCGAGCCCTGCGGGTTCCACGGGAAAAATGCGGGTTCTACCGCTGGAACCCGCCATACGACACTTTTTTTTGTATGAGATGTCCGCTCTATATAGTTCTATACTCTTTGCTCATACGTACCATTGCAGCTGATTACAAATTCCAGTGATCCCAAAGGTCAAAAAATAATTTGGAAAAATCCCCGACCGTCATCTACTCGCTTCAGCAGACCAATGAGGTTCCAATTTGAAAAAGAAATAGCTCAATTAGCTTTAAACGGAGAAAGGCATTTTAAGGAACAAATTAATAAGCTAAACCAGACTGTATGCGATATCGGCAATAAAAGAATCGAGGTTAAACACAGCTTGCAATTGACCTTGGTAGATGGAAAAATAATATTTTTATAATATTTTTAAAATATGTAATGCCCTCAGCGATACGTCTTCAGTTAAATGTTACATTTGTAAAGCAAAGCCAACGGAAATATACGACTTAGAGACGTGTTTGGAGAAGAGTGTTAATGAAAACTGCCTAACATAATTAATGCTGACAAATTCAGAATATATGTATGCTCTTGACACTGCCAAACAATTGTTGTTTGTATGATTGGTACTACTTCCCACCCTCAGTGCACAAAGTGTTAATCCATGGTGCAGATGTGATTAATTTTGCTCTTGTTTCAATTGGAGAATTATCGGAAGAAGCTGCAGAGTCGCGAAACAAAGACATAAAACAATATAGAAAGAAGAACACACAAGTATCTCGAATTGCCACAAAAAGGGATTAAATTCATAGACTACTTTTATCTTCTGATCCTTTTATTACAGGACTAAGGAAATTACCTTGCAAATTTAAATCCAATTTAATGATATCAACGTTAGAATTGTTAGAAGAATTTGATTACTCTGTTATGTTTTTCTATGTTTTTTGATTTCATTGATTTTTTTTTATTTTATTTTTAATTTTATTTGTTGTGGCTCCTAATTTGTTTACAAAATTGTCTAATTATTAAAGTATTTGAATATTACTTGTGAATAGCGCCCAAATAAGAACACGTCTTCATTTGCTGAGTTAATATTTCAAACTGATTTGATTTTATTCAAATCCTAGCTTATATAGCTAACATGATAATGTATTTTGATCTTAGTTTTAGACCCACGCATCGGACAGTTTCCGATCGTGGGAAATACTCTAAGTGCGATAAGGGTGCACACAGTCAACCCGATAGCACATTTCTTGAACAAACCCAGACCGCTCACAGGAGGTCATATTTCGGGTTGCTTGTATTACACAGGCCCAAGTGGCGGTTTTACTTAAAGATATTCAAGTACTGTGCACTGCGGCAGAGATTTAATGCCTAACAGATGCATCTTATCTATTTACATGTTCATGTGTGAACAACTTGAAACTGGTACTTATTTGTGTTTACAATTTTTGCTATGTCAGCTGTATGATATAGTTCTCCGATTTGGACTATATTTTTTACATATATAAAACTGGTCCAATCATTCTATCTGGAAGTTTGGTTTACATATCTTGAAAAACAAAAAAGTTTTTCATACTATATACCTATTTCTATCCTATCGTTCCTATGGCAGCTATATGATATAGACGTACGATATGGCCAATTCTTTTACTATGCATTTCAAATATTTTTTTAGAATTTTGGAAAAAATTTCACATTGATATCTCAACGGAAAGTATTTATGGCCGCGGCTCCATACAAGCCCAACCACTGTGCATCGGGTCCAATAAGGTTGAATTTGGACTCATCTGAAAATAGTACTCGTGACCATTCAAAATCACTCCAATTTTCCCTCTCCTTCGCCCAGTTTAGTCTTTTTTTTTTCGTTTGACTTGTCAGGAGTGGCTTTTTTGCAGGTGCTCTTGCTAATAAGCCCATATCGTTTAGGCGACGTTGAATCGTTCGCACCGAAACATCCTTTGCAAATTGTGGTCCTACCTCAGATGATATCTCAATTGCATTTTTAAACCGATCTTGGAGGCTCGTTCTCATGATATCACGATCTTCCCGTGCAGTAGTGCATTTTTTCATTCCCGTTCCTTCTTTCCTCTCCACTTTCCCAGTCTCACGATATTTTTTTCAAAAATCGACGCACTGAGCTTTCATTAAACTGTGTTTGAGCTGCTATTTGCCGATTTGACACATTTTGTTCAGATAATAAAATAATTTTTTCTTTTTCCCTAATCGTGAACTGCTTTCCTTTAGGCATGGTTTTTCAAGTGTCTTGACGAAAAAAATTCTACACAATGCTATTTTAGCGACAGCGGTGTTGAAGTGACGAAACTGTGGAGCTAATATTTCAGGGAAACCCCAAAAACTAAAAAAAAGTCGATAGAACAGCATTTAGGGAAACCCCCGTATAGAGATGGCAAAAGTTTAAAATTGTTCGCGGTGCGGCATTTATATTGGCCCTGGTGTATAGCAGTGAGAGTATATATAAGACCACTAGTAAGCCCGGCGAACTCCGTTACGCCACCTTCGGCAAATTATCCGTTTAATTGAGGTGCTCTTTGGTAAACCATATTTTTTATGATGTGTTGTGGTTAATGGAATTATCTAGGGACCAAATAGCCCCTGGGATGCTAAAATCACCAAGAACTACTAATTAAGTGGTCCCTACCCGAAATTCTTTTAAAGACCAACTGAATAGCGGAAATATGGTTTCAATAAATAGGAAGACAATGGAGGAATATAGTCCGATCTAGCCGGTATACTGTGAACAGAGCTTTAAAAGCTTCGGAGCTCAGAATCTCCGGCTTTAACCAGGTTTCTGTAAACACAACACTTGGGATGCAAATGTGACACTATTATAGTACAATTTAGGAAGCTTACTGCGAAAGTCTAGCATTTTGATAGGAGATACCAAGGAAGTTTGTTAGTTTTTTGGGACGGAATTGGAAGACGTAGAAGGCGCATTGGTCAAATCGGGCCTAGGAAGAGTAATTCCAACTGTCCTTTTTTCTCTTTCTTTGCTTCGAATTCATTGACAATCACATGCTTTGGTCAGTTTTGGACAGAGCATAGTTTGTCAAAGAATTCCTCAGGAACATATATTTTGAAAGATGAAACTGTCTCGTTGGTGGTATAAGGGGTTTTTTCAAGGCAGGCTGATTATCCGCCTTACCAATTTCGGCCGGTAGTCCGGGCCTGACACCCTGGTAGGGAACTGGCGCTCTGAGAGGACAACTGTTGGGACCCTCCAGTGGACAAAACGGATATGAGCAACACCGGGGGCACGGTCTCACCCGCGACACCTTCGGATAACGAAGGATTCTTGAAATTTGTCCTGAGGTCGATGGCTATGTCGGGGGAGGCTGCGCTTGGGATCCTCTTAGATGCTGCACACCAGTTGATCTTCGTGTGCTCACGCGTTGTCTCAATCGGGCATTTTCCCTTACTACTTTTCGTCTCTCCTCGCTTAAGTTCTGTGAACACACTTGTTGCTGGCATGCATGCCTTGTGCGGAGACCGATGTTCAAACGTCGTGCTCTAGGCATTTTGAAATACTGGATCAAAGCGTTGGTGAACTATCAGGGAAATTCTGGTCTTGATCAAGGACTATGGGCAGAGAGGTTAATTTACCCTCAAGTCCACATAATTTACACAGTTCAACTTACCACCCTAAATACAAATGCTGGTTTCCAATTGCACTGATATAAAACGAATAACTTATTTTCCTCAAAATAGAACACAATTTCGGTTTGTCATAAAATAAACTGAGTAGAGAATTATGGCATGCTATGTGTAAGTGTTGGCGCTTTATGCAAAAATAACTTTCCCGCTTTTCTGTTGCAATTTTTCCTGAATTTTCTTTACTGCAAAAATCACAAATTCCGAGACCTTTTCAACGAATGCAAAACCGTGGAAATCGGTTCGTGCGTTCTTTAGTTATAGGATCCCCGCAGAAAACTCGACTTATTTTTATATAATAGATATGCAACGTTTTATTCAGATAGCTTTAAAACCGAGGGACTAGCTTGCGTAGAATCGGACAGACAGACAGACGGACATGGCTATATCGACCCGGCTGTTGATGCTGATCAAGAATATATATACTTTATGGTGTCGGAAACGTCTCCTTCACTGCGTTGCAAACTTCTGACTGAAATTATAATACCCTGCAAGGGTATAAAAATCAGTTTCTTCTTAGCTATATTCCTTTGGAACTAGTTTTTTTTAGTTGTTTATTTGGTGTAATCCAGCAACATTGACATTGTATATTTACACATATCATTTCACAATTTGGTTTTGATAAAATTAAGAATAAGTTAAATTTTAAAGCTTAAATAATTCTGAAAAAAGTACCATATTTTAAAGATGATAACAATATGTTAAAAAACAGAGTAGTCAGAGGACTATAGGGAAGGTTTAATTTAGATAGCCTTAGAACTAAAACTAAAACTAGTTTCTCAATTTGCGTAGAAAGGGATAGACGGACATTGCTAGATCGATTCGGCTGTTGATGCTGATCAAGAACATATACACCTGGCCCTCGCTTAACACGGGGGTTACGTTCCTAGAAAACCTCGTGTTAAGCGAAATCCTGTTAAGGGGTTAGATACAGTTGTACCGCGCAAAAATATGAAGTTTTGTCGATTTTTTTTTTGACACCATAAAGAATATTTATTTAAAAATGTTTTGCCGACGTTGTTTAGTACATGTTTCTGTGTACTTATTAAAAAATTTTATATAAAAAAATATTAAGTAATAAAAAAGTTATGGCCGAATTCCAAGATCGTCTTTTTTCGATGGTGACTTGCGGTGGACATCATATCCCGAGAACGGTTCATCAGAAATAAAAAAAAAAAATGGCGACGGTTTTAACAAAAAATTTACTTTTTCAAGGTATAAGATTTTCGATTTTTATGCTCTAAAAAAGGAAGTTTTCAAAAAAATTGAAAATCCTTCGTCCAATTATTATAATAAATAAGTGGTAAAAATTTTGTGTTGATCGGAGTAATAGTTTTTTTTAGTAATCGTGTCCACCGCAAAGGTAATTTCGAAAAAACAAGATTCTGAGATAATCGCGTTTATGCGACCCATGGATTCAGTACAAAATAAAGGGTTACGTTCTAAAAATTCCAAATTGGCAGCAAAAAAAATTTTTTATTGTTCAAATTTGGTATGTTTTTATTAAAGTTTCATACATATGTTCAAAATTAACCAAAAGTTATTAGGTATATGCCTTTAATAAAAGCATACCATTCATATTTTCAAACTTAAAAGTTGGTATTTAATTAAAAAAGTTGCTTCTTATAATTAATTAATAGGTTAAACTTTAAATTAAACTTTAAATGTTAAAAAGTAAGGAGATCATATGTTTTATTCATATCATAATTCATAATTTGAATTCATCAGGCCTGCTCCGGTAATCGAAAACGGCAAGAATTTTTCGTTTTCGTTTTTGAAAACGAGAAATTGGTGCTCCGGTAATCGAAATCGAAAGATTTTTTCGATTTGAAAAACGGGCACCTTTTTCTGGCCGGAATGAAAAGTAAATGGTTTTTTTTTTATGAAATCAGATCTTATTTAACAAATAGTTTACTTAGTGGTCTATTGATGTTTATTCCACACCACCACTAGATCATTCTGGCAGGTAGTTATTTTATTAAAAATGTATTTCTGACCCCACCTCAGATTTGACAAGAAAATTTTTGCCGTGGTTAACCAGTTTTTTCGTTTTGGCGATAGGTCGATAAGTTCACCGCAAAAAGTTATCGCCAAGGTTGCCATACTGTTGGTGGAACGAAACAGACAGTTAAAAATACTTATAAAATATAAATGAATACGTTAATAACTTTAAAGGAGCGCCAAAATGGTTGTTTATAATTTATGCTAATTAATGTAATTACTTAA
The DNA here is from genome assembly GCF_030179895.1 of Drosophila kikkawai. Lineage (NCBI taxonomy): Eukaryota > Metazoa > Arthropoda > Insecta > Diptera > Drosophilidae > Drosophila > Drosophila kikkawai. The sequence continues at coordinate 6,284,679 of NC_091733.1, read as the reverse complement.
ATAGTCAAAATTAACCAAATAATTATTTGAGACCACCGGAATTAAAACTGTGAAAAGTGTGGCAGCATCTTAGGTGCCTAGATTTGCTTAACTCGACCATTTTTTGCCTTTTCCTGGCTTAGATAAAGGGCAATTGTACATATAAAAGGCAGTACTTTACGTTGTTTGCTTATTACCAATAACACAAGTTAGCTGCTTGAGCAGTGAGAAACGATGAGAAAACGAAACATTCCGATAGAAGAAATTTGCCGAAAACCGGAGCAGCTAAAAACGAAAACGGTTCGTTTTCGCCCAAAACGAAATCGAAAAAATTTTACGATTACCGGAGCAGGCCTGAATAATTCAAAATTTTAATTCATAATACATAATTTTAATTCATAGTTCATAACTAAAAATTCATAATTCATAATATGAAATGCATTTGGTGGTATGACACAAGCAAAAAGGCACTAACGCGTAAATCGACAGCAAAAAAAATATCGGTATTTTGCAATCGTTTAAGAACGAGGTTTATAGCGTGTTAAAAGGGGGATGGGAGCAAATTTGAAACCGTGTAAGACCGAGTTCGTGCTAAAAGAGTCTGTGTTAAGCGAGGGCCAAGTGTATACCTTATAGGGTCGGAAATGTCTCCTTCACTGCGTTGCAAACTTCTGACTGAATGGTCAAGAAAATAGCCTCCTGCTAAATTGTGTGGCTCTTGCAAAATAGCCAGGGCAGGCCAGAAAATAGCTTCGTTGGCAACACTGCTAATATGACAAATCCCTCACACGCGGTGGTCACACTAAACTTCTCTGGGACCCTATATAAGGAGGGCTATGGCTTCTCGCAGTTCAGACCGGCAGTCGTCCGTGGAGGTAGGCCTCTTCAGAATTTTGGGTCGCCGTTCTGTCGCTTGGACCAAGATAGACATATATGACTAGCCAGCCACGCGCCCGAGAGTTGCCCTTATGCGGGCAATTCGAGCAGTTTACCAACAGTAATGTCAATTTCGCTATGTTCCCGTAAAATAATAAATAAGGCTTATTTTGTTTGTTTCGCGCGGGGTCCCGCTTGCACCTCCCGCGATAGACGCGTTAGAAGGAAAGACGAAAATGAACGAGGAAACATTAGGAGAGTACAAAATATAATATAATGTAAATATAATATACTATAAATATATAAATAAATAAAAACGCATACAAAATAATGAAGGTATAATAAAAATATATAACTATATAAATAAATAAATAAACAAAATATAAAAAATAAAAACGCATGCAAAATTAGTGCTACTCTACGAGATAACTACTACAAGTCATGCAAAAATAAATAAATAGGTAAAATAAAAAGTAAAAACACATGCAAAATTAGACTACGGTGCTACACTACGAGCTAACTCTACAAGTATTAAAGTTTTTAATATAGAAGGGTTATCGCTACGAATTATAATGTCAGAGAGACTGTTGTAATCCGTACATAAAACCCTAAAGGGTTCATGTACTTCAAACTCCCGCCTACAGAGATTTACCACTATAGGGATAAGGGTTCTAGATGTTAGTCGGGGAACGTGGAAGTTAAGCTGCCCTAAAAGAAAGGGGCTCTCAACAACACCGTTTATTAGGTTATGAAGGAATACGACACCAAGCATCGTTCTACGGTTAGCTAGGGAGGGTAAGTTAATTAATAGGAGTCTACTTGAATAGGACGGTAGCCTCTCATCAGCATCCCAAGGTAGGCCACGGAGGGCGAAAAGTAAAAAGTTCTTTTGTACAGATTCAATACGGTTAATATGGATTCCGAATTGAGGACTCCAGACGCAATATAGGGCGAACTAACGAAGTAAAAAGGGTCTTCGTTATATAAGGGGATATCTCAGAGTAGGTAAAAATACGCTGTAAAACAACGAAGTTTAATTTTTTTCCGACAAATATAGCAGTGAGAGTATATAGAAGACTAAATCCAAAGTTTTATTCAGATAGCTTTAAAACTGAGAGACTAGTTTGCGTAGAAACGGACAGACGGACTTGTCTAGATCGACTCGGCTGATGATGCTGATTAAGAATATTTATATACTTTATAGGGTCGGAAAGGTCTCCTTCACTGCATTGCAATCTTCTGCCTGAAATTATAATACCCTGCAAGGCACACTGGACGGAAAGCTCGATTTTTTGGCATAAAGTCTAATACTGGAAGTAGAGTGTTAAAACTTCGTACAGTTGTTAGTAATAGTGCGTGTAGTCAGTGTTTAAAATTTGAAACAAATCGGACGCCCACACATACCGCCCATATAAGAAAAAAATTTGGATTAGTAATTTTTTGATTTTAAGTTCTTAGCTGTATTTTAATTGATCTGCTTCTTAAAATGTAACATAAAACATTATTTAAATTCATTTTACTAAAATACTATATTCACAAAACAAATAAAATATTAAAGAATTCTTTTAAATTAATCATTATTAAAAATCTTCAACATCTGAGTATGGAAAAACATTTATCTGTGAATCATTGCTGTCATCGCTTGGAGAATCGTTGTTTTCAACACAATTATCAATTGCGGGCACTTCCAAAAGCTCGACGACTTCTTTCTAAAGATTTATTTTGATGTTGATGTAATCTCTTGTTTAAAAAAATGCTTCAAATAAGAGTCTCCGGTGAGTCGATAGATCTTTGAAAAACGTCCGTCAAATTGTTTAGCCTGCTATTTTGGCGAGCATGTGACCTCCGATCACGCTTATACAATTTGTTGCGCGCTTCTGAAGCGTTTTCTCCTAGACATCCAACAGGCATAACAGAAGATTGTATTATTTGGGAGCCATGTGCGCTTTCGCTTCTCGAAGCCTTCGTTCTTCATCGAGAGCGGCCGGTTCATGTTGTAGTACTTGAAGTACAGTCCGCAGGCATTGCATACGTGATTGCCCTCGTTGTTGCGACGCCATTGCGGCGTCGAGTTGGTCTGACAGTTGGCGCAGGTCACCCCATTGCGCCGGTTGTTGGGGGCGGCGGCAGCCCGAACCCGCCGGTGGGTGACCAGTGGGTGGCGGGCATGTTGCCGGACGCATACTCATCGATCACCTGTGGGTGGAAGTTACCCTGTATAGAAAGGATGTATTTTTATACCCTTGCAAGGTATTATAATTTCAGTCAAAAGTTTGCAACGCAGTGAAGGAGACGTTTCCGACCCTATAAAGTATATATATTCTTGATCAGCATCAACAGCCGAGTCGATCTAGCCATGTCCGTCTGTCCGTCTGTCTGTTTCTACGCAAACTAGTCCCTCAGTTTTAAAGCTATCTGAATGAAACTTTGCATATAGCCTTCTATATGCTCTCACTGCTATATATGTCGGAACGGGCCGGATCGGACGACTATATCATATAGCTCTCATACAAATGATCTAAACATTTTTAGAAAAAAAAATTATAACTTGGCTGTTTATCAACATTTTTGCACCATTTTTTAGATATGGCCATTTTATATTATTTCAGAATTTCGGTAAAAATAAAAATCGGACGACTATATGATATAGCTGCCATAGGAACGATCGAGAAATAAATAGGAAAAAAATTGTAGCTTTGTTGTTTTTCAACGTATGTTTATCTACTCTGAGATATAAGCTTTTTTTATTATTCTAGAATTTTGGTATAAATTTCATAAAAATCGGACAAATATATCTTATAGCTGCCATAGAAGCGATCGGTAAATGTATAAAATATATAAAGCCGGGAATGTAAAACTGTAACTGTCAAACTGGAAACATAATGAGTATAGGTAAAATGTAATGAAACTATGTTTTGTGAGTGTTTTCAGCATTTAAATCTATAATATAAACATCGAAACCAATCTGCAAGGGTATACAAACTTCGGCGTGCCGAAGTTAGCTTCCTTTCTAGTTAAGGCTGAAATTGGAATTTCGTCAAAAATACTCACGAAGGACACGTTCTGGTACTCCGGTGGTGCTGGCGACGTCCACAGGGTCTCGATGGGCCTGGCGCAGCGAATTGAGTCCGGACTCGGACTTGGTCAGGAACTGCCCGGTTCCAGGCACAGTGTAAATGGTGTTGGTCTGTTGCAGGGCGGCCGCGTAGCTGTTGCTGCTGAAGCTGGAGCTGGGCGGGAAGGAGGCGTAGGCGTTGCCCAAGTCCGCGTATGTCTGGGAGTGCTGCTGATGGTGGTGATGCTGCAGTGCCTTCGCTTCGCTGTTGATCACCAAGGCTTCGCCGTAGCTGCCTCCGTTGGGCGTGCGGCACTGCTGCTGCTGTTGCTGTTGGTGTTGTTGCTGCTGCTGCTGCGACTTGTTCGTCACATCGCCCTTCTCAATCGTATCGATCTTTATGGCCGTCACGTCGCACAGTAGCGCCTTTTCTCATTTAGAGTTGCAAAAATCATATCTTTTGAACCAAATAAGGTAATTGAATAATTTAAACGGCATTGGACAGGTAATTGTTGTAAAATGTATATATGTACTGCATAATGTACCACGCCCACAAATACTCATTTTTAAAGAGTATCAAAGTGAAAAAATATTTTTTTTTTTCAATGAAAACAATTAAAAAAAAAAAATTATTTAATTTTTTATGTTTATTTTTATGTATTTGCTCAAATAAAAATAATTTGAAAACTTAAAAAAAAATTTTTAATTCAAAGTGTAACCGCCACGCGCTACAGTTAGTATATTTTTTTGGTTTGTATGAAATTGTGTCGGTATTTTGGTATATTTAACCCTGAGTAGTTTTGGTTTATGTCGTTGCATTTTCGCAGACGCAGCTCGACGCAGCCGATGAAAGTTAATTCTGGTCCAGGAAAGATCCACGTAACTTGTAGACATAGAGTAGTCGGTGGCTTTCATCGGCTTCAGAAGTTATAGACTACTTTAGGCAGAAAAAGGTGAAAAAAATGGACACCTGGCAGGTAGCGATTTACCTGTACAAGCCCAAACCAAAGTGCCGTTTTTTTTAGGTTAATTAACAGTTTATGAATGTATCTATAGTTTAAAGTAAAAACGATGACCATTGGTTTTATGGTTTTTGTGTAATATTACCTGAAAGTCGACCATTTTACCCATTTTTTTGTGGTATGATGCAAAAAACGAATGAAAGTTCAACTTTGAATGCTCATATCTTCTACAAAAAAAATCTTAAAATAGATTTTATTGCAGATTCTGAATCCTTGGGAAATTTCGAATAAGTGTGGTTAAAATTTTGCGAACATGACTTTTTCGATTTTTGCAACGGCTTTTGTTCGAGAGACGCTACTGTGCGTCGTCTCCACTGCAAATGATCGGACCGGTGAAATAAGCGTACAGGGTACCCGCAGGTGCTCCGGATGCTGTTGTCATCTGCTCAGGCACCTCAGCATTGCGGGGCGCCATCTGGATGTAGTGGGTAGCCCCGGGAGAGTGGTGGGAACCTCGCTGGAACTCGATGTGGCTGTCGGGTGCAGATCACGAACTGGCGATGCTGGCGTTGGTACTTGACTCTCCTTCGCGGGCTTCGTTCAATTCACTAGGAAAATTGCTGTTGCTGATTGTTTGCAGTTACACTCACCATGTTCCCCATATTATAAATGTAGAATTTCGCTCTTACAAATTTTATATTTACTAAACTAAAAAAAATATTTTTAAAATGTTACTGGAGAGATTTTGATGTCGACTGTATTCGAGAGAAACTGAATTACGAATAATATTCTGACAGGTCGAAGCATAGTTGACACAGCAGTAGAACGAAAGCCTACTTATAATGAAAAAAATTATAAAACTGTATTGATAGCCATATTTTTATTTAACTAGTTTAGGTATTTTTGAGATCTTTAACAATGATATTGTATGGAAATAATTCTATGAATGAATAATGTAATAATGCGTTCTCACGCTATAAAATCGGAAAAATATAACTTTAATCTTTAATTTATAATTTCTGTAACGAACGGCTACACCTAACTACATAATCGGCTGGATGGATCCTCGAGATTCGAGCGCACGCGAAAATAGTGTCCGGCTGCGGCTCGTCGGCTATAGGTGTGGTGGTCTTGCTCGACTCTCTGATTGCCTTCAATAATAATTTCGATATTCGCGTGCTAAGACAAGCTAATAAAACCGAATAGAGAAAGACACACAAACACTTGAAATACTGCCCTAGAAGATATCATTCCCCTTTCTGCTGCCTTCCGCCTCCTACCTCCTTTGCTGGTCTAGAGGTTCTGGCTCGCCCTCCCTACCTATAGTCGCTCCTGTCTCAGCGCTTAATAGCCTGAGCGACCCCTTCATCGTGCTACCCTACATTACAAACATAAGCTAGCCGCGGCCACTTTCAATGTTCTTTAAAACATTATTAATGTAAAAAGGGAAGTGATCGAAGCAGGCGGAGAGCTTCGAAGTGACGGCAGCGAAGTAGGAACAGGGAGAATAATATTCATTGAGTTTTTTGGAGTTCAGCAGTTCGGTTGAAATTCAGCAGATACAAAAGCAGAGAAAATAACTAAAGTTGAATAAAAAATGGAAAAAGCAGAAAACTTGCAAATTTTAGAAACATATATAATATCCGAATATTAGTATAATAAAACGTAACATAAGAGGGTAAATACCCATCTCACATAAATTTATTCTAAATAATTAAAAATAATATTTCCTAACATGTAGATGCATAAATAAATAAATTTCAAACATAAATAAAACTTTAAAAATACATAAAAGGTAAACAATTTAAAACCAAAGCATACACAATTAAAATGAATTTATATAAGCAGGGGTGCGAGCAAAAGAGAGAAAAAAAAAGCAAAGACGAACTGTGGAATGATCCGACGAAATCAACATTTAATTTAAAACATTTTCAATTGTCATTACTTTATTTTGGCTTTTTTCATGTTTCGCTTCGGGGGTCAGAGGTAGAAAAATATGGGCATATCACTCACTCTTACTAACTTCCATCGACGAAAGCGCTTTCCTCGGTGCTAGCTGTGCACAGTGGTCGGGCCCATAGGCCAAAAATAAAAAAATTGATTTTGAGCTATTCAAGCGAAACCTGGTTTTTCTATCAGCTAATTGTCCAAATTTTACAATGCAATACGGTCTGCTTGGAATTTCTAACGGGACTTTCTGAAAATAGATTGACAAAAGCGTATTTGTATTCATGCACTTTTAATATGTCAGCAGTGGAGTGCACAGACCAAATTTAAAAATCTAAATTATAATATAAAACGCTGTTAAACCAAAAACAATTGGACTGGATATGGTAGATAATGGTATATACTTTATTTGTACAGAAAAATATATATAAAATTTGTGCTGTGTTTCGTGTAAATCTTTGTTAAAAAAGTGCGTCTTTTTAGTTCCTATATGCTGTGCTTTACAATGTTTACGTAACGTTTTAAGTATTTTCCCCCCGTTGCCCCCAAATGAAATTTATGTGCCGTCATTAACTAATATTCAAAGATTATAAAAATGTTTCATTCAGCTGCGGAAGCCTGCGGATGCACATTTGCCATTACAAAACAAATTACCCTAATTTTTTAGCAAATAATCCGGGTTGTAATAAAAAATCGGGAAAAAAATTTAAAAATAAAAATGTCACCTGAGTACCTCGGGGACTTATCCTTTAGTGAATACAATATATTTTTTTGATATCGGATGTTTTTGTGGACAGTTAGGATAGGATGTACACCGAAAATAAACTTTTTTTGTCGGGGCTCAGGAAATTCGCTATTACTTGTAAGCATGTAAATATTTTTTAATACAAAAATTTAAAAAAAAATGTTCAAATGTTGTGTTATTATATGGTATTAATTCATTAAGCTAATTTTAGCCGTTTCGCCACAACATTTTTTTGAAAAGTAGTGAGTTTTGCACCCAATTAACCACCGTGATGCTGGTCCGTAGGAGGGTCTCCACCGTGCGGCGCTCGCTCTCGAACTTTACGCACGAGAACAGCACGTGCTCGGCTGTCTCCTCGACATCATGGCCGCAACGACTGCAGCCTCCACTCTCCTCGTGGCCGAACCTATGCAGGTAGCTTCTGAAGCAACCGTGGCCACTGAGGACCTGAGTTAAAAAGAGTTCACCTGCCCGTGCGCCCTCTTAGTCCACGCCTCCAGACACGGTATTAGGCGGTGCGTCCAACGCCCTTTTGATGAGGCATCCCATCGTGCTTGCCAAGCGGTTAGAGATGCACTCTTTGCCGCTGCTCGTGCCTCCTTCTTCTCCGCGGACGATAGGACTCGGCCGTGGACATTCTTATGTATTTCTGCTTGCTCCTTGGCCAGCAGATCTATCGGCGGGGTGCCAGCTATAACCAGCGCCGCCTGGTCCGAGACCGTCCGAAACGCACTGCAGATGCGTAGAGCGGCCAGACGGTGTGAGGCAATCAGACCACGACTGTACGAAGGCGACGCCATTGCATGACTCCACACAGGGGCTGTGTACAGCATGGTCGCTCTAGTTGCGCTCGCTAGAAGGAGCTTGCTCGCTTGCCTTGGGCCGTGGTGGTTCAGCATGATCCTGGACAGCGCTCTCACTGTCGTGGCAGCCTTGGAGCTTGCGTATGTCAGATGCTCCCTGAAGGAGAGTCTGGTGTCGATCATCACTCCTAGGTATTTAATAGCTCTAGAAGATCTGACCGTTGCATCGCAGACCAGAACGCTTGCCACCTCCACCTTTTTCCTGCTGCTCACCAGGACGGCTTCGGTTTTCTGCGGCGCTAGCTGCAATCCGGAGTTCCACAGCCACTCGTTGATGATGGCGATACTCCGGCCGCTAGTCTCCTCTGCTCTTACGATCTCCTTTGCGACCGTGACCACCGCTATGTCGTCTGCGAAGCCCACAATCTCCGTTCTCCCTGGTAGTGGAAGCCGGAGGACGCCGTCGTACATTGCATTCCACAAAAGTGGCGCAAGCACGGACCCTTGTGGAACCCCGCACGACAGCTCGACCGCTTGAGTACCGCTGTCCGAGTCTATCTGCATCACCCTGTCGTGAAAGTAACTTCGCATCAGGTTGAGCAGATAGGTGGGAACTCCGAAGTTGGACAAGGCATCCATTATCCGGCCCCATCTCGCCGTGTTGAAGGCATTGCGTATGTCCAGGGTGACAATAAGGCAATATTCCTTAGAGCCCCCTTTCCAGCGCTGTTCGGCGATAGCCGCGGAGACAATATCCACCACCTTAGGGATGGCGTCGACGGTCGACCTGGCCTTTCTGAACCCGTACTGGAAGTCAGAGAGGCCTCCTGCTGCTACGATGGCCCTCTCCAGTCTCGAACTGATCAGGTATTCCAACACCTTGCCGGCCCCGTCTATCAGACATATGGGTCTGAAGGATGCTGGGTCGTCCAGCGGCTTTCCCGGCTTAGGCAGCAGGACCAGTCTCTGCGCTTTCCACCTTGAGGGAAAGAGCCCTTCTCGCATGCATTTGTCGAACAGCGTCGCGAATATGTCCGGACGGAGACAAATCGCTAGCTTAAGCGCCCTGTTGGGAACGCAATCCGGGCCTGTCGCCTTCGCCACCTTGATCCTTGCCGCCACTGTCAGCATCTCTTCTTCGGAGACGGGCTTGAGCTCATGCAACGGGTAGGTGCCAGCCCCTGGGGGGCTGGGGAACAAGTGCGCGACTATCCTCTGGAGGCTTTCGGCGTCCAGTGGGGCGCGGTTGTTGGCTCTACCGATCTTCTTCACAATTATTTCGTAAGCATTTCCCCACGGGTCTCGGTCAGCTGCCTCGCACAGATCAAGGAAGCATTTTTTCTTGCTGACGTTTATTGCCGCCTTGAGAGCCATTCTGCACCGATGGTATGTCTCACGCTTTAACATGTGTGACTGGGAACCGTACGACCGTTGATATTGCCGCCTGGCTCTTACGCAGTCCTTCCGTGCCCCTGCTATCTCGTGATTCCACCAGTACACAGAGTCGCGATGCCTAGAGTGGGCGGTCGTGGAAGGAATGCACTCCTCGCAGGCCGTAAGCACCTGTCTCATCACCGAGTTGGCCATTGCTTCAGAGTCTCCCGTCGCTTCCACTCTCTGCATCCTAGACGCGAAGGCTTGGGTGTCGAGCGAGTCCACCCTGAAGCACTTGCGCTGCTGCGCGGGGGGAGGTGGTGGCGGCGTGTTCCCAGCGTCCAGCGTGGTGAAGATCGCCGCATGGTCGCTTGCCGTGTACACCCCACAGAGCATCCACGTGCACTGCCCAGCTTTTGACCGACTGGCGAAAGTGAGGTCTACTACAGAACCAGCTCCCGCCCGGCTGAAAGTGTGTTCCTGCCCTACATTGAGTAGGGCCAAATCATTTCACTGCTGCGGGTGATTTGAATTTGTAAACATATATGAAATGTATGCTGAAACATTAAGAAATATATTATTATTATTTTTTTTTTTAATGATTTATTGTTGCAAAAGTTTTTTTTTTTTCGCTTATATTTATTGGTTTTATAAACTTTGCTGCCGAGGCAATGAGGAGCTTCATCCGGTCAACTTGCATCTTCGATGGATTCCTGCTGTGCCTGTTTTCCTCCTTGGAGCTGAAGACCTGAGGCTTTCGCAGTCACGACGCAACTGAATCGACTGCGAAGTCCGGATTACCTCCCATTCAAAATGTTATGAAACTCTGTTTAGTGTCTGTTTTCGGCATTATAATTTATAATATAAATATGAAAACTAATCTGCAAGGGTATACAAACTTCGGCGTGCCGAAGTTAGCTTCCTTTCTTCCTAACATCCTAACATCACCAGACATTTCTGGATCGGCATTCTCCAAGTTAGCTTCCACACCACTAGTCAGTTTATCTGATTGCACAGATTTCTCATAAATATTAAGAACATTATCAATTTGTAAACTTTCAACATCTTCTTGATTAAGATGCTCGTTCTTATCAACCACTGCTCTAGATTTGACCATGTTGACCTTGTCAACAATAACATCTCTTGCTGTTACAAACTTTTCGGTTTCCACACTACACACTCTATAACCATTTGGTTCATAACCAACAAGTATACCTTTCCACGATTTTTCATCGAATTTTCGTTTTCTTATTTTAACATGTACATATACTGTCGAACCAAAAACTTTTAAGTATTTTAAAATTGGCTTTTTACCATGCCACATTTTATATGGTGTCTTAATGCATTCCTTTAAAGCATTACTTGGGCTTCTATTTATTAAATAGGTAGCTGTCAGAACTGCCTCACCCCAGAACTTTTTCTGTAGGCTTGCCCCTATAACCAGAGAACGTGCTTTCTCTGTTATAGTTCTAATCATCCTTTCGGATACACCATTCAACTGAGGTGTATGTGGAACTGTTAAGTGGTAGCTGATGCCTTTTCCAGCACAAAATTCTCGTATTTTATTTGACAAATATTATCTACCGTTATCTATGTATAGATGTAGATATGTGATTATAGTTTATTGATAATATGCGGTTATATATAGGATAATTGACAAATGACAACTGCGACGATTCAATTACAACGTTTTGGTTTACAGCTTCAAACTACTTTCGGTTATGGGTTTCTGCCTCTGCTTTCAACTTATACGGCTCTTGATCTGCTTTTCTCCGACAACTTCTGCACACGTTCTCCTCTTCAGCAACTTCTAGACGACACTGCCAACTCTTCTCTCTCAAACCCGTACTGCTAACTCCTCGATATATCTGCTTACATAGATTTACAACTTTTAAATTAAAATGTGCTTCAGCTTTTAAGATAAAATCTTTAAAAACGGCAAACACCTCAGACTTATAAGTCATTAAATATGTAACACAGTAATGTGTGAACTGATCTATGAATACCACGTAGTAATTCTTCCCATCTATAGTTGTAGGTGAAATTGGACCACAAACGTCCGAATGAACCACAAATAACCGTCTTTTTATATGCTCTTTATTCTTATATTTTTCAAACTGGAGTTTAGCTTTTTTACCTTTAATGCAACTCTCACATAAGTCATCACTAGGTTGTATATTGTTTAAAATGTTGGAGTCTTCAAATAAATGTTTATTAATAATTTCGTAGAATTTTCCTTTACTTATATGACCTAACCTCTCATGCCATAAATTGTAACTTATTTTATTTAATGCAAATGCTTGCTTATGTATTGTAAATCTTATAGGGTCTTCCCACACACCGTCAAAGCGCATCTACCATCCGTTGAACAAACGGTCTATAAGGTTTTGCCGTTCCGAATTTTCCCAAATGGACCGGCATCAAAGCGCATCAAAATCTAACGACCGTTTGTTTTGCGATAGTTAGGCGATAGTTTTTCGGTGCAACTCTGATTTCTTCTTCTTAACAGTGAAAATTTGACCAACACTACGAAAGTGTATACACACTTGGCGAGGAACAAATGAAATATGGAATTTAAAATGTGGCGCCAAAGCTACAAGCATGCCCAAAATAGTTTTTGGCGTTTTTTTTTTGTATATTCTTGCCACAAATTGTCCCCAATTTTTACTATTTAATATAAAACGCCTACTTCTTCTTTAATTATAGATTTGGGAAGCCTATACTACCTATACACACTCATCGGGGAATTTGCTCTTTGTTAGAGAAAAATCATTAGAGAAACTCAAATTCCTCGTCATCTAATTCATTTTAAGTTAGTGCGGATAAAATTTGACGCAATATGCGCTGTTGTACAACAGCCAAAATAGTTGGTAAATGCTCCATTTCAAATTTGCAACAGCCAATTCGACAGCCTTTGTTTACGTTTTCATGAGCCACAGCTGATTGATCAGCTGTTCGGATGCCAGATGCACTTTGACGCAGCTCTGTGGGAACACGAGTTTCGCATCTGCGAAAAATTCCAAACATTCCTCACAGATGCGCTGTGTGGGAAGACCGTATAACAGACGGAACGTTATCAAAATAACATGCATTCATTATCTTTAAGCCTAGTACTCTGACGAGAAAAACCCGCTGTCTAAATTAGACAGCGGAATCGCTGTTTATTTCGCTACCGAGCTAGTGTGACCAAAAAAATTAAGGAAAATCCTGAAATGCCATGAAAATGTACTTTTTATGGCGTTTACGGATTTTCTTTGGTCACACTGGACAGCTGCTTGTAAACAAATATTCAAAAAAAATATTAAAAATATTAATAAATATGGCATTAAAATGTCCTTTGTGGGTTAAATTCCATATTATGGGCTTCCCCTTGACAGCCCCTATCAATGCCACCTTTTTCCTTCAACTTTCCCTCCATTAGGGGTGTCTAAATAAATCAAATGAATTATTTAGACAGCGCGATATCAGCTGTTTACTATCATGATCTGGCAACGCCATTCAATTTTCGCAGGCTTCATTTTCGTCGTCAGAGTACCGAAAAAAACGACGTGTCTAAAAGTTCTTCTTCTTTTTTTTCGACACCGTTTTTTTTATATGGAGTTTGGCCGCTGTCTAAATTTATACAGCGGTTTTTTCTCGTCAGAGTACTAGGCTTTACTCACAAGCACACCTCCTGGGTGAAATACGAAAGTAAAGCCAGCATCTTCCATCTTTTTAACTGAGATAAGATTTTGAGCGACTTCAGGACAGAATAATACATCATTGAGAGTTATAGGGGTCTTCGTATCAGTTAATAGCTCTATATTTCCCTTCTTAGTTGCAAAAATATATTCGTCGGATTTCGCAACAGCTATTTTAACTGGAGATTCAAGCAAATTAATTTCCGACAAAAACGACTCATTATTAATTATGTGATCTGATGCACCCGAATCTAAGAGAAAAGAAATTTGGTCTTTGTTCATATTGGACTTATTGTTACATTTTAACATAAATGCGAACTGGTTCATTTTGTTGCTGAGCTGGTTGTGCCTGTTTTTCATGACTATTTTTGTATTTATAGCAATTCCTTTTAATATGAAAACATTTTAGTTTATTACATTTATTTTTGTATTTGAACTGATTCTTGTTTTGGAATTTTGTTTTATTTTAAATATTTGTCGTTTTATTTACTTTATTTATAGCCTGTAGTACCTTTAGGCTTGTATCTTTCGCTGACTGTTTTAATTTTATTTCATGGTCTAGTAATCTATTTTTCACAAATGCAAGAGTTAAATTATTTTCTGCCAAAGTCTCAATGGCCGTTATGACGCCATCATAAGATGAAGGAAGAGACAATAGAAGGTGGCCGACTTTATCCATCTCATCCAGCTTGCCACCAGATGCAAACATATCAGTAATTAATTCATCAAAAACCGTAAAATGATTAAGCAAACTAACATCTTTTAATTTTAACGACAGTAATTGCTTTCTCACAGACATTTGGCTTGCCAAACTTTTTCTCTCACAAATCGAATCTAAATTCAAAAATATTTCTTTGGCACTGCAATCACTCGAGGCAAAATTTAAAAATAAAAAATCACTTAAATATTCAATTATTGTATTTTTGGCTAATTTGTCAAGCTTTTTCCATGCATCAGATTCAATGGTACTATTTTCATCAATCGCTTATGTATATCAAATCGTTTTCACTTAGTAAAGCCCGTATACGAAATTTCCAAATTGAGTATTTTTCCCCATTAAAGGGTTTAATATTTCGTTTTCCTTTCTCCATTTCGATTATAGTAAAGTAATATGAAATAACATGCGATACCTATCTGCTATGGTGTTCTGCGCCCATAACCTATTAGGAATTCTGAGAAAAATGAAATTCCTGGAATAGCGAAATACATATGTACAGTGAATCACAAAAGTATTCGTTGCAAAGGAGGTCTTGAGGAAAATGTCAATTTTCACTAGCTAAAAGCTTCAAAATGTGAAAAAATTGATTACTATCCCAAAGATGTATATTTTGTTTAGTATATGACAAAAAAAAACTTAGAGAAAACCTTTTCAATAACAAGCTACAGACAAATATATAAAACTAAATCGATTTTTATGCTCACAAAAGTATTCGTTTCTGAGATTTTTTTTCCTTTTTTCATGGGTTAGTGCAATTTTTTTCAGTATTCTGGTTGGGAATACATTTTAAAATTTAATTCATGGGAAAACACAATATTTAAGCGTCATTGTGGGTCGTAATCAATTACAAAATGGCGAATAGTACGGAGTCAAAACATTTTCCAGAAGAAAATTACTTTACACCTACACAATGAGGGTTGATCCTTTAAATATATTTCTGGTATGTTTGATACTAGTCCTCTTACCATAATAAGCGTGGTTTTTCTACTGAAATCAAGAAATTTCCTGGAAAATAAGCCGCGTTTTGGCCGAATATAGTAATTGAAAATCAGAGAATATAGAACAATTCTTTAAAAAAATCAGGAAAGGCATACATTTATAGGCTGCAAAAATTAACACCGCCATGACCACATCCTAAGGAACAAATGTATCCACTTAAACTATTGGAACAGTTCCTAGCAGCCATGATGTGCATGGTAGAAGCTCTAAAATAAAATCCATGTTTTCACCTATCAATATGCCGAAGCTATTTTTTTGATATAACGTATTTGAACCAAAAAGGTTTTCAATGTTTAGGGATCGGATTGAGAAGGGATATTTTGCCACAAACCCGGAAAAGCCCTCAAGTTAAAAACTGATACAGCAACAGTAAAGCACGTCAGAGTTTCTGTTCCAGTTTAGGGTCTCTGTCTGCCCCAGGAGTTGGAAATATGTTTTTTTTAGACAGGATAACAATTGCTGATATATATTTCAATATATTAAGGTGTATTTTACTCTCTAGTGGCACCCTAATGTGTCCAGAACCCGACAAGTTCAATTTCCACCAGTACAATAGCGCCGAACAAACGACTTTTAAAGTCAAGATGTGGGTGTTGTACTATTGAAACCAGACTAAAACTCCTTCACAGAGCCCAGACGTTAGCCCTACTGAAAATCTATGATACCATCTTAAGCTAAAATTCCAGGAACAGCGGATTTCTGCCGAAAAAGCAACTTAATGATATAATGCGGAAGAAATGGTCGAATATATCCTGAAAGAGGTGCCCAAAATGGGTAGAGCCAATGCAAGGACGATTATAAGCTATTAAATAAAACAAAGGATTGCACATAATATATAACACAATAAAAAAATAATAAATATTTAATGCCGAAACAAAAAAACGAATACTTTTATGACATGAAATTTCGTAGTTCAAATGAATTTCTTGGAAAAAAAAAGGCTAGTTTTTTAACAACTTTTTGTTGTTTTCCTAATGTTTAATATCTGAGTAACATAAAATAAAACCTAAAGTGATCAATTTGATACTTAATCATTAAAAAAATAACATAATTATTCGTCGGGAACCTTGCAACGAATACTTTTGTGACTCACTGTATGTCGCTATGCTCCTGAAGTGTGTTCGCGCAAATAATACAGCTAAAATAATATAGACAATTCCGATATGTATGTTGCTCCAATTATATTCTCTTTTATTTATTTATTCTTTATTAGCACTGCACTTGGTTATTTATTCTTTTAAACTTTTATGTTCACAAAATACGTCCACGCTGTTTGGTTGGTAGGAAGAGAAGAGAACGGAAACGAGCGAAACACAAATAGTTTTGGATAATATGAATATATAGTTTTGCATAATATCGATACTGTTATAACGATATTTATATCGTTAAAATATATATATGTACTGCATAAAGTACCACGCCCACAAATACGCCTTTTTAAAGGGTATCAAAGTGAAAAAATAATTTTTTTTCAATGAAAACAATTTTTAAACAAAAATTTGTATTTAATTTTTTATGTTTATTTTTATGTATTTGCTCGAATAAAAATAATTTGAAAACTGAAAAAAAATTTTTTTTTTAATTCGAAGTGTAACCGCCACGCGCTACAGTTAGTATATTTATTGAAATGTATGAAATTGTGTCGGTATTTTGGTATATTTTACCCTGAGTTGTTTTGGTTTTTTGCGTTGCATTTCCGCAGACGCAGCTCGACGCAGCCGATGAAAGTTAATTCTGATCCAGGAAAGATCCACGGAACTTGTAGTCATAGTGTAGTCAGTGGCCGTCATTGGCGTCAGAAGATATAGACTACTTTAGGCAGAAAAAGGTTAAAAAAATGGACACCTGGCAGGTAGCGATTTACCTGTAGAAGCCCAAACCAAAGTGTCGTTTTTTTTAGGTTCTTTAATAGTTTATGAATGTATCTATCATTTAAAGTATAAACCATGACCATTGGTTTTATGGTTTTTTTTGTAATATTACCGGGGGGTAAGGTATTTAATTTTTTTTTCGTAAATTTTTTTTTTTTTTTTTTTAAAGTTCAACATCTTAAGAATATTGTGTCCAAGTTTTACATCGATCAGAGTAAAATTGACGACGCTATGCGGAGTTGAACGAAGGTCGGTTGGTGTTCAATGCATGGGAATCACAAAGTTTAAAGCGCTCTCCTGAAAAATTCAATTTTTCAAATCGGTGTACACGATTACAGAAAAACTACTGGACCGATCGATTTGAAATTTGGCACACACATTCTCTAACTAATTCCTCAGGTATTCACGTTGGCCTTTTTTTAATTTTTAATTTTTATATATTTTTAAATTAAGAAATAACGTTTTCTTTTAGTCCAAAATAGGGTTTTTGACTTTCAAATTTCCTAAAAAATCACAAAAAAACTAAAAAAAAAGAACGCTTCCTGAATACCTCGGGACACTTATCCTTTAACGAATGAGGTATAATTTTTTTAGATCGGATGATCCTGTGGACTGCTAGGTTGTACACCGCAAAACAACTTTTTTTGGAGGCGACTCGGGAGATTCCCTATAACTTCTCTACCTCTAAATATTTTTCAATACAAAATTTATCAAAAATTATTCAAATGTTGTGTTTGTATATAGTATTTAATTCATTAAGCTAACTTTAGCTGTTCCGCCACAATAATTTTGAAAAGTGGCCTTTTTTGCACCGAATTAACCTTACCCCCCCTTAAGAAATTTTCGCTTGAACCATACTCGCAAAAACTCTCGGTCTAACACAATGAAGGATCTTTTGCACTTATTGTTGGTATCGTCGGATCCACTAATAACAAGTTTAAACAAAAGTGCGGCTAATAGTTCGAGCAAAGCAGTTTCATTTGACATTAAAGGTCAAAATCTACTTGTAGACTACATATGCAAGAAGAAAATTCCGATTCAGACTCGGAAAATTGAAATATATTTGTTTGTGGCTTTTTTTTTAAACAACATCTTTAAAAACAAAATACAAACTCATTCAATATTAAAAAAAAGAAATTAAAAATTAAAAAAAAAATTAAAAGTTAAAAAAAATTTTAAAATAAAAAATAAAAAATTAAATTAAATTAAAGATGTAAAGTTTAATTTCTTTTTATGTAAAGATTTGATAAAAATTTCAAACTTGGTAAATTTATCGTTACATTTTATGAAATTCCATTTCTGCCGCTAGAACAGCCAAATCGGCCACTGTGCGTCGGCCGGAACAAACTTGAAACTTTAAACGCGATTATCTCAGAATCGTTTTTTTCGAAGTTAACTTTGCGGTGGACACGATTACTAAAAAACTATTAATCCGATCAACACCAAATTTTGACCACTTATTATTATTATCTCAAAAACTAGTCCGTGAACGAAGGATTTGTAAAAATTTTGATTAAAAAAAAATGGCGACGATTTTAATGTCCTTTTAAAGGGGTAAAATTTTCCGTTTTAATGCTCTAAAAAAGGAAGTTTTCAAAAAAATAAAAAATTCTTCGTTAGAGGACTAGCTATTGGTATAATAAATAAGTGGTCAAAATTTGGTGTTGATCGGATTAATAGTTTTTTAGTAATCGTGTCCACCGCAAAGGTAACTTCGAAAAAAACGATTCTGAGATAATCGCGTTTAAAGTTTCAAGTTTGTTCTGGCCGACGTGCAGGTCGTGCGCTATAAATAGCTACAACTTCGGTTCTAATGCTCCGATCGTTATGAATTTTTGTGAGAGTATTCTCAACAGTATATACTTTAAGAATATGCAATAAAAAAAAATCGATTTTTTCGACTATCACAACTGTATATAACCCCTTAAAAATATTGTTATCAATACAGTTTTATAACTTTTTTCATTATAAGTAGGCTTTCGCATGATAGAATTATACAAGGTAGTCCACTCGGCAAAATCATAGTCCCCTGTTGTAAGTGCGAGTGAGATAGCATTCAATAGTTAGTGTGAGTGAGATGGCAACATAGTAGTTCGATTAACCCGTATACGGTGCATGGGGCTAAAAGTTTCCTTAGTTATGACAAGATTGAGTTGACAAGTTTAGAGAAGATGTATTGTTTATAATTTTATTTTTATAAGTTTTGAATTTGACATAATTCTTTGTTTTTGTTGTTGAACAGCCATTCTCTTGTTTAAGCTCTTAATTCTAAAGTATATGCGTATCTTAAAATAAAATTTGTTTATATTTACACTAATATCGACCTGCTCAGCGGCGTTTAACAATGTCTGTTTTAAATTTGTTGTTATTTTAAATGTGTCTTTAACAATATTTAAAAATATAAATTCTAGTTGTTTTATTTTGTTTTTGAATGTCGATGAAGGTTTCATCAGTCCTCCATGCGAAACCTCATCTACATATGTAAATGTCGACTCTTTTGCTAACTCATTAGACAAATTTAATTTTTTAATGACGTAACCAGTCATCAAAATCAAATTGGAGATTGCAGTCTTCAGGCTCGTTCTCTTCGTTTTCAATATTTTGGACGGCTTGAGAAAAGTCAAGATTTAACCACTCATCAGAATCGTCTTGCTTGCCATTCAACAATTCTGTATTTTTAGTTAAATATGATTTAATGGTTATAAATAACTGATAAAAATTAAAGGAAAACATGAAGGACAGCACAAAATACGAAGCGCAATACAAACATAGAAGCATCTCTGAAACATATATCTGTGACGCCTGGAGGCGCACAATATATAGGCGATAGAATAAAATAGAAACACTTAGGAACATAAGGAATGGATTGGCAACATTATGGAGAAATTGAATCGAATGCGCGCGCGCGCCACTGATCGCGAGCGGAGGGTCACACTAGACCGAACGACTGGCCACACTATTCGGGCAAATCCCGCACAGGACTCTGGCCAACACTGAAGCCTCGCCAGGGCCTATATAAAGCGGACCACGGCCATGGAGTAATCACTTAGTAGAGATGTCAAACTACCGGTATTCGCACCATCGGTAGTTTCGAGTTTTTTTTTGCAAACTATCGATACTATCGCGATAGTACCGACATAAAAAAATTTCTTAAAAAAGGGGATATTCCACTAATAAAATACTCAAAAAAGTTGAGGGTATACCTTATTAATTTGAAAGAGATTTTTAAGAGTAAAGATATAATATAGTAAAAGTCTTAAAATATATAAAAATAGTCGGACAGTTTTAATTTTTTGTGATATATATATATTTTTCTTTCCGTATTTCATTTTTTGGTTTCAAGCTTAATACAAACAAAAATAAAAAAATAACAAAAGATTCATATTTTATATCTTATAAATAAAATAATATTTAAGAGGTCATGCCACTATTCAAAAATA
The DNA here is from genome assembly GCF_030179895.1 of Drosophila kikkawai. NCBI lineage: Eukaryota > Metazoa > Arthropoda > Insecta > Diptera > Drosophilidae > Drosophila > Drosophila kikkawai. The sequence goes on along the minus strand of NC_091733.1, from coordinate 6,264,230 downwards.
ATGTATGAGATCAGAGTTAACGTTTAACAGTCAGATATCCACCAATTTTTGTTTATAAACAACAGTTTATTTGGTTTCAAATTGGATCTACGATCGGAAATTATTTCTCCTGCCTTCGAAAACATTCTTTCCGACTCGGTTGACGTCGCTGGAACGAAAAAAAAAAAAATTCTATAGAGGCGATACTACCGCGATTGTTTTCAAACTACCGATAGTGGAAGCTGAATCCAAACCATCGGTACTATCGATAGTACCACCGGTAGTTTGACATCTCTATCACTTAGCAGCCGACTGCGATTGGGTCGAGTTAACCTCCCCAGTAGTTAGCAGCGAAGTCACTTTTTGGGAACTCTGGTTCCTATTTATAAATTGTAGTTAGGATCTCTGCTGACTTGCGAGTCCAATCTCTGCAGACTTTCGAGTCCGAACTTCTCCGAGCCGACTGTCGAGTCTGACAACTACTGGGTTCGGTTGACTTTCGAGTCCGAACGCATTCTCTCGTGGAGGACTTTCGAGTCCGAACGCATTCTCTCGTGGAGGACTTTCGAGTCCGAACGCATTCTCTCGTGGAGGACTTTCGAGTCCGAACGCATTCGCTATTGGGTGGCTTTCAAGGCCCATACCCTGGCGGGACTATCGGCACCCCCCTATCGGACAGCCGCACGCGGGACGAGGAGGACGAATCGGAACTACGGCGTACCCCCAGAATCGAGATCCGGCATGAAATTATTGAAATTGTACCTTTTAAGTAAATAAACATTAAGATACATTTACGGCATAATCCTCTAGCGTTCTACTCTGGGACGGAATCTCTTACAGCAACCACGCCTGAACCAAAAAAATATATCTGCACAGACCCTGGACGTCCCGCTGACTACCCGCGGACGACAGGACGTTACATATCTAAACATTTTACAATAAGTGGTGATAATATTAATGAAATATTAATCGGTTGTATTTGTTATACCTGTTATATATTTTCTTAATCTACACTTGAACTGCAATGGAGTCGGATGGTCGTACAGTCCACCTTTCGTACTATGAGTACTATGAGTACTTTGCCGAAGTTACATTCTTGTTATACTTTATAATAAAAGACATGAAATGCCAAAACTATTGGGCTTTATCAAAATACACTAGATAAACAATACAATTTGTTTAAATATATCGAAAAAGTTCAGGAAGTCGTGCTTAAAAGGAGCGGTTTGATTAGGCTTCAGAGGGCTTTTGTTTAAAAAGAATAGCGAGGGGCGTCAGCCTGTGGACGGAAAAATATTTAATTATTCGGATCATCATATTTTGGAAATTCGACTTACCAATGTTAAACCGATTAACATTGTTTTCCTCCATTCATTTTCTTACGTACAGGGTACCCGCAGGTGCTCCGGATGCTGTGGTCACCTGCTCCGGCACCTCAGCATTGCGGGGCGCCATCTGGACGTAGTGGGTAGCCCCGGATGAGTGGTGGGAACCTCGCTGGAACTCGATGTGGCTGTCGGGTGCAGATCCCGAACTGGCGTTCCTGGCGTTGGTACTTGGCTCTCCTTCGCGGGCTTCGTTCAATTCACTAGGAAAATTGGGTTGCAAAATGTAGGCATAGAAAACTCTAAAGGTGTTCAAACTTAAGTTTATGAAGGTCCCCTCAAGGGAACTTGATCAAGACCAATCCAGAATTCCCCGGATAGTTCACCAACGCTTTGATCCAAGTATTTCTGAAGTAAGTCGACACTACCATCGAATCGCTGCAGAATTACTATCCAATCGGGACCAGCGGTGGGAATATTCTCAGCTATTGCCAGCCTGTCTGCGTCCCCGATTTTAACTAATTTAATATTGGGCACTTTCGAATGGTTTAGTAAAACAAATGGTGCATCTGAGCAGTGATGTCATTTCCGCTTTTTTCCCGTCAAATTCAGCTGTTTTTGAAGTGTGATTGCGGGAAAATTTTTAAAACAGCGGGCAGCGGGAATTCCAGCTTTTTTAGAAAATTGAGATGCTTTTTTCTTAATTTTAATTTTAATGCATTTTAAGTGCTGATTTAAATGTGTTTATTGTTTTTAATTTATATTGCAACAGTATCTATACACAGAAAAAATTCTGGTGGGTTAAATGAACAATTTCTTTTGGTTGAATAACAGTAAACCTACTGTCCATGTATTTTGTTGTTGGATTTGGTGACTGCACGACAGTTTATATGACAGTCAATTACAGTCACCCTTACGTACGAGACTCGGTGTGTTTTTTGTTGTTGGCTTTGCGAACTGTCGTGACTGTCAGCTGCAGTGAAAATACTGTAGGTTTTTCGTAATAACTTTTATGTATTTTTTGTTCTTTTTTGGTCTCGGCTATGTATTTTTGCATTTCCAAGCTAAGTAGCAAATAAATTATAAGCTTTATCGACAATTTTTTTTAATTTTATTAAATTTTTTTATTAAAATCCAGAACCTTCTTTGCCCACTAAAATACTTTCTGGTATAATTCTGGTATATATTTCTAAACTTCTAGTATTATGCAAGCGTTTCTTGAAAAAACGATTTCGGGCACACTTAAATAGGTTTTACGAAAAAAAAATCTATTTTTAGCTCAGAGAGAGAGAGAGATACATATATTTTTGCTTTTTTCTTGTTATTGTATGTATTTGCGTGGCCCAGTTGGTAAGCGGGCGGTCTGTGAATTCTGAGACATGGGTTCGAATCCCGGCCGGGGATCAGGAAATGTAAGTTTAATTGGCTTTTAATAGGATTTATACACTAATTTATATAATTTAATAAACCATTTGTAGCTCTATAATTACAGATTTCAATAAAAAATTCTTTCACAACAATGGGTGCAGTTTCTACAGTAAAAAAGTGTATTTCACTATTTTCGTGGTTTGGCGCTTTTTAACCGCAAAATCGTGGTTCCATTTACTGTAGAGCAGTACATGTTACGTAACGCGTTACGTCGTTATACTGCAGCGTACAGTCCATGGAACCCAAGATTTAGGTTGTTGCCTTTTAGAGGTCTGCATGGCCGCATTCAAGCATAAGCTTCACTGAGTACTTCTGAATGTTGTACTCATTTTTGAGTACAACGCATTCAGCTGATCGAGTTCGCATCTCATTCTGTACTCAATTCTGCGAAATTTTGAGTATTCATAACGCACTGAATTGAGTGAATGCGTGTGCAAAACAGAATGAATGAACGAAGGCAGCAAAGAATTCTTAGAATACTCAGAATACAACGACTGCGCAGTCATATTGCGCAGCGCGTGTTACTTTTCTGCAAGCGTTCGGCACGATGAGTTCGCAAAGTTATAATATAAATAAACAAATACAAACACTAAAGAAAAAAGTTTAAATTAATGAAGTCAATTATATGTCATCAAATTATGTTTCCCACTGCACTATGGGGTTTTTGACCACTTTTTGTGGCATTTAGTCATTTTTTAAAAGTTCTTTAATTTAAAAAAAAATAGTGGGATTGTATTAACAAAACATCGAACTATTATGCCTCATACTCAAAATGTTAATACTTAACAGCATATGTTAGCAACAGAGCTGTAAAGTCAGCTGTTGCATCCGAAAGCACGTCTGCTAAGTTTGTAATTTTTACGAAGTGATCTTTGAAATTAAACTATTCGTGTAAGACACAATTTGCAAAGGAAAAAACTAATGGACACGGATTTCACAAGTTTTAACGACATGTTAAAGGTATTAATTGTTTAAATTGTGCGTGTTTATACTGACATTTTGTCATTTTATAAATACACCTTAAGCTGAATTTTGAGAAACAAATTTAAACTTTGGGAAGAGTTTTGAAATAGAAGTTCGCATTAGTTTTCAATGCGTCCAAGTGTATGTTGTAGCGTTGTCAATTCTGAGCAAAAAGCAGTTAGTCTTATCGTGCACTTTTCCGCACTTTTGTTGCAATTTGAATTTTTCTCAGATAACCTCACTGTTTTCAGCGCCAATTTGGTAGCTGTTTGTATGGAAAAACACTGATTTCCGGTATTTTGGTTATTTTAGTTCCTAGGGAAAGCGTTGTCCGATTTTGTTCAAAATTGCTATATTGTGTTAAAATAGCAACAAATATAAGCTCCTTAAATTTCATTAATTTATCTTTACTTTTACCCGATCGTTCCTATGGGAGCTATAGGATATAGTTTCCTGATCCGAACGATTTTCATACTATATGTGCCTAGGGACAAATAATGATGATTGGTAAAGTTTTATGTCGATATCTCCAAAACTGACCGAGTTATTAATTAATGCCACAAAAACTGGTCAAAAACCCCATAGTGCACTGTAAGCGCACGTAAACGAATACTCATTCTCTGTATTCGGCTCTGTCGGCATTCAATTCGCTCTCCCTATGTGTGAGTGTGTAGTTGTGAGTACAACGACGGCGCACGCATTCACTCAAATTCAGTGGAATTCGCAGCCGAATTCATTCAATTCACTGAGATATGAATGTCTCATATGCCGTTTTGAATTAATTCATGCAGACCTCTATTGCCTTTTAACCCACGAAATGGTTGGATTTACCCACGATAATTTTTTCTGTGTATATACTTATATCGAATAACATCATCCAAAAGTCCACACCTATATTTGGCGCGTCTTCCATGATGCCGTTACGGCATTATGATGACATAAAACTAATCCCAATGCAAAATGTCGACGACACTGTTAGCTTTTGGAATGAAGTGCTAACTTACAAGGACAATGGCGAAAACGTTTTAAGGGACAGGCATTAGTTGCGTTAGAAACGCTGACCCTTCCCTGGTCAAATGCCGAGGTTTTTCGGGTGTTCAGCCAAATTAAAGCCTAGTAGTACTAGGCTAGTACTCTGACGACGAAAATCCGCTGTAACATGTGTTATAGCAGAATCGCTGAATATTTTGCTCTGCAACCAGTGTGTAAGAAAAAGCCATGAAACGTCATGAAAATGTACCTTTTATGGCGTTTAGGGCTTTTCTTTGGTCACACTGGACAGCTGTTTGTAAACGAATTTGTTAATTAATATGGCATTAAAATGCCCTATGTGGGTTAAATCCCATATAATGGTCTTCGCCTTAACAGCCCTTATCAATGCCACTTTTTTCCTTGAACTTTCCCTCTATTAGGAGTGTAAGAATAAATAAAATGAATTATTGCAATAGCACCATATCAGCTGCTTACTCTCTTGATCTAGCAACGCCATTCAATTTTCGCAGGTATCATTTTCGTCTTCAGAGTACCGGCAAAATCGACGAGGCAAAAAGTTCTTCTTCTTCCTTTTTTCACAGAGTTTATTTATATGGAGTTTGGCCGCTATCACAATTGTTACAGCAGATTTTCGTCGTCAGATTAGGCCTATACAAACAAATAGTGGTTTTTAAAAAATCAGCTTTTTTCTTAGTTTTTTCTTTATTGAATTCCGCTTTTTTCAGCTTTTTTTTTTGTTAATCCAGCTTTTTTTGCTAAAAAAAAATGACATCACTGCATCTGAGCCTTGGGAATTTGTAGCATTTGAGGCCAGCTTAGTGTCCTCTTCTTCGGACTTACCCTCATATACTCAGCGGCTTTTTCAAGAATAATTGCAACAGAAAAGGTGGTTAGTTGAACTGTGTAAATTATGCGGATTTGAGCTTAAATTAACCACTCTGCCTATAGACCCAGATCATGTACATAACTCCAGAATGCACCAACCGATTTTCACGGTTTTGCAAAAAAAAAAAAGTTATTCGTTTCCTAACATTTCAATTGGAAACCAGCTTTTGTCTTTAAGGTGTTAAGTTGACCTGTGTAAATTATGTGAAATTGAGGTTAAATTAACCACTTTGCCTATAGTTCAAAATGCCTAGAGCACGACGTTTGAACATCGGTCTCCGCACAAGGCATGCATGCCAGCAACAAGTGTGTTCACAGAACTTAAGCGAGGAGAGACGAAATGTAGTAAGGGAAAATGCCCGGTTGAGACAACGCGTGGGCACACGAAGATCAACTGGTGTGCAGCATCTAAGAGGATCCCAACCAGCGTGGCAGGCTCCTAACAGCAACAGTAACCATCGACCTCAGGACAAATGTCAAGAATCCTGAGATAGAGTGCTAGAAAAGATTCGTTATCCGAAGGTGTCGCGGGTGAGACCGTTCCCCCGGTGTTGCTCATATCCGTTTTGTCCACTGGAGGGTCCCAAAAGTTGTCCTCTCAGAGCCCCAGATCCCTACCAGGGTGTCAGGCCCGGACTTCCGGCCGAAATTGGTAAGGCGGATAATCAGCCTGCCTTGAAAAAACCCCTTATGGCAATACCACCAACGAGACAGTTTCATCTTTCAAAATATATGTTCCTGAGGAATTCTTTGACAAACTATGCTCTGTCCAAAACTGACCAAAGCATGTGATTGTCAATGAATTCGAAGCAAAGAAAGAGAAAAAAGGACAGTTGGAATTACTCTTCCTAGGCCCGATTTGACCAATGCGCCTTCTACGTCTTCCAATTCCGTCCCAAAAAACTAACAAACTTCCTTGGTATCTCCTATCAGAATGCTAGAGGCTTACGCAGTAAGCTTCCTAAATTGTACTATAATAGTGTCACATTTGCTTCCCAAGTGTTGTGTTTACAGAAACCTGGTTAAAGCCGGATATTCTAAGCTCCGAAGTTTTTTAAGCTGTGTTCACAGTATACCGGCTAGATCGGCCTATCAGACATGTTCCTACATTCCTCCATTGTCGGAACTTCCTATTTATTGAAACCATCTTTCCGCTATTCAGTTGGTCTCTAAAAGACTTTCGGATAGGGACCACTTAGTTCGCAGTTCTTGGTGATTTTAACATTCCAGGGGCTATTTGGTCCCTAGATAATTCCATTAACCACAACACATCACAAAAAATGTGGTTTACCAAAGAACACTTCAATTAAACGGATAATTTGCCGAAGGTGGCGTAACGGAGTTCGCCTGGCTTACTAGTATAAATATATATATTACGGATTTACTGTAAATACTATATTTCCGAAATATTTATGGGTCGAAGTTGGATTAAGAATTTAGGAACCAATCGGACTCGTAATAATTATTTTTGATATAATCAGGCCTGTTCTAGTTTCCAGTCGGAAGTGAATTTGATAACATTTGCGGATTTCCCTTTAACATAAGCGAATTTCCCTTGGTGATTTAAGGAAAATTTTTTTAATTTCCCTTAAATTCCCAAACAAAATCAGCTGGTCGCTTTCAACAAAAGAGATTCCCTTGTCTAAGATTTGCTAAAAGGGGCTGATCAAATTTTGGCCCGCTGTAGTCTCCAACTCATAGATAGTAATGAAGCACTAATTTAAATAATAAAATCTAAGGAATAAGCATTAAGACAGGAAATAAACATTTTGAAATATTTGTAACTGCAATCGGCTGTTCTGGGCGCAAAATGCCCGAGAGCAGAGTTGCAGAAGGTTTAGAAAAAATTCTCTTCGCAGATTAAACTGGCTAGTATTTTAAACAAAAACACTTTTTCATATACTTTACCCTAATAGCAGATCTTTTAATTGTAAAACAACATAAAAAGTAATTGTTCAAAATTTATCTTAAATATATGCCTTTTTTGGAACGCTGACAACCCTTAAATGGTCCCTTTCAAATACGACACAGCGGCGGCTGATTTGCAATAATGTTGAAGGTTAGAATCGATCCGATTTTAAGGTGCACCCACAAAATAATTATTTTTAAATCAAGTATGTTAGTATTAATTAATTCAATTATGCAATAATGTTCTCAAAACTTTAAGGAATAAAATACAATTAACATTTGTAATATACATAATCGCATTGTATTTTAAAATAATTAATTTCTGATGTTGCGGATTTGAATCCGCCGACCCAATGGCACACGGAAAGTTTCCGTGCGTTTCTCCTGCAAATTAACAGAGATTTAACAGAGGGAAATACGAATCCGTAAAAATTTTTCGGAAGTGAACACTAGAACAGGTCAGGGAAATCTGAATCCGAATAAATTTTGCGGAAGTGGAAACTAGAACAGGCCTGAATAATTACCTTTGTGGAAAATTTAATTTTTTCCTTTGGAATTTAAAAACGGAAATATGCAAATTAATTCAATAATTCCGGTCCAATTTCAGAACCAATACGTGTGTGTGTATATTTGTGCACTTGCCGTATGCAAGTGCAAAATAACGGAGATAAGGAGAGGCGGAAAAATTGCCACATATCGGAGCGTCGCACAGTAGCGCCTTTTCTCATTTTACGTTGCAAAAATCATAACTTTTGAACAAAATAAGATAACTAAATAATTTAAACGCCATTTGATAGGTAATTGTTGTAAAATTTACATATGTATTGGAAAATCAGCCACGCCCACTCATTCGCCTTTTTAAAGGGTATCAAAGTAAAGAAATATTTTTTTCTCAATGAAGACAATTTTTTAAAAATATTTTTTATTTAATTTTTTATCTTTAATTTTATGTATTTGCTCAGATGAAAACTGAAAAAAAAATTTTTTTTTTTATTTCAACGTGTAACCGCCACGCGCTACAGTTAGTATATTTTTTGGTTAGTATGAAGCTGAGTCGGTATTTTGGTATATTTAACCCTGAGTAGTTTTGGTTTATGCTGTTGCATTTCCGGGGACGCAGCTCGACGCAGCAGATGTAAGTTGATTTTGGTCCAGAATAGATCCACAAAGGTCGTAGTTATAGTGTGTATAGTGGCTCAGCCCATCCAAAAAAGATATAGACTACTTTAGCCAGAAAAAAGTGAAAAAAATGGACACCTGGCAGGTAGCGATTTACCTGTGCAAGCTCTAACCCAATTCCCCTTTTTTTTGGATTGGGTTACAGTTTATGAATGTGTCTATTATTTAAAGCAAAAATCATGGCGATAGGTAATATAGTTTTTGTGTAATATTACCTGAAAGTCAACAAATTTTTCCTTTTTTTTCTTATGATGCAAAAATGGAAACAAAATTCAACTTTGAATGCTCATATCTTCTACAAAAAAAATCCGAAAATTAATTTTACAGCAGATTCTGAATCCATGGGAAATTTCCTGTCGAATAAGTATGGTTAAAATCGTTTTTGCGACAACGACTTTTCGATTTTTGCAACGGCTTTTGTTCGAGAGGCGCTACTGTGCGTCGTATGCAGACGATTATGTATTGGGTGTACAAGTAGATAACCGCCGTTTTCGACTAGGTGGTGCCATCTTCACAAAACGGTGAGAAATTTTGATCGGGAACGCCAAATGGCGAGCTAAAATATCGGTAAACAACTCTACATTGTCTCGTTCGTGTATTTTTATTGTCGATCAATTTGTTGGTGCACAAAAATGTCGAAATTCGAACCGAATAAGCGTCATTTGCTGGAGATTTTGCTTTTCGCGTTCAATTTGAAAAAATCGGCAACTGAAGCACGTCGAATGATCGTAGAAACTTATGATAAGTCGTGTATAAGTGAAAGAACGTGTCGAGAATGGTTTGCAAAGTTTAAAAATGGCGAGTATGACGTGGAAGACAAGGATCGACCGGGTCCTATGAAAAAGTTTGAAGACGCGCATTTGGAGGCTCTGCTGGATGAAGGTTCTTGTCAGACACAACAAGAACTCGCGGATTCCTTGGGTGTGACTCAGCAATCAATTTCCCTTCGCCTAAAAAGCTTGGGAATGATCCAAAAGCAGGGAACATGAGTGCCGTACGAGTTGAAGCCAAGGGACATTGAGAGGCGTCTCTTTACGTGCCAGAAAAGAAAAAAGTTTCTTACATCGTATCGTTACCAACGATGAAAAGTGGAATCCTAAGCGGAAAAAATCATGGGGGCCACCCGGCCATGCATCGCTTCGACAGCAAAGCCAAACATTCATGGTTCGAAGCTACTGCTGTGTATTTGGTGGGACCAATTAGGCGTAGTGTACTACGAACTTTTGAAACCAGGCGAATCCATCACAGGAGCACTCTACCGGACCCAGTTGATGCGCATGAGCCGAGCGCTGAAGGAAAAACGGCCACAATACAAGGAAAGGCACGATAAAGTGATACTCCTACACGACAACGTCCAGCCTCATGTTGCCAAGGTCGTAAAAACTTACCTGGAAACGCAGAAATGGGACGTTCTACCCCACCCGCCCTACTCTCCAGACATCGCTCCTTCGGATTTCCACTTGTTCCGATTAATGACGCATGGCCTCGCTGAACAGCACTTCCGATCATACGAAGACGTCAAAAATTTGCTAGATCAATGGATCGCGTCCAATGATGAACAACTTCTCAATATTTTTGCTAAATCATCTCTAACCTATTATAATATGTGACAAGTTTGAACTTGTCTTTTTCTTTGTCCACAAAAAAAAATCCTGAAGATTGTCTATTTTTTGGCACAAGTAACCAGAATGGACCCTTAACAAATTATATTCATTTTTTAGTCAAAAATCGGTGTTTTGACATCCAATTTTTATAAAAAGTCGGTGAAAAATTAAAAAAAATTAAAAACGCCACGTATGTACCTTGGGACCCTTACCCTTTAATAATGCATTCTAGTTTTTTTTATATCGTATGTTTTAGTTGGGATGAGGACAGTTAGAACGTACAACGAAAACCAACTTTTTTCAGGGGACTCAGGAGAATCCCTATTACTCGTAGACTTGTGAAATCGTACGATTTCCACCAAAACGAAATCGAAAAAATGTACGATTACCGGATCAGCCTAATTTGACGCACATGGCCAAACTCCAAATAAACAAAAACTGTGGGAAAAAAGGAAGAAGAAGAACTTTTTCCTTGTGGTTTTTGCTGGTACTGACAACGAAAATGATACCTGCAAAAATTTAAAGGGGCTGCCAGATCAAGAGAGCTAACAGCTGCTATTATTAATCAATCAATTATTCTTACAGGCCTAATACTGTCTTCCCACTCAGCGCAGCTGTAAGGAAGGGTTGGGATTTTTTCCAGATGCGAAACTCGTGTTCCCACAGAGCTGCGTCAAAGTGCATCTGCATCAGATTACAGCTGATCGATCAGCTGTGGCTCATGAAAACGTAAGCAAAAATGAAGTAAAATGAATAGTTTGTAAACTATTTCGGCTGTTTAACAACAGCAAAAGCACAGATTGCGTCCGATTTTATTTGATTAATTAGATGACGAGGAATTTGAGTTTCTCTAATGATTTTTCTCTAACAAAGAGATAATTCCCCGATGGGTGTGTATAGGTGGTATAGGCTTCCCAAATCTATAAAATAAAGTAGAGGTAGGCGTTTTATATTAAATAGTAGCAATTGGAGACACTTTGGGGCAAGAATTGTTGTGTCCGCCTTATCGGTAATCGCGAAAATATCGATAGGTGGGTTCAAAGGCTACCAACTTGGCCAGATTCGAAAAGGGTTTATTCACCCGATAAAGAGGAATAGCAAAAACCTAACGGAGTTCTAATGGCGTGGTTTTCGACTTCACTGCCTCCGTTAGGTTTTAAGCGGAATAAAAGAGCGAAACTTTGAGCGCGAGACCGCGGTGTGACGACGACTCGGCGTTATGTTTGTGTTGGAAACCAAAAAAATAAATGAAAAAAAGCCGCCGAAATAATTTTTTTTTGGAAAATAAAATGTGAAAATATAGAAGAAAAAAAAAGGAAAATGTGAGACATCCGGAAGTGGGGACCTAGGAAGCTGGATCGGCAAACCATAGAGGTGAGTGGTCAGGGACCAGGCAGGCCGTTACGAGAAAATATATATATATTTATACCCTTGCAGGGTATTATAATTTCAGTCAGAAGTTTGCAACGCAGTGAAGGAGACGTTTCCGACCCTATAAAGTATATATATTCTTGATCAGCATCAAGAGCCGAGTCGATCTAGCCATGTCCGTCTGTCCGTCTGTCCGTTTCTACGCAAACTAGTCCCTCAGTTTTAAAGCTATCTCAATGAAACTTTGCATATAGTCTTCTATATGCTCTCACTGCTATATATGTCGGAACGGGCCGGATCGGACGACTATATCATATAGCTGCCATACAAATGTTCGATATATTTTTAGAAAAATAATTATAACTTTGCGGTTTTTCAAAATTTTTGCACCATTTTTTAGATATGGCCATTTTATATTATTTCGGAATTTTGGTAAAAATTTTATGAAAATCGGACGACTATATCATATAGCTGCCATAGGAACGATCGGGAAATTAATAGAAAAAAAATTATAGATTCGTTGTTTTTCAACGTTTTTTCATCTACTCCGGGATATAAGCTTATTTTATTATTCTAGAATTTTGGTATAAATTTCAAAAAAATCGGACAACTATGTCATATAGCTGCCATATAAACGATCGGTAGATGTAGGGAAAATGTAAAGCTGGAAATGCAAAACTGTAACTGTCAAACTGTAAACATAATAAGTATAGGTAAAATGTAATGAAATAATATCTGCAAGGGTATACAAACTTCGGCGTGCCGAAGTTAGCTTCCTTTCTTGTTTTTTTAATATAGAAGCCGACCAGACCTAGGCTCCAAATGAGGAACGCCATGCCAAGATCCGGGCCTGGCGAAATTTTTGGTGCTGGAGCATGAATTTTTTCTTCCCACATATTTTTTTTTATGCTGGTGTGAGTTTCTTTGGTGGCCGAATATTTTTTGAGCCGGCGGTACATGTGTTTTATGGCCGCATAATTTTTTTTGACTGCGCTAAATCGCCGACTTTCCTCGACAATCCCTTTGGTTTGCCGGCTACCGAAACCGCACTTGCGGCACTAAACTTCATCCCGCCACTGGACGTTCGAAGATCGGCGGCCGACGTTGGGCCGACACGCCCAGGGAGGGCGGCAACGGGAGCCACCCAAGGCTTCAGCCTTTTGTATTATTTATTCATTGTTTTGTTTTATATTTATTTATTTATTCCGAATAATTCCATTATTTATTTATTTATTATTGCTTATCTTTAATTAATTATTTATTTATTTATTAATCTTTATTCCCCATATTTATTTATTTTTTTATTCGATTTGTTAAACTTTTATTTTGTGTTTGTTGCCTAGCGATTGTTTTTGGTTGAATTATTGGTTCGAGGAGGCGAACTCCTGAATATTCCTCACCCCCTTTTTTTTAGCGCTCAAACGGGTAGGAAGGGAATTCGCTGGTCGCAGTTTAGTGTTACTTTTGAGTGGTTAAATAAAGTAAAACCGAAAGAAAAGTTGGGCAAGGACAGAATAGTTCATACTTGTACTTTTGGGAATTTAAAATTATAATTAAAAGAAAGGATTGAAAAAATGAACATGGAGTAGTCCTTTTTTCTGGGAAGGAGGAAGCGAACTATGGCGTGAGGTGAGTGTGTGTATGTAAAAAAAAGAATTTGGGGCAGCTGCGTAACTAGATTCTGCTAGCAGCCTGCCAAGGATGGGAGGGAAAGCAGGCGAGCTCCACAACAGCGAGGAGTCTCAAGGAAAACTGACCGTTAAAATATGTAGGTATCGTTAATGAATGTTTCGTCCAGTTCGAAGTTGTGCAAGTATTATTGCTGTGTAACGTCTCGTCTTAGTCGAGGGCGGAATGTTTAAAACAATAAATTTTATCTGTTACGTGTGTCAGTGGGCCGGGCCAAGAACCTGTGCCTGAGAGAGCTAGCCGAGGCATGGCCCTATAAGACAAGAAATTTGTTCTACATTCAAGAATAATTGCCCTAGGCGTTAGAAAGGTTTTGTTCTGATTTTAGGGCAAATTTTTCTCCGATCTAGGGGGACTAACCTTTGGATCCTTTTTTAAAGCGAATTTCTAAATGTTCGTGCGAAAAGCTTTTTTATGACGATTTTAGGTTAAAATGTTTATGAGTGTAGTTTCTGCCGAATATTTAAGCTCCTATTACTAATGCTTCAGCCCAATTTAGTAGCAGGAAAGTTGATTGATCTCCCTTTCGTTAATTTCATCCCTTGAAAGGCATGACCCAATAATAAGTCTACAGTATTAACATGATTTTTTTCTTTTATTTAAATAGTAATTATACGCTTATAGTACACTTAATATAGTCAACAAGAAAAAAATATAAAATGCAATGTGTGTTTATAAACTAGTTGTGGGGCCTTTCTCATAATATCACTGATCCATGGGGTAGATGAGACCGAGGCCGAAGCTGCTGCGCATGCGCTCGATTGCAGCGGCGGGAATTCCCCGGTCGAGCAGCTGGCGCTCCGCCTGCGCGATTACTTCTCGCATCGTGCTCAACATCCTTTCACTCTTCTTCACCTGCTCGCTGACGAACTTGTGTCGGAAGCGCAGCTTGGCTTTTTTGATTTTATTGTTGTAGCGTGACTTGCGGCACGACTCTGCCCGTTGACGCTGCACATCCCTGCCCTCCGCTCCAGATCCCGAACCAGCTTCCGGCGATGGTGATGGCGTTGGTAGCATGGTATTGAGCGGCGGTGATGTCCGACGCTCCACAACAATAGGATTCGCCAACAGCATCTGGTTCACATAGTTCTGCTCCTGTTCGTTGTAGTGTACCTTGAGTTGAAGCAGCTGCTGGTCCACCAACTTCTCAATATCTTCCGCCTTTGAGACTGCCGGTGCGTAAGGAGCGTAGACGTTACCCACGTTGCTGTAGCCCAGTTGTGTATGCAAGTGACTCTGTTCCATTATGCGCTCTAGTACGAGTATGTCTGTGTCTTCTTGTGGCAAAGTTTCGATTGCTAATGATGCCATGGCCCCTAAAGCATCCTGATTTTATACCCTGCATCAGGTAGACACACTGCTCTTCCATATATGCTACCTTCATGAATGGTCGAAAACGGTCGATTTTATAACCTTGTTTGTGCCGCGGTCGGTTTCAGGGGCGCCGCCTACCTGTCTTGGGATTGGCTATCGAATCCGGAGGCTCGAAAACAAAGGGATTATGGGGGAAAATCTACCTATTCCACAAAACAACAACCGAGAGTCAGTGATAAGGGGCCGAAGGCACTAGCGAGCCTAAATCCATAAGTCTATAGGCCTGATGTTGGGTATTTCCATTTTCAAGTTGTCAAAAAACTAAAGCGCTGTAGTCAGGTGTCAAACCCCTAAATGAGCAAATCATTTTCTGATCCCTATCGTCTGATCCAGCCCATTCCGACATTCATATATAATAATGAGAATAGAAAATAGGCTAACTGCAAGGTTTTACTCAGAGAGCTCAAATACAGAGACCCTAGTACATACATATGGTACATGGTTAGATCGACTCGATGTAGCTCAAGATTATACTTATATGTACTTATTTTATACATACATACTTATAGTACATATTTTAGCGTCGGATATGATTGCTTCACTGCGTTGAAAACTAGTCACAAAACTATAATGCCCTGAAAGGGTATAAAATAACTCAAAATTATAATTTATAGATCAATGTCACGCATATAATTTATCAAAGGCAAGCATAAGGCGTTTTCACTTTCTGATTAGTACCACGCTTGTTAGTAAACTAATATTTAACTAATTTTAAACTTATGCGATTTTACAAAAATGAGTTTCATTGTTTTGTCTTATTCAATTTGAAGAAAAATCGCACGGGACATTTGAGAAAGCTAAAATGCAAATCAAAAATTTTACCGTTAAGGGTTATGGCATATTCTTTTGTGCTTTTTTTTTTAGACTTTTGCATTGTTCAGCATACATATATTTACAATTAAAATATTTTACATATTTTAAATCTAAAATATTTGTATTTTTCGATTTGAAAATCTCCTTTTATATATCCTGTTAGTTTTGGATCAATTGTTAAAAACCGCAAAGGTATACAAACTTCGGCGTCCCTCTTTTTCTGTGGAAATGTCTATACCTAGAAAGATTTTCATTTCATTTTTATTTTATCCCAAGGCTGCCAGTAATATTTTTCTTGCGTTAGCCACAGCATGCTTAGCACAAAAACTATATCATATTGCTGCCGTACAAATTATCGACAAATTTTTAGACAAAAACAAGAAAGGAAGCTAACTTCGGCACGCCGAAGTTTTTATACCCTTGCAGATATTATTTCATTACATTTTACCTATACTTATTATGTTTACAGTTTGACAATTACAGTTTTACATTCACACCTTTACATTTTCTCTACATCTACTGATCGCTCCTATGGCCGCTATATGATATAGTTGTCCGATTTTCATGAAATTTATACAAAAATTCTAGAATAATATAATTAATAAGCTTATATCTCGGAGTAGATGAAAATACGTTGAAAAACAACGAAGTTATAATTTGTTTCCTATTAATTTCCCGATCGTTTCTATGGCAGCTATAAGATATAGTCGTCTGATTTTCATAAAATTTTTACTAAAATTCAGACATAATATTAAATGGCCATATCTAAAAAATGGTGCAAAAATGTTTAAAAAAAGCAAAGTTATAATTTTTTTCCTAAAAATTTATCGAACATTTGTATGGCAGCTATATGATATAGTCGTCCGATCCGGCCCGTTCCGACATATTAGCAGTTAGAGTATATAGAAGACTATATGCAAAGTTTCATTCAGATAGCTTTAAAACTGAGGGACTAGTTTGCGTAGAAACAGACAGACGGACAGATGGACAGACGGACAGACGGACATGGCTATATCGACTCGGCTGTTGATGCTGATCAAGAATATATATACTTTATAGGGTCGGAAACGTCTCCTTCACTGCGTTGCAAACTTCTGACTGAAATTATAATACCCTGCAAGGGTATAATTATAGCTTTGTTGTTTTTTAACGTATTTTCATCATTTTTGAGATATGCCAATTTTTAATAATTTCAGAATTTGGTTTTAATTAATTTATTCTATGTATAGAAATACAATTTTTTTGAAGAACAATTGGACGCATTTCCGCGAATGTATCGTATGTAGAAAAATCAAATTTTTTGATTTGATCTCTTAGGAAACACTGAACAAACGATAAAATTGAAACTTAATTTTTATCGGAACTATTGGGTTTTCAGTTATAATATTTCACAGGATAGTCAGACATTAGGTGCCTAAAAATTTTGCATTAAAATCTCAATTTCGAGAAAAAGCGACATACGATACTTTCGCCGAAATGCGTCGAATAATAATATTACAATTTAGTGTCAACTTCAGCTATCTGTGTGCGGGCCTAAAAAAATTTTAGCTCACTGATAATGCCCATATGATACTGTAATGCAGTTTTCATTAATTAGCTACTTCATTAGAACCTTGAAAGAGTCCACTATATGTGTCATTTTGCTTGGATTATTTTGGTAATACGACTACGGTCACACCGACCGTAAAAGGTAAACAAAAAAAACGGCCGCCATTCGCGGCGTATTACTATGAATTTCAGAATTCCTCGTCGAAGTATTCTTGCATAAATAAATGCAGAATCCTTTAAATTTATGTTTTTAACCTATGATGCTTAAAATTTTTTTAATTATTACCAAAAATAAAATTTTAATTAATTTTACAACGTAAGAACCTTGCCATTGTAAAACATATTATATTTCCTAATTTTCTAATATTTTTTCAGTTCAAAAAACCAGCGAAATTATATAAAAATAAAATTCTCATTGTGAGACCATACTGTCAATGAACTGGCTAATACATTTTTCAATTACAATTTTCTTCATTAAACCCGTATTTTGTTATCGAGTATCTAGTATTTTTATGTAGATCTATCGATTATCGCGCCAATGAAGTAGCTAATGCATTATTCTAATGCATTAGAGCGCCATATAGTCGTCTTGCTCGCACTTGTGTAAAACGCTATAGCGCTGTCAAATCTTTAATGAAGTCTCTAATTAATGCGGCAGTGTCATGCCAGTATAAGCAGCTCAGGCGTCACATCCGCTTTTAGCCGCTAGTGTGCGCGTTAATAAAAATTAATGTTTTGTGTTTTTTTCCTTAGCCGAATTTGATCAATTTCTAGTTTAATGAAGTCATATAATATATTTTGCTTCTCCGAAACTTTGCGATTTCGATTTTGAAATCGAAAAATCGGTGCTCCGATTGTCGATCATTGTATGACAGCCATATGATATGTATGTATATAACAGTGAGAGTATTCAGACTATATGCAAGGTCATTCAGATAGCTTTAAAACTGAGGGACTAGTTTGCGTAGAAACGGACAGACGAATAGACGGACATGGTTCATGCTGATCAAAATTATATATACTTTATAGGGTCGGAAATGTCTCCTGCGTTGCAAAATTCTGACTGAAACTATAATACCCTGCAAGGGTATACAAAGGAAATGGGTTCATGCTATTTATAAGGACAGATAATTGTTGGCCGAATTTCACTATTTAAATCATTAACTGTCGTTTAACCATAAACTTGGCAATCGAATTTTATGAATAACGCGCTTAAAAATAAATACATGCATCAGCTGCTGACATACATATGTATCTGCCAATTCTCAGCCTAGTCACTGATTTGTTTAAATCTACTTATAAAATTACCTACGTTTCTATGAAAGTACTTACATATATCATTTTTGGTAAGGGAAAAGATCAAGTTATGGAAACTATAGATATGGCTTCCTACCTGTCATTTTTGTTTTTTCCCAAGTGTTGATAGGTATGAATCGGGATGTGGAGACAAACCAGTTACGGATTGTTGCAGACCGTTGGTGGGTGGATGATGGATTGATATTCCATTAAGCAGGCAGATCGCCGCTAGTAGAGTAATTAATTGAACAGGCCTAGTGAACGTAAATTGAAAAAAGTTCATGCATACATGGCTAATTGTCAAACCCAGCAAACCATTTAAATCGCGGAAGAGTCGCTTTCTAATCTCCTGTTTGGAAAAAGTGTATGTACATCCAATGCGATTCTTCTAAAGGAGTCGCTGGCGGCTCATCTGAAGCTTAGACTAGCTTTAAAAGAGTATACTAGTTTTTCTTTTATTTATTATACCCTTGCAGGGTATTATAATTTCAGTCAGAATTTCTGTCCGTCCGTCCGTCTGTCCGTTTCTACGCAAACTAGTCCCTCAGTTTTAAAGCTATCTGAATGAAACTTTGCATATAGTCTTCTATATACTCTCACTGCTATATACAAACTTCGGCGTGCCGAAGTTAGCTTCCTTTTTTGTTTTTTTTTTTTTTTTTTTTTTAATTTTGTCATTTTTTTAATAAACCTTCATTTTTCTTCTTGATATAATATAAAAAATAGAAAATGATTACGTTTTTCAACTTAACATATCTTAAATTTAACAAATTTACAAAAAACAATTCTTGTTCGTAAGAATTCGGGAACTTTCGTAAAAATTGAAATTATTATTTGTTTTTATTTATTTTACTATATTTTAAATAATACCTTTCATGGTTGAAAATACATTAAATAGTTGAATGCCTGGTTTTGCGTTCACAGTTATATAATTTTATATAATATAATTATAATGTTAAACAATGATATTTAACCAGATAAAAAGTGCACATACTTTTGATCAGCATCAATAATAGCCGTATGACACAGGCGCATTAATTAGAGACTATTAAAGAAAAAAAAATCTACACATCGATATTTTTTTAAGATATTTTCAAATATCATCGAGTGATATTTTTTTTAACAGCAAATATCATCAATACGATATTTTTTTAAAAATCAACAACCCTACTAGAAATGTGTAACTGTAATTGTCAAACTGTAAACATAATAAGTATAGGTAAAATGTTATGAAACTTTTTTTGTGTATGTTTTGCATTATAGGTTAAAAACATCAATTTAAAAGATTCTGCATTTATTTATGCAAGAATACTTCGACGAGGAATTCAAAAATTCATAGTAATACGCCGCGAATGGCGGCCGTCATTTTTGTTTAAGCCTAGTACTCTGACGAGAAAAATCCGCTGTATAAATTTAGACAGCGGCCAAACTCCATATAAAAAAAAAGGTGTCGAAAAAAGAAGAAGAACTTTTAGCCACGTCGTTTTTTTCGGTACTCTGACGACGAAAATGAAGCCTGCGAAAATTGAATGGCGTTGCCAGATCAAGATAGTAAACAGCTGATATCGCGCTGTCTAAATAATTCATTTGATTTATTTAGACACCCCTAATAGAGGGAAAGTTGAAGGGAAAAGGTGGCATTGATAGGGGCTGTCAAGGGGAAGCCTATAATATGGAATTTAACCCACAAAGGACATTTTAATGCCATATTTATTAATATTTTTAATATTTTAAATATTTTTGTTTAATATTTGTTTACAAACGCTGTCCAGTGTGACCAAAGAAAATCCTTAAACGCCATAAAAAGTACATTTTCATGGCATTTCAGGATTTTCCCTAATTTTTTTTGGTCACACTAGCTCGGTAGCGAAATAAACAGCAATTCCGCTGTCTAATTTAGACAGCGGGTTTTTCTCGTCAGAGTACTAGGCTTGAAGCAAAAATGGTGTGCAGTAGTCAAGGCACTGTACAGTGTTTTTGTGTGCAGTTGACTTATTGTACAGTGAGTGAAACTTCATGACTGCTACATGCACACATATATGTAGAGTTCTCGTGTGTACTATGTATTTCATATAAAGAATTTTATTTTATTAAAGAATTTTTATTTAAATTATTAATATTAGAATGGAGAAACATTATTTTATGTACCATGTCTTCAGTGATGGCAATTTTTGAACGTTTTTCGCAGATTAAATTTTTGGCAACAGAAGATGCCCTTTCCGACGCTGCACTGCTCGCGGGAGCTGATAGTAACTTGCAACTAATTTTATACAGTAGAGGAAAACGGTCTTTATTAATTGACCACCACTGCACAACATCAAAATCTTCACTATACGCTTTATTTATATTTTTATATGTTTGAAGTTCGTTCTGAATATATGTAAAAATATTTGTGCTCTCAACAGGTTGCGAATAATCTGCAAATATGTTATCTAAGTCTTGTGTAGGTTTAATTATTTTTTCTATATCATCATTTTGGCTATTTATATGAATACTAATCATCATTTCTTCGATGTCTTTAAAAGTTTGCTCCTTTTCTAACTCTGAAAATTTAGTTAATTTATTAGTGGGTGGAAACAAAAACAGGGAAATGTTTTGATATTTTTTCAAATTTTGTGTAACTATTGAATCTAAGTACTATAAAAGCGAAAGTTTCGATTTTTTAACTATTTCAATGTCATTTTCATTTGCTGATGATATTTTTTTTAAGTTATTTAGATGTGGAACAGTCAAGTGCAATGTTGGATAATTACTACCCTCCAGCTTTTTGGAGCAACATTCAAAAGGTGCAAGAAGGTTCACCATTCCGCAAATATTACTTAAATTTATGTCTGTAATTCTTGCTAGTTCATTTTTATACCCTTGCAGGGTATTATAATTTCAGTCAGAAGTTTGCAACGCAGTGAAGGAGACGTTTCCGACCCTATAAAGTATGTATATTCTTGATCAGCATTAACAGCCGAGTCGATCTAGCCATTTCCGTCTGTCTGTCTGTCTGTCTGTCTGTCTGTCTGTCTGTCTGTCTGTCTGTCTGTCTGTCTGTCTGTCTGTCTGTCTGTCTGTCTGTTTCTACGCAAACTAGTCCCTCAGTTTTAAAGCTATCTGAATGAAACTTTGCATATAGTCTTCTATATGCTTTTACTGCTATATATGTCGGAACGGGCCGGATCGGACGACTATATCATATAGCTGCCATACAAATGTTCGATGAATTTTTAGAAAAACAAGAAAGGAAGCTAACTTCGGCACACCGAAGTTTGTATACCCTTGCAGATTGGTTTTGATGTTTATATTATAAATTTAAATGCTGAAAACACTCACAAAACAGAGTTTCATTACATTTTACCTATACTTATTATGTTTACAGTTTGACAGTTACAGTTTTACATTCCCAGCTTTACATTTTCTCCACATTTACAGATCGTTTATATGACAGCTATATGATATAGTTGTCCGATTTTCAAAAAATTTTTACCAAAATTCTGAAATAATAAAAGAAGCTTATATCTAAAAGTAGATAAG
This sequence comes from Drosophila kikkawai, assembly GCF_030179895.1. Classification (NCBI taxonomy): domain Eukaryota; kingdom Metazoa; phylum Arthropoda; class Insecta; order Diptera; family Drosophilidae; genus Drosophila; species Drosophila kikkawai. Next base: position 6,242,353 of record NC_091733.1, on the reverse strand, counting down.
AATATGTTGAAAAACAACGAAGTTATAATTTTTTTCCTATTCATTTTCCGATCGTTCCTATGGCAGCTATAAGATATAGTCGTCCGATTTTCATAAAATTTTTACCAAAATTCTGTAATAATATAAAATGGCTATATCTCAAAAATGATGTAAAAATATTGAAAAACAGCCAAGTTATAATTTTTTTTCTACAAATTTATCGAACATTTGTATGGGAGCTATATGATATAGTCGTCCGATCCGGCCCGTTCCGACATATATAGCAGTGAGAGTATATAGAAGACTATATGCAAAGCTTCATTTAGATAGCTTTAAAACTGAGGGACTAGTTTGCGTAGAAACAGACAGACGGACAGATGGACAGACGGACAGACGGACAGACGGACATGGCTAGATCGACTCGGCTGTTGATGCTGATCAAGAATATACATACTTTATAGGGTCGGAAACGTCTCCTTCACTGCGTTGCAAACTTCTGACTGAAATTATAATACCCTGCAAGGGTAAAAAATTATAACTTTGCTGTTTTTCAATATTATTGCACCATTTTTTAGATGTGGCCAATCTATATTATTTCTGAGTTTTGGTAAAAATTTTATGAAAATCGGACGACTATATAATAGAGCTGCCATAGGAACGATCGGGAAATTAATAGGAAAAAAATTTTTTTTCAACGTATCTACTCTGAGATATAAGCTTTTTTTATTATTCTAGAATTTTGGTATAAATTTTATAAAAATCGGACGACTATATCATATATCTGCCATAGAAGCGATCGGTAAATGTATAAATAAACATAGAAACCAATCTGCAAGGGTATACAATTGTGGATCAAGTGATTTGCACAGTGTATTGTGCTCAGTCCGTTGAATGCTGCTTTCATATTAGATCCTCGGTCGGTAACAATTATTGGATCGTCCATCAGTAAATCACATCCAAAGTCACGTAAGATTCCCTCTATTTTGTTTTTTATTTCATTACCTAAAAATTTTTGATAATACATGTACATATCTATATATATAAAAATCAATTGCTGTTCATTAGTCTCGCTAAAACTCGAGAATGGCTGAACGGATTTATCTTATCTTGGTCTTGAATTATTCGTGGAGGTCTAGGGAAGGTTTAAAAGGTGAGAAAAATTCGAATAATTGCCGGGAAAATCCTCAAAACAGTATTTTTCTATTTCCCATACAAACGTTTTCTAAATAAAATGGAGAGTCAATTTGTAATTTATTACCGCTGTATAACAGGGGTGCCCAAACGTTGCTTATGGCAGAGCAACGCACCAATACATATAAATGAAAACACAAATACATTTACGCAAAAGTTTTTTTTTACTTCAAATTTCTGCACTGAAAAAAATGAATGTAAATTCAAATTAAGATATCGGAAGTAATAAAAATACATGAAAATACATTTTAACAATGCATTGGGGCTCACCATAGCAATTTTTACAAAATAAAAAATTAGATTCTGCAATATCAAACATCTTGCCCGCAACGCAAAATACAACTGATTTTTCGCTATGTACTTTTTTCGGCGATCCAACAACAATTAACATTCGGACAAGCGAGATAACGGTGAAGCCTATGAAAGTGTTGTTGCCGAGATCAACGAAGACGTGGAGAATGAAGAGAATACGCAAAATTGTTTGTGTAATCTCCTTTGCTTATGGAGTGAGCCGTGCATGCATACGGCGATTGCTCTGCCTATGCTAAAGAGCAATTACAAAAACAATGCGAGCACAAAGAGCTATGGGCTGGGCATGACTGCTGTATAAAGTTCAAATTCGCATGCGCGTTGGAGGATCTAATATCGCGTTCCGAAACTCAACAAAAGTGAAAGTGAATCGCGAACGCGACAAAATTGCATAGTCTCACAGCTTCATATAGCTTCGAGAAAATTAATTTTAGCTAACTTCAGTTGTTAATCTGTCTTTTGTTTTTAATAAGACTATATAGAAATCGAAAGATAAATCTTAAGTTTTGTCACAAACGTTAAATTATAAATCTTAAGTTAAATTTCTGAACGCAATCATAATATTTGACATTAGATTTGACAACCAACTAATATGTCAATCCATCCTGTCTGTCGCTTTTCAGTCAGAGCACGGAAAAAAGTATCCATCCTGTCTGTCGCTTTTCAGTCAGAGCACGGAAAAAAGTATTACGATATTATATTGTGTTACGAGTTACGATATCTATGAGTGCATCCTTCTATCTTTGTGGCTACGTGCGCGAGAACTTTCTTTACTTTGGTGATCCTTTGTGATAGTGACATTCCAAGTAATGTGCTCTTTTTTGTGATAGTGACACTTTACTGCTAAATAAACGGGAAATTTTCTCAATTACAATTTACGATGCCGAGGAGAAGACGACCTAACGTAGGTCGTCGTAGTCAATCAAATGTGCGAAGAGCTACCTCACGTGCTAACCGCACTGATGACCAGAGACAGAGAGATCAAGAAAATAGTCGTATTGCTATGTCAGAATTGCGTTCTTTAGTGAGTGACAATGTAGGAAATAGGCTTAGAATGCAACGAGTTCGGGCACATCAAACACAACAACAGCAAGCTAGACATAATGAAATTGAGCGAATCCGCAGACGCAGTGCTCCTGTGATTCTTGAACGAGCTGCATTCCACTATGATCCGGCAATTGATTATTGTGCCGACAAATCAGTAACAATTGGGGAAATGAAAACAATTTGTAAATATTGTAAGGCGTTAAAATCCACTGGTGAATCTACTGGATTATGTTGTGCTGAAGGCAAAGTAAAATTGCCACAATTGGTCCCACCACCAGATCCTTTACGCTCTTTAGTTTGTTTTAGCGAGACTAACGAACAGCAATTGATTTTTATATATATAGATAACTGGCTAAGTCATCGTGCGATTTTGGCAGCCAATAATGTTGATGTTGACGAAATTAACTTTCAGACACCACAGTCAATCTTTTCTGTTGTTGATGAAAATGAAAGTGTAAATTTTCCAACTGAATTTTTAAATTCACTAGATATACTGGGAATGCCACCACATAATCTTCGATAACCCATAATCCCCCTCAACTATGCAGCGGTACGCGTTTAGTCATCAAAAAGATCACCGGAAAATTACTTGAATCAACCATTTTAGCTGGGAAGTTTAAAGAAACAGTGGTCCTGTTGCCACGTATTCCAATGATACCGTCAGAATCTACCATACCCTTTAAAAAAGGCTACAGTTTCAATTCGTTTATCTTTTGCCGTGTCTATAAATAAGTCTCAAGGTGTGTTATATTTGTGTTAGCTAAAGACAAGTTATCCAAAAATATTGTGCACCGATTAGTGCTAAATCAAATAGAAATTTAAAGTACTTACAATTTAAAATAATAAATATTACTGTAAAAGATTTAAGACTATTTTCCTTATCTACCTTATTCATAAGTTTAAGAGTCACATGCTATTTACTATAACTTTGTAATATACTCATTTGTTAGCCACAGCAAGACGTGGCCGGGTCTTCTAGTTTTATTATATAATCCAATAACATTTTATACTTCTTACCGGTACAGGAGGCTCCACCCATTGATTTCACTGCTAACAGACGGTTTTTAAGGGTGCCTTCTTTGACGTAATGCATAGTCAGTGAAATATAAGATTCTTTGAAGAAATCATCTGTCCAGATATCTAAAGTTATACTATATCCGTTTTGTTTCTGCTCTTTAATTTAGATTTTTACTTCATTAAAATGAAAATCATAGAGCGCAGCGATGTTTCGCGATATAGTTGTGGGATGCGGCAGTAAAGAGTCAATATTGACGTTTTCCCCCAGTTTCGCACCGACAGAAATAAAAAACTGTGCTAAGTTTTTTAAACCAGTGTCCGCAATTAGATTAAACGGTCGACCATTCTTTATTGTCCACTCAGTTGTCAGATTGGTGCATTTCTTTTTGGTTTCTAAGGGGCACATCAACGACAAGAACACTGCGCTTTAGGCTATTGGCCATAATGTAACATTTATGTTTGACTAAATTTAATGTGCTTTTTTCAAATTTATAAATGTTTTTGCATATTTTACACACTACTGCATCAGTAATCACTATGCCGTTTGCATTAGCCAGTCGTGAAAAGGTGTCCCAGGCTTTGCTCCGACCACGTAAATCAGCAGGCTTAAGCTCACCAGCTAATAATTTAGATTTTATTGTGGCAGCGTACTCTTTAAAAGGCGATTCAAATGTTATGTCCAGCGTCTGATTGCAAACAATTTTGTTTTAGTATATGTACATGTGTAAAAAATTTATACTACAAATGAACATACAAATACATACATATATTTAAAAATCACTGTTTTTGCCTGGGGCTCTGGCACTAAATAAACATACAAAAGACAATCACAAACATATAAAACAACACATATACATTGTTACAAAACATAAATATTATGACAAAAACTTACATTATCTTGTGAGTTCATTTCACGAGCGTCGTTTTCTTTGCAATCCATTTTTATGCACTTATTAAAGAATACTGAACTCATCTGCACAGTTGTACACAGACAACTGACAAGCTGTACAGCTGTTTAAAAAAGGACAAATATAGTACTCACTCCCGAAGAGTACAACCATATACTGCACTCACGCAAAGTGGGCACACTAAAAAGAATACAGTAAAGAATGGGTGCAGTATTTTTAAGAACTCTACACTACTGTACAGATCTGTTATGCTACAAATGAGTACACTCATGCAGAAGTCTAGTACGTATGTATGTGTCGCAAATTACTTTAATAATTCAAATTATAACGATTTTGTGGGTACACACTTGTTTCATTTCTTATTGCTTCTTTCGTGCGAGGCATACACTGTTTTGCCAACGTAGTCTGGGCGTGGGTATGAAAGGGATGGATATTGTTTTCTGAGAACTTACCACACCTGCGTGTGTATTGCAAGGTAAAAAGGAATTCAAAAGGAATGACACAGCGTTTTTGAGTTGCAAGCAGATTGGTTGTAAAATCGAGGAATCATGCCACGTGCCAGAAAACGTTTCGCCGAAAGTCCAGTTGAGGACTCCGATGATGGAGCGTCCTCAGCGTCCGCAGCCCCGTCATCAACAATCTGGATATACTGGAGGAAGAGATCGATCATCCGTCATCTGCTACAAATGTGGAAAAGCTGGACATGTATCTACGGTCTGTCCGGATCGTCAGGAGCGCCCGCCGACCAACAGCAATATCAAAAACGTGAACATATGCACCGTACTCGAGCCCTTAGGAACGTTGCGGCAGTTTGGTGATTCGTTCCAATTTTGCTTCGACTCCGGAGCCGAGTGCTCACTCATGAAAGAGACGGCATCCCTGACATTATCAGGGACTAGAATAAACAACGTAGTGACATTAAGGGGTATAGGTGGTAACTCCGTTTTACAGATTATGGCAAATGGTTTGATTTGTGAGCGTTCGTTCGAAATTTTATTTCACGTAGTTTTAGATAATCATATCAAATATGACGCTCTGATTGGTCGCGAAATTTTGAGCCAGGGCATTGGCGTGGCAATTACTTCAAACACGCTTACTATATTTAATGAAAAGTCTATATTACCTGTTGTAGTCTCCGAATGTACTCCTGACCTGGCTGATGTTGATACCGATTTGCATGGACCAGATAAAGATAAATTGCTGTCAATATTACAGTTCTCAAATTCGTTCATAAACGGTATCCCACAGAGCCGCGTGACCACGGGACAGCTAGAAATTCGATTGATTGATCAAAATAAGACGGTTCAGAGGCGCCCTTATCGTTTGAGTGTGGAAGAAAAAGAAAAGGTTAGACATTCTATTCAAAAGCTTTTAGATGAGAACATAATAAGACCCAGTTCCTCTCCCTTTGCGAGCCCGATGTTACTTGTCCGGAGGAAAAATGGAACAGACCGTCTCTGTGTTGATTATCGGGAGCTTAATGCTAATACTGTTTCCGACAAGTACCCATTGCCACTCATATCGGACCAGATAGCTAGGTTGAGTGGTGCTAGTTTTTTTACGTGTATTGATATGGCCAGTGGCTTCCATCAGATCCCAGTACATCCAAATTCTATTGAACGGACAGCTTTTGTAACCCCAGAAGGGCAGTACGAATACTTGGCTATGCCCTTTGGGCTTAAGAATGCGCCTTCTGTATTCCAAAGGGCTATTAATCTTGCCATAGGTGATCTGACTTTTAAATATGCCATTGTCTATATGGACGACGTAATGATAGTTGCACGAACTAAGGAAGTTTTTGAGAGAGTGCAAATCACCTTACAAACACTAGCTGAATCAGGATTTTCTTTCAACATAAAGAAATGTTCTTTTCTCAAATCTTGTGTCAAATACTTAGGTTTCGAAGTTAGAGCAGGTGAAATTCGGCCGAACCCCAGGAAGATACAAGCTCTCGTAGACTTACCGCCGCCGCAATCCGTCAACCAACTGAAAAAATTCATTGGACTGGTCTCGTATTTTCGTCAGTTTGTACCCAAGTTTTCACAGTTGCTAAAACCTCTCTACGCATTAACTTCCAAAAAAATATGTAATTTTTATGGGAATTAGAGCACGAGCAACTACGACAGAAAGTACTTTCTATCCTGACAAGTGAACCCGTACTGACTATCTTCGATCCACAATTTCTTATTGAGCTTCATACAGATGCGAGTGCTGACGGCTATGGCGCAATTTTGTTGCATAAAATCGAGCACAAGCCACGAGTTATCGAATACTTTAGTAAACGGACCTCGCCAGCGGAATCTCGCTACCATTCGTATGAGCTGGAAACACTTGCCGTTTACAATTCCATTAAGCATTTTCGCCATTATTTACATGGTCGACATTTCATTGTGTTTACTGACTGTAATATGCTCCAAGCCTCTCGTACAAAATCAGAACTAACTCCGAGGGTTCATAGGTGGTGGTCATACATGCAATCCTTTGATTTTAATATTCAGTATAGGCCAGGTGAAAGAATGGCTCACGTAGATTTTCTGTCCCGAAATCCCATATCAAAAGATCGCATCAATTCAAAAGGTATAGTGGAAAAACATATAAATTTGACAGAAATCACTGATAATTGGTTGTTGGCTGAGCAGCAACGCGACGAAGAAACGTCATCTATTATTTTTAAATTGCGTAACGATGATCTTTCTGACGATTTGGCCAAAACGTATGAATTAAGGGCAGGAACACTGTATAGGAAAATTCAAAGAAATGGGAAAACATGTTGTCTCCCTATCATTCCAAAGCCGTTTAGGTGGTCCGCCGTAAATAATGTGCACGAGTCTATTATGCACCTTGGTTGGGAGAAAACCCTTGAGAAGATGTACGAGTACTATTGGTTTGACAAGATGTCTAAGTATGTTCGCAAATTCGTCGACAACTGTATTACATGCAGACTGTCAAAGCCCCCATCTGGCAAGGTACAAGCCGAATTGCATCCCATACCGAAGATCGACATCCCGTGGCACACGATCCACATGGATATTACAGGGAAGCTTAGTGGTAAAAATGATAATAAGGAGTATATAATCGTGTCAATAGACACGTTCACGAAGTTTGTTTCCTTGTCACATACAGTGAGGCTAGATATATAGAAAATCGGTAATATCATTGTTCGGTGTCCCTTCACGTCTGATTGTAGATCAAGGACGTTGTTTTTCTAGTTCAGCATTCCGTGATTTCTGCATTGTTCAAAAAATAGATTTGCATTTGATCGCTACGGGAGCTTGTCGGGCCAACGGCCAAGTAGAGCATGTTATGAGTACCCTAAAGTCCATGCTAACGGCGTTTGAAACAGGTCAGGGGTCATGGCAGGATGCTTTATGTGAAATACAACTGGCTCTTAATTGTACGCACAATAAAGTGACTAAGGTTAGCCCTTTAGAAATGCTTATTCGCAAAGAAGCAAGGCCATTCGGTCTCGTACCTGTAGTTGAAAAAGATAATGTTGATGTTGACAAAGTTAGAGAAATGGCGAAGCAAAACATGAAAAGGAATGCTCATTACGATAAGACTAGATTTGATAAAGCTAAGGCTACTATTATAAGACACAAGGTCGGTGACTACGTTTGCTTAAGAACGAAGAGCGTCATCACTAGACCCCAAGTTTAGAGGACTGTTCATAGTAACCGAACAATTAGAGGGGGATCGGTATAAACTTAAGGCATTAAATAATAATAGGACATATAAATATGCTCACGAATTTTTGAGACGTATGCCTGAGAAGGGGATTACCACAGATGATGAGTTTGATGATGAAGAAGTCATAGAGTTGAATGATGAAGGTGGTGATGAAGATGCCACAGAAGCCGGTGAGGGCTGTGATTTTGTAATGAAATGAAATTTTGGAAATGATCGGAGATTTGTTATTTGGCCGGCTTATAAACGAAAACTGCGAGCTATTTATGATGGCCGGTTTGTCTAGAGAAAAGCTGTGGGCTAAATGAACTCATTTGTTGGCTGGCCGGTTTATCTTGAGGATGACTGTGGGCTAGTAGTTGGCATGATTTTTGTAAATGAACGAAGAATATGAAATATGAAAGAAAAAGTTGAATAATTGTAATTGTTTAAATTTAAGTTGGTGGTAAACCTGATCTCATGGCAAAAATTGTTTAAAGGTAAGAAATAAGAAATTTAAGAGAAAACTTTGAAATAATTTTGTTTGATTCTGAAATGATATAAGAAAATGAAATCAAGAAAGAATGTATTTTGCGAAAACCGCTTGAACTTGAATCTGTATAGAAAATAAGAAAATGAACTTGTAAACTGTTTTGTTATAGACTAACGAGAACGTGAGTTAGGGCAGGAAGGCCGTGTCGCAGATTACTTTAAGGGGGTCTTCTCATTGGGCAACTTTTTTTTTTTTGATTTTTTTGCATTTATTTACAGCTTGGGATGTTGTGTATATGTCCCCAAAAGGATTTTTAGAAATTCGAAATACTTTAGAAGATACAGCCTTTTTTGTGAAGCAAGGTCTTCGCAAAATGAGCTTTTTTCAAACTTCAAACTTTATCTCGAAACCACGTTTTTCGAACTGGCGGCCATGATATCTCCAGTTCAACTGAACCGATTTTAATGAAACAAAGTGGAATCGACGCAGAATTGTCACTATTCTCGGGTGACGGAACATATTTTTTTAAAATTTTTTTTTATTTTTTTTTTACACTAAACTACAAAAAAAAAGCCCGAAATCGATTTTTTTTTTTTGAATGACCGCCATTTTGTTTAAAAAAATTAAAAAAAAAATCTGTTCCGTCACCCGAAAATGACATCTATTGTGATTATAACCCCGGTTTTTTTTCGGACGCTCTGGAGACCCTGAATCGTGGCCGCCAGGACGACACCTTTTTTTTCCACCACCAAGCTTGAAGTCTCATTACTCTTTGAACAACCCTCGTATCGAGGCAAGAACAAGTTTTTTAGTTACTTTGAACATTTTTGAATACAATAAATAAAAAAAGTTTTTAATTATTCTTTGCATTTTCAATAGGAATTTTTTTAAAAAAGGTCAAAAAAACGGCTTTTGAATGAGAAGACCCCCTTAATAATTCAAATTATAACGATTTTGTGGGTACACACTTGTTTCATTTCTTATTGCTTCTTTCGTGCGAGGCATACACTGTTTTGCCAACGTAGTCTGGGCGTGGGTATGAAAAGGACGGATATTGTTTTCTGAGAACTCACCACACCTGCGTGTGTGTTGCAAGGTAAAAAGGAATTGAAAAGGAATGACACAGCGTTTTTGTGTTGCAAGCAGATTGGTTGTAAAATCGAGGAATCATGCCACGTGCCAGAAAACGTTTCGCCGAAAGTCCAGTTAAGGACTCCAATGGATCGTCGTCATACATATGTATGAATGAAAAAAATTTTAAGTACGCATACATATGTATGTATGTACATGTATTATTCTACTCAGAAACATGAAAATTTTTTATTATTTCAGAATTTCATATATGTAACTGCCATTGAAACACGATCGGGAAATTAATAGAAACAAGAAGAAGAAGAACTAGATGGTCATGCTTATTTTTACTACGTTTAAGTCATGCTTAGTATAATTGTTAACAACTCAATATTAACAAGTGTTTACGCCAGGAGGCCCCTGCTCCCCCTCTGGCCACCGAGCGTCCAAAAGCTTAAGCGCTCCCAGCTTAGCAACGCTCGCCCGCTCTCCGCTCCTCGGTATTACCGATCGCACGCTCCCGTGTTCCCGATCGTCGCTCGCTTCTAGGGACGGCTACGCCGCTCTAGTTCACTGTTCTCCCGCTCTCCCGCTCTCGCGCCGTTAAGCTGGGCTTCTCGGCCGGCAGCGGGCCCTTAGGCTAAGCTAAGTTCAGTACCGAATCGACTGCGAAAATATATGTATGCTACGGGCACTCCGCCGACGTCATTTTTCGACCCCCGAATTTCTGGACATTTTTCTGCGTTTTTCTGCTTCGTGGGATAAACTTTTATTGATCCTTTTGCGGAGGATTTACCAGCCACCCCACTCCTAAACATGGTCCTTCGAGCCGGATAAGGATATCGTCCTGGAATCCTTTTTTCCCAGCAGCTTTGGTGGTGCCGCCGCAGAAAAGATAAGTAAAAAGTTTCCGCCCGTCTCTAATTGCCGGTCGTCAACAGTTGTCCGAAATTTAAATTTCGCTCAACCTGCGGACGATTTTTTTGTCAACTCCTCGTCCGAGTTTTCCGACACCACGGCAATTAGACAACTTAAAAATCATTTCCAAAGCCAATTTTCTCCACTTCCATTTGCCTGCACTTCGTTCTGCAACGGCATAATTATCGCCGCTTTTTACTCCACTTCTTCGGCCCGTTGTACATTTCTCCGTACATACACACATACGTCCCTATATTCGGCCGTACATCAACGAATAAAACGGTCTTGACATACGGACATACATACGTATGTAAATCGGCGCGCATTACTCCGCGAGTTGGTTGGTCACTTACTTAGAGTGGTAATTGACATCCTCAACCTTCAGCCGAACAATATATAAAAAAAAGGTTATAATAATAAAATAAGTGAACGTGTGTTTCAAGTCGAGCGCCGCGGCAGTGAAAATTCTACAGTGAATATTTCGTGTTGCCGAATTCGGCCCCCTACCCGAGATTTTATTCTCATATGTATATTCGGTCACTGTGAGTTTCCCGCCGCCTCGATATTTTCTTGAACACAATTCCTTCAACTTCAAATAATACAGTCCACTTCTCGACGCTCTACTGTACTTATGCCAATATATAAATATATTTTCGGCCTCCAATATTTTCGTACGCCCTCACAACTCCAGTCCAGTTATCGGGTTTCCACTGTACAAAATATATTTTCTGCCTCCAATACTTTTCGTACGCCCTTACAACCACAGTCCGGTTATCGGGTTTCCACTGTCCAAAATAAAGACAGCTCATCCATACATATTCTGCATGCTTATCAAACTACATACATACATATGTATTTATATTCGCTGCCCGTCCATACAGGAATTAAATTACAACCAAACAATAACAAACAAAATAACAAAGATTAAATATTCAAGTGCAAGTGTTTATTTCTCCAAATCTGCACAACCGCCGCAGCAGACGTGTTGTTTTTGTCGCGGTTCTTTGGGTTACGTTTTTGTTCTCTCTCCTGAGCCTCACTTATGCACTGCTTTGCCGACGGTATAGCCCAGTGAGTTTTTCCCAAGTCAAAGCCAAGGCTTATTTTTAATTCCGCCTTTCCGGCTCCGTATTAATTACGTGCAAATACTTAAATAATTCACATTAATTATTTCCGACATTAATAATTAATTAATAATTTTTGTTATCACGGATTATAATTAATAAAGTAATTTTCCAATTTAGACAAGCTCCACTTCCGAGCCACGGAATATATATAGACATCTCTGCTTCCTACTCCACCACGATCACGGACAGTACGGTCTACGTTCTGGTTCCCGACTCTGCTTTCCACTTCGAATCAGGCATCCTTCGCTCAGGTCAGTCGACAACCGCTGATCCGCCGAGTCCCAAATTGAGTTTGTCTACGGGAAACAACAAAAAGCCACTGCCAACCCAAGGGCAAAAAGCGACAAGTCCGTCGATTCTGGTCCCGTTCCTTCGCCAAGACTCACTCAGTCGGTTTCCAAAATGGCTTAAAATGCCCTAGACATCGCCCTGCGAAAGTTCATTTCGACGACAGCCCGTGTTAGCCAATTCGAAGCTAACATCCACATTCCGAGCGCTCCTGACACGGAGAGATTTTCCCCTGCCATGTGCAGAGTCCATCGGGATCAAATCCGTGCCCTGTGGGACAAGGTGGAGAAAAGCTACGAAAGCTGCTCCGATCTTCTTTCCGTGTCCTCCGACAGTACAGCCACTGCCACTGAGCTTGAGTCCAAGTACAGTGAGTGCTACTCCGTATATTCGAGATGTCTTGTACGGCTGCAGGAAATTATCGACAAGGCCGCCTCCCAGTCCATTCAGCCTTCCGCCCCTGCGCCCACAACCCCGTCCATGGGTTGTCGATTGCCACCAGTGGACACCGAGGTCTTCACAGGCGATTATCTTCGGTGGCCCACCTTCCGGGACCTCTTCACGGCGATTTACATTAATAATTCCCGACTTACGCCTGTGGAGAGGTTATTCCACCTACTTTCGAAGACAAGCGGCGATGCTCATGCCATCGTTTCAAAGGCCCCTCTGACCAACGAGGGTTTCGTCTCAGCATGGAGCAGCCTTTCCGACCGCTTCGAAAATAAGCGCTTGTTAGTCAACAGTCAGTTAAAGATTCTTTTTAACATCCAGGCTGTTCCTCAAGAATCCGGAGTCGCTCTAAAAGAGCTCCAAGGCACAATTCAAAGCTGTTTGACCGCGTTACAAATGTCCTCCATTGAAGTCGAGGCGTGGGACTGCCTTCTTGTGTATATGGTCTCCTCGAAGCTTCCCAAGATTACGCTTTCCTTGTGGGAGCAATCAATTCACAATAAGGCCGAAATTCCAACCTGGCGTGAGTTGGACGCGTTTCTGACCGAGCGCCATCGCACTTTGGAGGCCATCGACGACGTCAGGCCTAGCGGCTCTGGGCATTTTCCGCCAAGGTCAGCAAATTCCAATCCCCCGGTGCGCAGGCTCAATTCATACGAAGCTAGGGTGGCTCCAACACCGAGAAGGTGTAATCTATGTTCCAGAGAAGACCACCCTATCCGTATATGTCCGCTTTTCCTAGACATGAATGTCAATGAGCGGACAGACTTCATCCGAAGAAAGCAACTCTGCTTGAATTGTTTTTCGCGAGGGCACCAGCAACGGGACTGTACTAGTGCCCATTCCTGCTTTACGTGTCACAGCCGGCATCATACTCTGCTGCACCGCGACAACCCTGCGGCTACCGTTCCAAGACCCTCCGCTCCATCTAGTCCTCGACCTGCACCCATCCAAAGGGTTTCCTCGTTCTCCACCCGAGTGACCACTTCTGCCGATTCCTCCAATTACTGGGTTCCGTACGACGACAGCAAGAGCAGGCGTTCCCGAGGTATTTTATCCTACCAATGCCGAGTCTGCCAAGGGAACCATCCGCTCCGGAAGTGCCAACAGTTCCTCAAACTCTGCGCTGAGAAGAGGCTCCGAGCGGTTCTCGACCACCGCTATTGTTCCAACTGTTTGGCCCACGAACATTCCGAGGGAACCTGCCGCAGCGGTGACCGATGCAAGACGTGCAATCAGCACCACCACACTCTCCTGCATCCGCATGACCGTCCAGAGCATCCACTCCGCTCGCAGCATCGGTCACCCCCAAACTTCTAGTTCGCATTTACTTGACCATCACTCATCTCCATGTCATCTTCTTTCATCCAGATCACATACGAGGGCTTCATTTCCACACACCGCGATCGCTCTGGAAGGCAGACGTACTCGAGGTTCTTAGTCCTACCATTGCCGAGTCTGCCAACGTTCGGCCGCTACGGAAAGTTCGACGTCTTCTAGCGCACAGTGATGCGTCCTGGTCACGGCATTCAACGCCTCCGCCTTGTTCAGCAAGCTCCTTGCGACAAGCTCCCGCCTCTCCATGGCAATCATCCGCTTCTCCTTGGCACTCATCCGTCCTTCATCGCTCCTCGTCGCTCCAGCATCAACGATCTACGCGGCGCTCTGACGCCCCTCCATACCATCGTCCTGTACGGGTTTATTGCAACCCGAGTGATTGCAAGGGGGGGGAGAATGTTTACGCCAGGAGGCCCCTGCTCCCCCTCTGGCCACCGAGCGTCCAAAAGCTTAAGCGCTCCCAGCTTAGCAACGCTCGCCCGCTCTCCGCTCCTCGGTATTACCGATCGCACGCTCCCGTGTTCCCGATCGTCGCTCGCTTCTAGGGACGGCTACGCCGCTCTAGTTCACTGTTCTCCCGCTCTCCCGCTCTCGCGCCGTTAAGCTGGGCTTCTCGGCCGGCAGCGGGCCCTTAGGCTAAGCTAAGTTCAGTACCGAATCGACTGCGAAAATATATGTATGCTACGGGCACTCCGCCGACGTCATTTTTCGACCCCCGAATTTCTGGACCTTTTTTCTGCGTTTTTCTGCTTCGTGGGATAAACTTTTATTGATCCTTTTGCGGAGGATTTACCAGCCACCCCACTCCTAAACAACAAGAAAGGAAGCTAACTTCGGCAGGCCGAAGTTTGTATACCTTTGCAGATTGGTTTTGATGTTTATATTATAGATTTAAATACTGAAAACACTCACAAAACAGAGTTTCATTACATTTTACCTATACTTATTATGTTTATAGTTTGACAGTTTTACATTCCCAGATTTACATATTTTATACATTTACCGATCGCTTCTATGGCAGCTAAATGATATAGTTGCCCGATTTTTATGAAATTTATACTAAAATTCTGGAATAATATAAAATGGCCATATCCCAAAAATGATTCAAAAATTTTGAAAGACAGCCAAGCTATAATTTTTTTTCTTAAAATGTATCGAACATTTGTATGACAGCTATATGATATAGTCCAGAGAGCGGCAGCAAACCACCGGATCAACCGGACCACCGGATAAACACCGAGTATTTTTGACACCCGAGTTATTTTTCGACAACGAGAATAGGGTGCGAGTAAACACTCGACAATAATTTTCGTATATTTGTGCACACAAGCGTAGTTCGTCTACGAGTCTTATTTTGATTCGGTGTGTGTGTTGAAGTTGAGCGAGAAATGCTCGAAATTCTCTAGTAAGTAAAAGCTAGAATACAATACTTGAGCCAAAAACAACACCCGGTGACTAGATGCTCTAGTTCATTTTTG